>NC_084609.1:9004352-9333118 GCF_033807715.1 Cololabis saira | reverse complement strand
CGAGGTTTGATGCTGGGGAGCACCTCACTGCCCTGGTGTGATGCGGTACCCCCCCCCCTTACGTGGAAATGTACGTAGCCATCTCCATCTTCACGTAGGTCCCGGAGGACTTGAGCAGCATGTTTTGGGCGGAGAGGAGGACGACCAGATCACGGTCTGCTTCCACCAGAGAAGAGCTGCACGCGTCTCTGTTTTCACGGGCAGATTGAGCCTTGGCTCTACAGGCTGTAATCGTAATTTTTTCGTCCAGTTTCCCGACATCCCCCTGATATAATTGGCTCCCTGTGGCTACGGCTGGTCCTGGCTGTAACAGCAAACACACACACGCTTATGTAAACCTTATCCATACCTGAACACCTGGATGACACGTTAGAGCGTGAAGAACCATATTCATGACCTGAAGCTTCCTCCGTGACTGTGCCAGTCGGGCTCACACATCGAAAAGCACCTCACAAGTAAAATGTGTGTGTGTTTTTTTATTTTACGTCTTCGTCGTATCAGTTGGAGAACGTTACAAATGCTGGTTTTAATCGGTCGGTATCTCTTCTGCTTCGAGCTGTCAACAGGATATGAAGCAAGCCCACTTCCTGTCTGCCTTTATCTCCCCTGATGGCGGACGCACCTCACCTCATATTGGTTCCCTTTTGATTTCCCGTGAACTTATTGCTGTTTTTGACTCTCCAGTTCCTGTTTAAAAAAGAAAAAGCCTTTTGAATTTCATTTCACCTGCAGCGTGAACTTGAGCGGAGGGATGGATTCAGTCGACTTAGCTTCCCCTCCCACAGAAAAAAGAAAAGGAAAAGTTTATGAAAAGAACCCGGGACTACAAAGGTTTTTTTCCAGGTCCTTCGTTCCCTTCGCTTTGATGACAATGCTTGTCTTTGATGTAGCCGAGCTTTTCTGCCATATCCATGCCAGCTTTAATTTCCGTCGTAAGAACCGGCAAATGAAGGCTTTCATTCTCCGATGGGAAGTTTCTGCCAAAAAAGAATCTTTGTGCAACTTAAAAGTCTTTAGAGGACTCGTTTTGAAATGATTATCAATAAAATACTCTTTCAGAGATTAAAGGAGTCAATTTAGCTCTTGTTTTCAATTGATTTAGTTGATGTTTTGCATAAAACGTATAGAAAACCTTTGTTCTTTATGCAGATTCATGAAAAAACAGACATTTTTCTTTCTTTTTTATTTTATTTTTAATACTAGACCACATCATTTAAATATATTAGAATATATATTTTTAGGAGATGTTAATTTAGGCCTTGTTTGATCCCAGTACTCTCCGTGGAGTCTGATCAAACACAAATGGACTGAGCTTTCTTTTTTTTTTTTTTTTTTTAAATGCGTCAGTTTTGTCCTCAAAAAAGAAAGCAGACTATTGCTGTACATCTGGCTCCTTTTTTCTTTCAGAAATGTTGTGAATTGAACCTCAGCAGTTGACACTAATGTCTCTGTACGATGAGACTTGATTATTGTTGAATGATCCTGCACAAATAAGCAAATCTACAAGTAAAAATGTCCAAGTGTATTGAAGCGTTATGACAGTAGCATTTCTAGTGAGAGTTTTCGCTCACATCACCAAGGTTAATTAGGTAGAACTTTGTGCATTCGTGCATATCGGCCCGCGTTCTCAAACCCTGCTTCATTATCTAATCTAAGGTCGCCTACTAATTCCCTGTAAACTCTGCTGGAGGAGGTCACGCTGGCATGAAGACAACGGCGAGACCTCGGTGCGATTTTCAGAGTTTAGCGTTGGAACAAGGATGAGCAGCTGCGATAAGGAAAGGCGGCTTCATTCGAAGGTGATTCACGTTGTTATTGGCAGATTACAGCTGCAGTGGACGTGCATCTGCACGCACGGGTCACGGGCCGTTTCTCCGTACACGGGTACCGAGGAGCCGAGGAGCCTGGTATCGGTGTGTCGTAAGAGCGCTCAGAAACGTTGACCGGCCGGTTTTTAACAGAAAAGGAGGCGTGGAGGGGAAAGTGTGACGTTGGCTAAGCTGCTCACATCTCCATAACCGCTGCAGGACACCGAGAGCAGGATTTCTTTATTTTCATGGCTGGCAAAGCAAAAATAATAATGGAAAAATATCCCGGTGAGGGTTTTAGCTTTGTCAAACATAAGCCTCTGAGTGTAGTTCTGGTAGTTCTGATGAGTGCCTCCTTATTTAAGGTTCTGTTGATCTGCAGCTCTGTCCGTCGGTGGGTTTGAGTGAGAGCTCTGTTCACCTGCACCAAAGCCAATCACACAGGTGAGGGTGGAGGAAGGCCAGGTCACTGAATACCTCGCCTCAGTCACGGTGCATGCAAAATCAGAGCTGCAAAACTCCCCTATGCACAGACTCGATGTCCCAGTGCAGATCTGTGGTGACTTGGATGTAAAACTCATAAATTTAGTTCATTAATCTGCAAATAAGTGTGGCTGCATTTGATTTTCCTGTTGATTTAACGACGACATGCATCACACGAAGGCCAGATGACTGTTTTCCGTCCAGTTTTTTTGGAGGATAAGTAAGAAAAACAAAACAGGCAAAGAGCACGTTTGTTTCAAATTCCTGAAGCAGTCAGCCCTGAAGTATTTCATACGTATTAAGCTGCTACTGACATCATGCCAAATGCATTTGTACCAGCGTGGAAAACTGTGTAAACACAACACCTTGCTGGACTCTTGACAGTAAGACTGAAAACGAGGTTTATCGACAAACCCGTCTGTTTGTGCAGGAGCTGAAGCGTGACTGCCGCGTTTGTGCGCTAATAAGGTGTGTTTGTGCACTAATAAGGTGTGTTTGTGCACTAATAAGGTGTGTTTGTGCACTAATAAGGTGTGTTGGGGAGCGTGCAGGAGAGGCGGAGTACCGATGGAGGCTGGTTGTTTTCAGGTAACGGCGCAGCTGAATGCATGGAGGGCGTTGAAAGCCCGGTTTGTTCACTGAACAGCTGTAAAGTTTAGAAACCAGATGAGAATCTGTGTTTCCACCTACACTTAGTTCATGAATGAGGCTCTCAGTTATTACATTATCTAAGTCCACACATCTTGACATTAACTTTTGAAAGATCCTCTGTAGTAGTGATTCTTGTTTTCAGTGGGTCACAGGACTTTAGTCTTGATGGAAGTACTTTTCAGTCGTTGCACTTTATTTCTTGTATTTTGCATTAAAACACCATCTGAGACTGTTAATGATGACTGTTACAGATGTGTTAATATGCCAGCTTTAAAAGCTTCACAGGGCTTGTTACAGTATATATTAAACGAGTGTGTATTCGGCTGTAGCTCATGCCTGCAAACAACTTACGATGTTTGAATCAAAACGTCATCCACGTGAATCGGGTACCGGAGAGCATCTTCCCAATATTACATCTTTGGTAACTTCCTACTGAGCTAGTTCAAGTTAGGAACAGAGGTGTCAAAAGTATTCACATTCATTACTCAGGTAGAAGTATAGATACTAGAGTTTAAAAATAATCCTGCAGAAGTTGAAGTATCAACTCAAGTTTTTTACTCAAGTAAAAGTAAAAAGTACTGGTTTCAAAACTACTTAAAGTATAAAAGTAAAAGTAATGTAAGGGGGAAAAAAGCCATTAAGGACAAAAGCCATTGAAAATGAATGCATCTTAGTATAATGTAAATATATTAAAGAACCATATATGTGTACTATTGAGCATTAACATGTGTTTCAGAGAGCAGCAGATATGATGACTAGTTGCCTATAAGTATTGTAATGGTGCAAAAAGTCAAACTTCAGAGGCATGTTATCATTTATCCTAACCTTTATTGGAATGTACATCCAAGTTTAGTTGCAGGAATCTGAGGGAACGGATGTAAGAACAAAACTGGACAAGAACATCTGAAACAACCACAACCAAATTCACTCTATCCGGATGGAGCAATTTAACTGGATAGTTTTTTTTTAAAGGCCGAAATGAAATAGAGTAACGAGGCTGTTTTTAAAATGTAAGGAGTAAAAAGTACAGATAATTGCGTGTAAATGTAAGGAGTAAAAGTAAAAAGTCGTCTGAAAAATAATTACTCCATTGAAGTACAGATAACCAAAATTTCTACTTAAGTAAGGTAACGAAGTATTTGTACTTCGTTACTTGACACCTCTGGTTAGGAAGCATATTTGTTAGAAAACGTACCTCAAAACTAATGCTGCCGTGGCATTAAACTTACCTTTAGCTCACCGTATAATGGGAACAAAGCGATTTATCCTGATTGTGACTGGGTCAAATGCGCTGTTGGGTCCTCCAAAGATCTGTTATTGCAAAGATGCTCTTTGAGTTTGCAGGCGTGAAAGCTGTCTATTTTTATTTCAAGTTTGTGCATGAAAGAACTCTCACTTCAGTATAATCTGAAGTTCAAACTGCACCATCTCTTCATACCAGACCAGTTGAGAAGCGCTGGTCTGGAGAGAGGGGATTTATTTAACTCCAGTCATCCCCGGTGGAGTGTCTGTGGCAGCAGCAAACCTCCCACCGCTCCTCCGATACCATACGGAGGTCATTCCCACGAGCATGTCTGGATCGGTCCTGGTGTCCAGGAAACATCTGAACCAGATACCTGCAGCCCTCCGGCAGGCTCCAGATGTGCATGTTTGTACCTCTCTCCTACTATGCCAGCTGTGTTTGGATTCAGTCTGCTCCTTTGAAAGAGCGATCTTCCTGGTCGTGTTCTGTAGACGTAGAAGAGGTCAGCAGAGACGCAAGATCGTCTAAAGAGTGTGTTTTTTTTTTCTTGATTTTTGTTCCTTGTGCTTTATTTTGCATAAAAATGTGTCTTGTGGATCAACAACACCTGGTTGTAGTTTTCCTGTCATTTATTCTGAAATAAATCAAATAAAAAGTGTATAATTCATGTTTTGCTTCAGCTGGCTGTTGAGTAGAGCACATTACCTACTGTGTGTGTGTGTGTGTGTGTGTGTGTGTGTGTGTGTGTGTGTGTGTGTGTGTGTGTGTGTGTGTGTGTGTGTGTGTGTACAGCCAGCTCTTAATAGCCCTTTTAATCCAGATTGACGGCTGTTTTTGTGCGTGTGCCCCATACAAAATAGCACGACCTTGATCATTGTGTTGAACGTCCTGCCGCATAACTGTTGAGCAAAAAAAAGGACAAATTTACCTAAAAATATAGAATTTCTCATTGAAACAGGGACCTGGAAGTCAGTGTCATTAAAATGATGATTCATTTGGGTGAGATTCTGTAAAAGAGTTGATTTAAAAAGGAGATTTGGACATAATGACTGCGAAGAAACGCCTGAACGTGCCGAGGTTTAGAGGGTTTTACCTGAAATGATGATGGATGCTGCGCTTTATGCATCTACGCTTTCGCCATTGAGAACTTCTCCTTTCGTCTCTCTCAAGAAAATAGATAATCACTTCACTTTTAGAAGTTACTCTATACGGCTTTTCAGTGCAGGACCTGCTCAGGCTGTAATTTAGCTAATTAGTACTTGTCTCTGACGTGCTTGGAGGACTTCATGTGGAAGAGAGAGAGAGAGGAAAAAGGTCACATAATTATATCCCCAGAAACCCGTGTGTGTGTGTGCGCGTGTGTCTGTGTCTGTGTGTGTGTGTGTGTGTGTGTGTGTGTATGCGCGTGTGTGTGGATTTGTTATGTCGCCAGACCTGATGAGATCCAGTTTCGTGTGCTCTTATTTGCATGCTCAGCCTTTTGCAAGCGCAAGAGTTAAGCTCATTTACTTTTATTATTTGCCAGTGTGATGAAATCAGGCTGAAACTCCTCCGGCTGCAACTCCCAACCCCCCAAATGAGAAATTACACATCTATTAAACATCTCACCTTGGGATCTCTATACAATGAGGCTGATTTTCTTCTGTGTGAAACAATAACGGAGGAGAAACTGACTTCATTATAGAGAGAAAGTTACAGACAGGAGGAAATAACACCAGCAACAGCGAGTAGTTGGGAGCTGGCCTGTAAATACAGTGTTTACAGGCTCCTGAGAGAGTTATGTGTTTTTCTATGTGGTTATAAAGACTTTCTGACCAGGTTTTTCAAATTTGTATGACATTAGATCCATCTCAGGAATTGAATTTTTCTTTATGAAAAGTCTAAATCCTCCATCCATCAAGATATTTCATGAGTGATACGAGTCCTGATCTTTTTTTTTTTTAAATTGTGTTTGCAAACACTGTTTTGCATAAAAGTTATTTTCAATAACCAAAGCATTAATTTGGATATTTCTCTTTCCTACAGCATGTGGAAGGGCCTGAATGTGAACTGCACAGACAGCACAGGATACACACCTTTACATCATGCGTCGCTCAACGGACACAGGTAAGACGTGAAAAAAACCTACTGTTTCTACGTATGTTTCACAAACACTGGTTGTTTGTCTTATTTATGTTGTCAGGTGAATATTTATCACTGCAATGACGTCATTAAATCTACTTTAAGTCGGCCCGTGTCGCGTTTTTTCTTGGACAAACGTCGTGATTTTTCTTGGCCACAAGGGGGCAGCAGACATCATAACCCTTTATCAAACTGGTTAAACTGGCTGAACTCTGAACTGATGAGCGCTCACTTGGACACGTGCAAACTCACTTGTTGCTGGTCTGAGCCAGCAGGCTGTTTATTAATATTTAAGTAAACTTTAGAGTTTACGAACAATGGAATCATCTGCATAATACTATACTCTGAGAAAGGTGGCATTTCTCTGCTCGGTGACGGTGAAGGTAATTAATGAGCAATTTAATTGATAATATTGATATTGTAATAATCTCACTGCTGCTTAAACATCACTTTTAGTTTTAGTTTAGTTTATTGTTTTGCACAGTTTTAAAAATATACAGGAAATATCAAATATAAATACTATAGGTGCAGAAGAGGCAAAAAACCCAATGGGCTTATTTGAAGCCTCCTGTGTTATAGGATGTTATAAGGAACACAGGATTAACATACAAAAACAAAAAGTATAACTACACAAAAGTGATGGCAAACTAATAATGCAATATATAAATAATAAAGAATAAAGACAAAAAAATAAGTGTGTGTGAGTGTGCATGGGATATTGTTTTTACAACTTATATTACTTATATTGACTCCTGAGCAAATAAGACGGTACATGTCACTATGAGTGAAACACAAAAAGAACATGGATACATGTACAACATCACATTGGGAAAACAGTTACAAAACAGCAGTCAAGTGGTCCTTCAAACTTCTTTTGTAACATTTCAAAGAGGAAGAGCTCTTTGCCAAGTGGGAAAAATCATTCCACAATTTAGTGCAATTTACTTTGGCACATTTGTATGTGATGTGCGTTCATGCTGGACGTGTTTCTTCTTCTAAAACCAACCTTGCAGGTGGGATGACCTTGGTCCTCCAGGCTGTGTCCGTCTGGGTGTTTTAGGTCACCGAGTAATCTCATACTGCAGACTTTGTTTTCTCAGATGAGGAGAAACGTGCTCTCAGTCGCCCACTGTAAAAACTCCAATAATGTTCTCAATTGGCGCCATCAGGAGAGGAAATCTCGTTCTTCTGTGGTGTGTACAGTCTGAGGTGAATCCTGCACGATCAAAACTTGGATGAGACTTCAGTAACATGTCGTGGATGAGTCTTTTCTGGGCCATGTCGACGCTGTTTACCAGCTGATCCATGTTTTAATTTTGTATTCTGTTGTTAGACTCCTACATTTGACTATCAGTCATTAGTTGTACAACAGCAAACATCGAATTATTTATGAGCTGAACAAATTGCTAATTAGAAACCGTCTGACACACGTTTCCATGGTAACAGTCAGTTACATGCGTTGACTCGAGGAACGAAATAAGGTTAAGATTTTACTTGAGGGGACAAAAAAGACATTGTTTGTCAGCGTTAACAATAAACGAGTCTGGACGTGGAGTTGGACCCGTTAACGAAGACCCAGCATCTGGAAATACTTCAGCACGGGGATAACTTGTAGAAAAGGAGTCGTAGATACGTGTTTAAAAGTGCTTATATGATCCTGAAACATTTTTATTAAATAAAAAAAAAAAAAAAGAAAGAAATGGCTTTAACCTTGAATGTTTGGATAGAATTTACATACTTGTAGGGCCAATAAAAGGAGTCAACACGAAAACGTCGTCAGGATCCTGTTTTCAACTCAGGTTTATTTATACGTTTTCAAAATTGAGCCCCTGGAGTGTAAATTAATTAACGTAAATGTCTTCAAAAGGGAGAAATCAGAAGGACTCTGAATCAAGAAACAGCAGCCAAAGAAACTTCATCTGCTCATAAAAACAGTATTCTCTCACTTAACAAGATGAACTGGCAGTAATAGCTATAAACGATGAATTGCAAGGACGTAATCGATGAAATGCATCATTCATGATAGGGATTAAGCGAGTTTGTGCATTTCTGCAGAGCTGCAGTTCAGTCCCATCTCTTCAGCCGACCGTGCCTTGGACTTGCAGCAAGCCTGACCTCTGTTGCAGCTCGGCAGAAGTGAAGGATTAAATTTGAGTTCTGGGGGCGGTTCGATGGATTTCCTCCTTTTAGATAACCGAGGAAGGAGAGCAGAAGCAATAACCAGAAAAATACAGCCTGCGAGTGAAAACTGGGTGGCCGACAAAAACCCAGAGTGGAGTGATTCTAACATTCAGGTGAAAAAAATGGAAGAAAAAGAAACGTGTAATTAAGTTATTGAGAAAACAAGGCTTGTTTTGAGGCAGAGCCGTTCCCAGAGATTTGTCATTGAAGCTTTGTGTGAGTTGGACTGCTGCAGAATACTTTAATTACAGTCTCCCCACACTAAATCACGCTCGCTCATTCCTGCAGTCTGAATGTGATCGGAGAGCAGTTTGTCATGTTTAAACCTGAGATGTGTGAGTCTGGGATTTGACTGTCACTTAAGCTGAAATAAAAGATCTGAGAATATAATAAAACGCTGATTTTAAGCGAGCGGTTCGTTATGGGTCTCGCTGCTGCTGCTGCCAGTCCTGCTCCTGGGAAACGGTTTCCTTCTGTCTCTGCTGACATTTTGGATGCAAATGAAGCCTTATTTTTCCTTTGGACTGTGGAGCCTGCAGACCGAGCCTCTGCTGAAAGGAGTCGGCACCAGAGACGCGATTGTTTAGTTGCAGCTATATTAAAAGTTTGATATTACTTTATATCAGGGGAGACATATCCATCCATCCATCCATCCATCCATCCATCATCAAATATTATTTTTTATTTTAAAATTGAAAAAATAATTGTAGCATAAGCATATTAGTACAATAACAAATGTTGTTCTTCCGATGGAAGATCCCTTTTTGTACCATTAGAATTATTTCATGGAAAAGTTTGTAGTTGGGTCAAAGACGTGACGCTTACTTTTTCTGTCCGATGAAACTTTTTACCTAATAATAAACATAAAAATGAATAAAAAATATAACATGCATGTCTAATACATTCCTTCTACATGTGCCCACTCTTATTTTATTTAAACATGTTGGTTATTGGTCATTTTCTGCCATCTGAAGTGTGAAAACATCATGTGGGGTGACCGTCCGGCCTTGACTTCTGTTTGGACAACTGGTTTTAAATCACATTAAAACAATTTAAAAATAATGCTTGCCCTATTGGGCATACTTTCAAACTTGTTTTAGATTTATTGACAAAGTTATGGAACATTTGTACACACATTTCAATCATAATACTCAAACTAATCTTGTCCGAATATGTTCATTGTCTGAATTATCATCTGGGGTGACCATGAAAAAAATACAATTGAGGGACTTTTATATTGACAATCATCTCAAAGAGGATGTTGCATCAGCCAGTTACTCCATGAGGGTCCCAGAGAGACAACCTGCAGGTCAGTAGTCTCTCTCTCCTTTACAAATAAATCCTCTTTCTAACTGCTGCAGTGTATACGTCACATTTTGATATCATGTGGGGTGACCACCCTAAAACTGTAAATAATTCGTTTTATTTGCAAATCTATATTTTGAAGGTAAATTTGTTAGTGATATGTGGTGAGAAGTAGCTAGCTTAGATCATATAGCTAACTGTTAGCCTGTTATATTTGATTAAACTTGAAAGCATCATGTGGGGTGACCACCTGTCATGTGGGGTAACCAACAAATGGCAATTCTGTATCAAATTCAAAATTGAGTTGAGTTGAGTCTATCAGTTTTGGTTCAAATATAAATTATTGGTATAGCATGCATAAGTGGATACACCTTGTACACATTTTAAATCAGTTTTATGAATGTTAGAGTAAGTAAGAGGGTGACACTGCCATTATGGATAGAATGTATTTAAAAATGGTTTTCAAAAAATGAAAGGAAAAATGTGTCTATCTTTCTTGAACAGTTAATTTAATTACTGATACTTAAAATATACATTTTGTTATGGAAATCTATTAATTTTGAGATAAATGGTCGCCCCAAATGACGGTTTAAAGGTTTAAAAACACTAAAATACCTTTGTTTGAAGTTTTCACATACATGTATGTGTACACTACATTTCAAATGTTTGGAAAATGGCCAAAAATATCTTTATTTTAAGTATTTTAAAAATGGGCTACTCAAAGGCCTTATACGTCTTTGACCCAGTTGTAGATATGGTGTCAACTGTAAATTATCAATAAAACACAATATGCAGAATGTCCTCTTTTTTTTTTTTGAAGTCACATCTGTGACAAAAAAAATACAAATTTGTCCGTCAGGGAGATTTTCTCACCTTTTTATATGTAAAAAGTGAATCATTTCAGCCCAAAAAAGAGTACAATTGTAAAATGTCTTCATTAATGTACGTCACATGCTTAAATTAGCTTTTTTTTTCTTGCAAGCAACATATTTTAATATTCAGTTGGAGATGCACAAAGTTTCATCTCACTGCCTCATATTAAAGCCTGACATCAACAACCATGGAAAGTTTTGTATTGTATATTTTTCTACTCGTGTAATAAAATCAAAACCCAGTGTCGTCCAAGTCATGATGATTCAAGGTTTTTCGTGTTTGTGATTAATCTTCTTCTGTTTGTGGGGTTTTCTGGTTTTGTTAATCTAGTCCCTGTTTTATTTTGAAGGTTTCATGGCTTCTTAGCTCTTGTTTGACTTCCCTGATCATCTCTGATTGCTCACACCTGCGTCTCATCAGCTCAGCCCGTGTGTTGTCTCTTCTTTGTTGCCGGTCTGTCCGTCTTTCTTCCTGGCTCCGGGGCTTCCCTGCCTGTTTCGGTTCCCGTCTGTCCGTGTGGAGGTTTTTCGTTTTTGATTTAGACTCCTGTCAATCTGTACGTCATCTTTCCATCCTGCCACACCTGCATCTGCTGATTGATTTACTGCTTGTGCTTGCCTCTGTCTTTAGGGACGTGGTGCTGAAACTGCTGCAGTTTGAGGCGTCGACCAGTGTGGCCGACAGTAAGGGCTGTTTCCCGCTGCACTTGGCTGCCTGGAGGGGGGACGTGGACATCGTCCGGATCCTCATCCACCACGGCCCTACACACTGCCGGGTGAACCAGCAGGTACACAACACAACTCTTTCTTCCTGTAAACCAGGGCTCGGCAACCCAAAATGTTGAAAGAGCCATATTGGACCAAAAACACAAAAAACAAATGTCTGGAGCTGCAAAAAATGAAAAGTCTTGTCTCAGCCTTAGAATGAAGACAACACATGCTGCATGTTTCTATATTAGTTATAACTGGGGGAAGATTTATTTTTTCATTATCCACTTCGTGAAAGAAATTTGAAATGTTGAGAAAAAGTCGAAATGTTGATATTAATGTTGAAGTACAATCTCGAGAAAGTTGAGAGAAAAGTTGAAATGTCGAGAAAAAAGTCGAAATGTCGAGAAAAAAGTCGATGTCAAGATTAAAAAGGGGAAAAAAGAAAAGGAAAAAAAGAAGGAAAAAAGAAGTACAATCTCGAGAAAGTTGAGAAAAAAGTTTAAATGTTGAGAAAAAAGTCGAAATGTCAAGAAAAAAGTCGAAATGTCGAGAAAAAAGTCGAAATGTCGAGAAAAAAGTCGAAATGTCGAGGAAAAAGTCGAAATGTCGAGAACAAAGTCGAAATGTCAAGATAAATGTTGAAGTACAATCTTGAGAAAAAAGTCGAAATGTCGAGAAAAAAGTCGAAATGTCGAGGAAAAAGTCGAAATGTCGAGAACAAAGTCGAAATGTCAAGATTAATGTTGAAGTACAATCTTGAGAAAAAAGTCGAAATGTCGAGAAAAAAGTTGAAATGTCTATTAATGTTGAAGTACAATCTCGAGAAAGTTGAGAGAAAAGTTGAAATGTTGAGAAAAAAGTCAATGTCAAGATTAAAAAGGGGAAAAAAGAAAAAAAGGAAAAAAAGAAAGAAAAAAGAAGTACAATCTTGAGAAAGTTGACAAAAAAGTTTAAATGTTGAGAAAAAAGTCGAAATGTCAAGATAAATGTTGAAGTACAATCTTGAGAAAAAAGTCGAAATGTCGAGGAAAAAGTTGAAATGTCGACAAAAAAGTTGAAATGTCAAGATAAATGTTGAAGTACAATCTTGAGAAAAAAGTCGAAACGTCGAGGAAAAAGTCAAAATTTCGTGAAAAAAATTTGAAATGTTGAGAAAAAGTCGAAATGTCGATATTAATGTTGAAGTACAATCTCGAGAAAGTTGAGAAAAAAGTTGAAATGTTGAGAAAAAAGTCGAAATGTCGAGAAAAAAGTCGAAATGTCAAGATTAATGTTGAAGTACAATCTTGAGAAAAAAGTCGAAATGTCGAGGAAAAAGTCGAAATGTCGACAAAAAAGTTGAAATGTCAAGATAAATGTTGAAGTACAATCTTGAGAAAAAAGTCGAAATGTCGAGGAAAAAGTCAAAATTTCGTGAAAAAAATTTGAAATGTTGAGAAAAAGTCGAAATGTCGATATTAATGTTGAAGTACAATCTCGAGAAAGTTGAGAAAAAAGTTGAAATGTTGAGGAAAAAAGTCGAAATGTCAAGATTAAAAAGGGGAAAAAAAGAAAGGGGAAAAAGGAAGAAAAAAAGAAAAAAAAGATGGAAAAAAAGGAAAAAGGAAAAAAAAAAGGTCAAACTTCTTTGAAAAAGCTCCAGGAGCCACCAGGGCGGCGCTAAAGAGCCGCATGTGGCTCGAGAGCCGCGGGTTGCCGACCCCTGCTCTAAACTGATGCTGCTGCAGCCTGCATCATCTTCCGATGATATTTCTCTGACAGGCGGGTTGATGTTGATGTTTGAGCCCTGGGAGCCTTCAGCCTGCTGCTGTCATTCCTCATCAGCAAAAATGACCCTTTTCTCCTCCCTAACTTTTCCTTTCCCCCTGTCCATCTTGGCCTGCAGCATGCTCATGTTACACTTTACTGATGCGCCGCAGCTGAAGATACGCAAACGCCACACAGGAAGTGATATTTAATCAAAAATGGGGTCCGAAGTCTCGACGGATAATATGTCTTTGTAATAATCCTGCTCTTGATGGCAGTGTACAGCAGTAATGAACCCTTTTAGGTTATTGGAGTGTTATTTACTCTGATTAATAGCTATGTTGTCCTCCGAGAGCCGTTAGTCTAATTGTTTTGCCTTGATAAATTATGTCACTTGCCCCTGTAAGGAGGAGGTCTGTCGGGAGCAAACAGTTGTTTTTCTTTTTACAGCATCAATGATTTGCTGAGCTGCTGTGGAAACGCACAGAGCCGAGGCTGCTGATGTACACAGTCGGCACAGTCAGTACATTTGCTGCGTTAGTGTCCTTTTACTTATTTACAAGTAAAGTTGTCTCTATAAAAGTAGAAAATCATTCCCTGAAGGATGTCCTTTTGTAAATAGCTCATAGTGCGGTCGCTCCTCTTCATTAAAATGCTGTACAGCATGGATGCTTTCAAAAAATATGAGCTTGAATAGTTTTCTAATTTACACAATGCAAAATGACCAAACGGGGGAAAAATCTGTATTTGGTTTGATAAACACCAAATATTTAACTTAAAAACTGCATCAATACTACTAAAGTCAGGAATTTCTGCAGAATCAGAGTCAAGTGTGCAATTTTAATTATGTCAATTTAATACCACTGATGATCAATTTCACACGTAGAAGTGGTCTAAAGTAGGAGCACTGCAACCAAAACACCATACGAGAGATGTGGACACGAGGCCAGGATGCTCGACTACACATGAAAAGACCAGAACCGGGGTGCAGAAAAATTGCAGTAGGTGCTGTGGGGTGATGAGTCACGATTTGAGATATTTGGTTGTAGAAGAAAGACATTAGTTTGCTGGAGAGCAGTGCAGTGATGAGTGTCTGCAGGCAACAGGGGAGGATAGTGGAGGTTCCCTGCAAGCTTGAGCTGCATTTCTGCACAATAAGTCGGGGATCTGTGCACGATTAACTGCATCCTAAACGGTGAGAAACATCATGTGATCCAGTGAGGGAGGCATCTGATTGGCCACAATGATTTCTGCACCAAGACAGTGATCTCAGTTCTAATGACCTTCAGGAGCTGTCGTCAGGATAAACACAGCAGAGTCCTGGACGTGGGCTGTGGGGCCCCACGTTGTCACGTTTATCTGGGATTACACTAAGACAAATGCTTATGGCAGCCCACATCCACTGAAGGTCACTTGTTTAGTTCTCAGGTACTTGGAGCGACCTGGGGCCGGATTCACCAATAACGATCTTAAGAAATGTCTTAAGATCTAAAATTAAGAAGTTCATAAGAAAGTTCTGAAGTGCAATTCCTCAATATTTTTACCGTCTTAAGAACTGTCATTTCTTACAAATTTCTTATTTTTCCTACATAAGAACTTCTTAAAATATGGCTGTATCCGAAATGGCATGCTAAGTACTACATGCTACATACTGCATCAGTATGTACTGTATACTGCATACTAAATGAACGATTCAGTAGCCGCTCCAGCAGACCGTTCACACAGCAGTAGCAGCCAGTATCCCAGAATTATATTATTATTATTATCATTATTCATTTCATTATATTCAGTCGATGCACCTGAAGCGAGACGTCACTACACCGATGCATCGCTCCACAATATTGCGGGTTTTTGTTTGTGCATGTGCAAATGTGTTGAAAAAGGTGATATTAGAGTCTTAACTTTTCACAGAAGACATTTTAAGACAGGTCAAGGTTGTCTTAAAGTTAAGAAAAAAGTCAAGAACAAATTTGAGAACTTTTATTTCAAGAATACAATTTATTCTTAAGTTTTTTCTTAAGAAGAAAGTTGAGAAAATACTTAAGAACTTTTTTGGAGAATATGACTTCTTCTCTTTTTTTCTTCTTAAGACTTAACTTAAGAAAAAAACGACACTTAAGAAGATTTTTTTTCTTAAGAATGTTTTATGAATCCGGCCCCTGCTCTCCAAGTCTTCTCAGATATGATATAAGGCAAATACTGGCTTTAGTTTCAAACTTACTTCTGTCTGGTCACTTAGCTTTTTCTGAATTTGGTAAAAATTATAATTTTGAACACGTTCTTACTGGATTATTTTTCACCCCTGCCTAAGATTTGTACACAATACTTTTATTCTCTCCCCGTGGGAGTAAACTCTAGAGATGTTCCAACAATGTTTTATTTCTACATCTGACAACGATTTAATATCAGTGCTTTGGATATTGTTTTTAAAATAAAGAACATCTGTTTAAAAAAAAAACAGTACTGTAATTCTGCTTTTAAGTGTTGCAATAAATGTGTAAAATAAGAAGATATGAATATTTTCACATTTTAGCACGCTGGGAATGTGAGTGTCTCTTGTAAAGCTGATTGTCTGGCCAACATTACATCTGATCAGTCTCGTGTGAGAGCAGTTTCAGGGGTGGAAGCTGGACTGCAGCTCCAGATGTTCAACTATGCAGCAACAACAACAACTGCTCATCTAGGACATTGAATCCTACAGTTTTATCCATCATCGCTTTGTTTTATTTTGTCTTTGGGAAGTTTCTCTTTTGTGAAAAGTATACTCCAGCGTTTGTTGCTGCGGTACGTTTTACACAGAAGTAATCGCTCATCAATACTGGTAGCTACTGTTTTCATTCACATTAGTCTTATTTCGATACAAGGCAACATAACTTGTTTTTAATTTGCTAATTCTTTTTCTCCAACAAATATATTTTAGGCTTTTTAATTACCAACATGTTCAATCATTTCGCCTTCATCAGAGTCGCATGTCGGTAATTAAAAAGCCTAAAATATATTTGTCGGACAAAAAGAATTAGCAAATTAAATTGTAAATCCATTTACAAAATGAACTTTATTAAATCATAACTGATTTTTCCTCAAGTTCCTGGATTTATCTACTGTATTATTACAAGACACCCTAATGGATTTGGGGTGTCTTTCTGTTCCCTGGTAATCCTCGAGAGAAATACGTTTCATTCTCACAAAACCACTTTATTTTCCACTGTATTTGTTCTGAAATACTGTTGAGATGATCTGAGATCATCCAGGCAGACGCCCTTCCTGACCCTGTTCTGCCAGCGGTTCTTCCTGTTAAAGGGCAGTTTTTGATTCTAGTCACCCGGTGCTGGATCAGGACACAAGAGTTGGTTTCCTTAGAAACTGATCTCATCTCTCAGCCAATAAAACATAATTTTATACCAAATATTTTCCTTTTTTCTCCTGAAAACTCAGTTTTGTGAACTGCCGGGTAGCCGGTTGAGACCGTCTTCCTGCCCCTGTGAACCGTGGTCGCGCTGTCGGAGTGTGTCGCTGTGAGGATGTCGCTGTTTTCAGCTTGTGAGCATAAATCAGAGAGGAAGATTTATAGTTGGTTGGTGTGTTTATGGCGCCCTTTTCCCGCTCTGTCACGTCTGCAGCTGTGAGCGGGGCGAGCGTACATTAGTCAGGCTGATATACACACTTGTGCATGGCTAAAGCATCACTCTACAGACACACACACACACACACACACACACACACACACACACACACACACACACACACACACACACACACACACACACACACACACACACACACGTTTGTGTGGCTGGATCAGCTTCATGGGCCTCGGTCTGAGTTTTAGTTCTTCACCTTGTTCAACATCCGTCCTCACTTTTTTTACAAACTCTGATAAAGGATGTGAAACGAGCGTAAAGTGGTCCATGTGGGAGGGTGATTGAGCTGTGTGTGTGCAGGTGGTTCTGTTCTGCAGCCACCAGGCGATTATTAGAGGTTAGTTAATGTTATTATTTAGCAGTAAACCCGTTCCAGCCCACTGTTTATTGCCTAATTGGTCCCAGTAGTGCACGTTTACAGCTACTTCTGTTTTTTGAGAGCTGCAGGCAGCCGGACTGGACGCGTGCCAGTTGTTGTTCGAGTGCTCGTTTCACTCCAGGCTTGCATCGGCTCGTAAGGTCAAACGCACGATCTGAGGACTGACGGGTTACCGCCTGTGATCTCTTTTTCTGCCACTCTGACCGACTCATTAACGGCTCTGACTCCAGCCTCACGACGACTTAATAATCTGCTTTATTTGACTTTCTGTGGCTCAGCCGGCCCTGCCGATCGTGGCGTTCACACGCATCCCTCCCAGCCCAACCTCAGCTAAGCAGACGAGGGGATGTAATTAAATTCAGGGGGAATTTAAAGCAACACAAAGAGCTGAGCGGAGGTTAAGTCGCTTTTTATGACGCCGTCAGATATTCGCCCTCGTTCAGTCTTGTGCTCTCCCAAACCCTCCTTTTCTCTTCTGTCATCACTTTCTCAAGTCCAAAGCCACTTTGGCTGTTTTGTGCCGATAACGGCGACAGGACCCGCTTCCATTGAGGATGCGTGTCACAGGCTGTCCTGTGGTGTCGGAGGATACGAGCTGATGCTGAGGGACGTGGGTGGTCGCCGTCGGCGCGCAGAGACATAAATGAACCGCTCTGTAGCAGCTTTTTATGTGTGCTAAAGATGCTTTAGGAAATATCCGGCGAAGGGAGAGCGTGTTCCTGGTCACGATTCAAGAGGGGAGAATGATGGGCCTGGTCATGTGACCCAGGCGTTAGTGCACACATTACAACTCACTCACTTCTTAGACTCTTAGGCCCAATCCCAATACTCCCTTTACTTCCTTCACTAGCCCTACTTTCTTTCACTAGCCCTACTTTCTATCACTACCCCTAAAAAAAAGAAGGGACAGATTTTAGGGCACTTGAAATATTCTCAGGGGCCTGTCCCAATACTCCCACTACTCCTACTTTCAGCACCACCCCTAAAATCAGGAAGCTGAGAGCCAAAATCTGTTTTAATTTCCGCTGTAGCGCTGTTAATATGCCACTTTATTCAGTTTTAATATTTTTTCAGGCGTAAAAGTAACCGTTAAGATCCCCAACCTGGGCTCAGTTTATCCAAATAATGCCTGTTAAGAAATTTGACCCGATGTTTTCGGAGATGAGAAGAGCCGCCGGCTCGGAGCAGCAGCAGCTCACGTGCAGACGTGATCGCCCTGCGCCGTTGTCCTGGGGAGAAACCTGCAGCTCTGTTGAGAATTATCGCTGGCGGAAGATAAATGTTGGTTTAATAGATGAAATCTAACAGTTGTAGCTACGCCTGTTGAGAAATTTGCTTCGAAAATTTCGAGATTTCTGCCTGCCGGCTCGGGAGCTGATTTATGGTTCCGCGTTACACCAACGCAGAGCCTACGGCGTAGGTTACGTAACCTACGCCGTAGGCTCTGCGTTGGTGTAACGCGGAACCATAAATCAGCCTTTATTCTGGCGAGGTTTGAAAAAGACTTCGCAACAACGGGCAAACGAGTGATTATACAGTATACATTCACTGAGTGAATATTATGAAAATAAAATATATATTTCTCGCTAGAAATGTAATCAAAATGCATTTTTATGCAAAAACTAACTCAAAATATTGATTTTATTCACTAAAAAATAAGAAATGTCCGCCATGTTTTTTTTTTTTTTTGATTCAGTCCACAAATGACGAGGAAAAGCATTCTGGGAAATTTTTCTGGCCCTAGATCAACTAGTGAGCATCGGAAAACCCTCGATCCGTAGGGCCAGATTCATAGCCACTACACTACTTTTCTCCACTACCCCTAGGTGAAAAGTAGAATTGGGACACCACTACCCTCACAGGAACCAAATTTAGGGGTAGGGATGAAAACGAGGGGTAGTGGGAGTATTGGGACAGGGCATAAGTCTCATGAAGCTCAGTTTCTTTTACATTTCGCTTCTTTTTAAGTTAAATCTTTAACGAAGACGGTGTTGTGGGATTTCGGGTGCGCTCAGGTCATATCAGGCCGTTTTGGCCTCAAGGCCAGTGTCACGGTGGTTGTGGCATTGCTTGAACGACGTGAAACGACTGATTTGGCCCTTCGATGACGGGATTCGTCCATGACTCTTTCATGGCGGCCGCCTTCCATCTGAAACGGCCACAAATGGTGCCGATGGTAGAGGAGGACGGATCATGGACTCTTGGGTGGAGGACAGGAAGGAGGTGTTTCTGGGATTAGATTCTAGTGTGGTATATCTTCAACATCATTTTACGTTGTACTTGTGACTTTTCAAGGAAGTTTTCTTGTTTTAATAGCATCTTAGAAAGCGTCCCTGCTCCTCTGGCAGCTGAACGGACTCGCTGAGATAGACATCCACTGTAAACATGACTTTTATATGTCTGACTGGTAGTTTAGGGGGGGTTGTGTCCTGCAGGCTGGTGTAGTGCTGATTTTTTTTTTGTGTGTGTGTGTGTGAACCAGCTCACAATCTCCAGGCTGCTTCCTATTTATTCAGACTTCAGGTTTCTTAGTTGTGTATTTTAAGGGTGTGTGAGTGACACACCCCGGGAATGTTATCTTTTCCAGCGGCGGATGGATGGATGGATGGATAGATGGATGGATGGATGGATGGATGGATGGAGCGTTATACGATTACTGTTCCCTCTTCTTTTGCTTCCCTTTTCATGCGTTTCTCTCCTTACTCTTCCCCTCTTCTTTTGCTTCCCTTTTCATGCGTTTCTCTCCTTACTCTTCCCCTCTTCTTTTCCTTCCCTTTGCATGCGTTTCCCTCCCCGAGGAGATCAGGAGTATCGAGACTCCGTCAGCATCCGAGTCCTTGTGGGAACCTTGTGAACTGAGGTGATGAGGTCAAGAGGTCACCTCCTTCAACGCCTCCTCCAGTTGTTTTTGTGTCTGTACATCTTCCCCTCAAATTCTTGGCAATTTCATGTGCCACCACGCACACATGCTGCTGCCACACAACAAAATGAAACCATATGTCTCCCGCCGACGTGAAGCCGGCTCTCTGAGAAACGAGGCTGCTGCTGCGAGAGAAACCGCGCTGGGAAAGTCCTCCGTCGGACGGCCGCCGCTGCCAAGACACACAGTCACGCCGAGCTGTTGGATGTTTTCTTATGAGTAATAGATTTAAAAAAGAGAGAAGAGTAAATCATATGTTTTTCATATTCCTAATTAAACTTCAGTAAAAGAGAACGGCTTCATGTGTCTGTAAATTAAAGCAAATTACAGCCCTGTGTTTGTTTCACGCCGAGAACAGATTGTGTCTGTTGGTGCTAATTGAGGTGTTATGTGGAAACATTGTAAAACAGAGCTGTTTTCTATCTGCGAGGCTTAATTAAAACCATATCAACAGTCCTCTTCTATTTGGGGAGGCTGGGTCTTGGGCTGGAGACATAACTGCTGTAAAACTTGTCAAGAAGAGTAAAAATGTGTCTCCTGAAGTTTGATCCTAGAAACCTGATTGCTGTTAACGTCTAAAGCAGCAGGAGGGACTTTCTCTCGTGGTGAAACATTCATTTTGGTTTCCTTTTGAAAGAATATATGCTGCAGTTGTAGAAAGCGCCGTCAACCCTCACAGTGTCCCGTCCCTGCTAATCGCTGGAAATCAAACAAAGAAGCTTCTCGTTGTCTCTCTTGACAACGGCGTTTCGCCACGGCGGACTTAAACACTTAAGGGGAGCAAACTAAACGAGAGCAGATCTTTTGAAAGGGCTGTGAAAGCGACTTGTGCGCCTGTTGGGGGACTTGCTGTTTTAGATTAGAGATGTTAGGATATCTCTTTCCACTTTCCGACATTTAGGTTTAGGCACTTCTTTCTTCAAATCAGATAAAGAATATCTGTGAGAGAGCAGTTTGAGCGCCGTATTTCCGACCCGGGGAGGGATCTCCATGCCTCCAGATGCCCAGATACGGAGTGACATCCAGCATTTCCAATGACCAACGCTGGTTTTCCAGTTTCAGTCCTCCAGAACCGCCATCCTGCATGTTTTACATGTATCCCTGCTTCATCACATCTGACTCAGATGAAAGGATCACAAACAGACCTGTGAAGACGTGGATGGATGGATGGATGGATGGATGGATGGATACTTTATTAATCCTGAAGGAAATTTAGGGCATCCAGTAGCTGGAAAAAAAACCAAACGGTAGACTCACAACTCAGACTCTCAGACACACATACACAAATTGCATACATCATTCATGATCTGGATACGGTCTCTCAACCTTGTATAATGAGCACATCCCAGTTTTCCAGGCTAAACTAACGTGATATTACCAAAGTAAAGTTCACACTACATGGTTATCTCAGTCCGACAACTTAGGCGCCACTGATTCTCCATCCAGAGGCCCAAAACAGGACTTTCTACAGCGGTACTGAATAAACTCTCGCTGGTGCAAGTAAACATGTGTTTGTGAGGCGTTTCACTTTCTATCTTAAATGCTAACGAACACATTTTCAAAACAAGCCTTATTTGTTCAGTTTTCTTTTGATTGTGGAGCATTTTCAAAGCTTTTTATGTTGAACATTAGAAAAGTATGTCAGCAGAGGTGAAAACAGGAACTAATTTCAATTGTGTGTGTGTGTGTGTGTGTGTGTGTGTGTGTGTGTGTGTGTGTGTGTGTGTGTGTGTGTGTGTGTGTGTGTGTGTGTGTGTGTGTGTGTGTGTGTGTGTGTGTGTGTGTGTGTGTGTGTGTGTGTGTGTGGGGTGGGCAATGACGAATAAGGATTTTCAACAGGTCAATTTTAAAATAATAAAAAAAAGAATATCAATTGCAGTAGTTCAAACATTAAGAATGTTGTGTACACATAAATTCATATAAAAATTTTAAATTAAGTGATTTCAGATTTTTTTTGTCAAGATGAATTGGCATTAGCCTTAAAAAAAAGTCATGTGGTGCAACCATGATTCATATTAAAATTAATTTCTTTAACATCTTGACATTTTTTTTACAAGTTTTCAGTATTATAAAAAAAATTGTTGTTTTTTTTAATGGTCGCGCCACATGATGATTACTAAAATGGACATAATCAGTCAAACTTTGTTTATATATTATGATGGAAATATAAATACAAATGTGTTGCAATCTTACACACTACAAGACACTGCGAAAATCATGCCAGATAGGGCAGAAGATTGATTTAAAACATTTAGAGTGATTTCAAAAAAGGTTTTCAAAACAAGAGTCATGGTCGGACGGTCGCACCACATGACATTTTGACGCTTAAAACAACAACAAAATCACAAATAACTAGTATTTTTTGTAAAATTCAAGTGAGTCCATATGTGGGACAGGTAGGTCATATATATGGCATTTTTTTATCCATTTAAACCTTTTTTGAATTGAAAAAAAATCAGTTTTTCAGAAAATATAGGCGTCACGTCATTGACCCGTGTGTGTGTGTGTGTGTGTGTGTGTGTGTGTGTGTGTGTGTGTGTGTGTGTGTGTGTGTGTGTGTGTGTGTGTGTGTGTGTGTGTGTGTGTGTGTGTGTGTGTGTGTGTGTGTGTGTGTGTGTGTGTGTGTGTGTGTGTGTGTGTGTGTGTGTGTGTGTGTGTGTGTGTGTGTGTGTGTGTGTGTGCTTCGTCGGGGTTCCCACTGCTTTACTTGGTCTCATCCTCTTGTCTCTGTGTATCCGCCGGCCGTAGGCGTTTAATTTATTCCACTTTTACTCTTAACTTTTTTTTTTTCCAGCTGCTGCTTCGTTACCATCTGTTTTATTTCCTTTTCCTGGTTTGTGCCGTTTTACTGTGAATGAACGAGGATGGAGACGGGGGCCGTTGCCTCTCTCACCGTCCTCGTCTGTACACTCCTTAGTTTTTCTCTGCAGATGTGTTTCCCAGCACCGAAGGCTGTGGGTCATGAAGCCGACACATGTTTCCCGGTCAGGCATCGTGTTCTGGACGCTTCAGCAGGCCCACCCGGATAATCTTATGGAGAGCAAAATCAGGGATCAAATTCAGCGTTTTTCATGGGTTTAGTGATCTGGAGTAAAGCTTAAAGAGACCAGACTATTGATAACCACAGATATAATCAGCTGAGCCACTCAGACAGATGACTGATAAACATCCGGCGTGATTACAATGACCTTTGAAAGGCCTGATGGGTAATTAGAGGCCTTTATTAGGTCTTTGATGACGCCGTTGCTTTGTGGTGCCTAGGGGTGTGTTTGTGTGTTTGTACTCTTAACTGCTGCCTGTCCTCGTCAGGACACTCAAATCTCAAGAGTTTCTTTCCCCGGTTAAATAAAGTTTAATTAAAAACAAAAACACTATAAGCCAGAACCAAGAAAGCATGTCTGGTTTCTAGGAGAAACGGCTCACCTTTGAGTCTCTTTCATCTGTCATTTATTCAGACGGCTCTTCCCGGGCGGTACTGAGCGCTGAGCTGCCGGGATTATGGGATGCCGTGATGTAGCTGGAGCTTGTCGTCAGCATTAACCTGGTGTATGTGCAAAAACAAGATGGCTCAGTGCTTCATCAGCTTTCTTGATAAGTTGTGTGTGTCCTTAAGTAGAATAATATACAGACTGCATATACAACAAACAAACACAAATACAGATATGTATATACACCGGCCGTGCTCTGCTGAGCCGTGTGCCGCTAGAGGAGACCTCTGACATCTGTTATACGAGCATGTCGCCGACGCGCCGCCGGGCCTGCTGATTTGGCGTTAGTGGGTGACTGTTGCTCGGGGGCCGATCAGCAAGCGGGCGGGGAGCGGCGATGGTGTCGGAGCTGTCGGAGCGGCGTAATGGAAACGCATCAGCCCCCCCGGAGCACGGAGGGAGGGTGGTTGTTGTTTCTCAGGTTCATCTCTGCCGTCTCATCGCTCCGTGTCCCCCAACATCTTTGTGTCATTCTTCTTCCTGTCAGGGAAAGACTTTATTGTTCATGATGTAATATCATTTATATTGTCAATACTTTTTTTGTTTTTTCTCAGTGCTTCAACTGTGTCAAATATGATAAAATGTTGTTATCTCTGTAATGAAGCTTTATTCGGTAATAACAAATGTTACGGTGCGCCCCCCCACCAATATTTATCTGATTTTCTGCTGGTAAGCATCGTCTTCAGGGTAGAAATGTTCGCCGAGATCAGAATCAAGAGTAATTTGTCTGTGGAATGAAAAAATAAGCTGCTGCTCATAAATCCCCAAACATTCGATGAGAACGACCTGATCCGACACTCGCGTCGCTCTGCTCCACACACACGCCACAGAGTCAATAAAGGCTAAGAGGTTAAAAATCAAGCAAAGTCGTGCCATCCCATCACCGGATGATCCATTTCTTCAGCTCCGAACCCGCCCTGTACCCTAAAAACAGTCGCCCACTGATCTGGCTGGGTGTCATAATTTCACTGAGCACGCTCCTGCCGGATGCTGCTTTCAGCTAAGTGTTGGACAGACCAGTATTTGTACTTGGTACTAGCCTATGAAGTCAGTATAACTTGTTCCTGGACATAAACATCTGTCAACAAAAACAGAAAACATTAAAACCAAACTCCCAAATGCTTGAAAGTTCCTCGGTGCATTCAAAGTTGGAGCACATGTTCGTCATGAATCTGGAGGAGCTCTTAGATTTCATTTACTCTCTGAAGTCTCTGCAGAGTCCTGATGGGACGGCATTTCTCAAATTGGGCTCGTCTCTACCAATCTCGAGGAGAAATGAGTGGCTTAACGTTGGTGCGTGTACGACAACTGAACTGATGACGGAGAAACGAATGCAGCGCAGCTGGTCCATACATGCATTTATACACTTGTTGCTGCTCAGATTAGTGTGTCTTTAGCGCATGTCAACTCAGTTCAGAGTTCAGGCTGATTTTGATACAGATTACCGTATTACATTTGAAATTTCTTTTCATATTTTACTATGAATTATGATTGATTTGTGTCATTTGCCTGTCTGTGTTGTTCAGTGGATCACATGTCTGGAAAAACCCTCTACTAATCTTAAAGCTCATGTTTCTGTTGTCAGACCGGGTCCCTGCACACATCTAATGAAATATATGCGTATGTTACTGAATAGCTGTGAAACTAGACCTGTGTTGAAAAGATCGATTTTCCGATTCTAAATCGATTCTCATATTAATTCCTAAAAATCGATTTGTATGTCTAAAGATCGACTTTTTTTTTTTTTTTTTTTTTTTCATCCTTACATTACAACTTTTGGTATTTTTGTGTTTATGCCCAAAAAAAGAATGTTTTATTGGACACAAGCATAACTAGTTCCATGTTTTTGCCTTTTTAAATATGTTTATCGGTATGAAAACATTAAAGTTTGATTTGATTTGATCTTTATTCATCTTGAACAAAACAATAAAATAAAACACCATGCATCAACAACAATAATAAAAAACAACCCGTTTTGTTCAAGAAGGGACAGGAAGAAGCAAATGCTTATCTAGTCCGGCCCCTTCTTGCAATATAAGAATATCCAATATATAAAAGAATAAAAAAAAAAAAAAGTTAAAGACATTAAAGATATAATTGCATACATTTCTTTGCTTTATACACCGTCTTGGGGTTACATTTGCATAAAATGCTAAAAATCAAATTCTCATAAATGGGAAAAATTTAAACCGATTTCATTCATTCATTTGCTGCCCTGGATCTGTTTGATAATTCTGCCCCACGATGTTTCTGAAAGCAGTTCTATCAGCATTCTGGGAGCTGAATCGAATCAAATCTTGATAATCGATTCTGAATCTTAAGAATCGGAATCGAATTGATTCTTTACATTTGAATCGATCCCCAGCCCCTGTGAAACATAGTGGTGCGTTTAAAATTTAAGGAGCTGCATATTTCCCACAGAAGTTTGTGAAACAAGTGAACAAAGCGCTACGACAACAGAGGACTGAATGTTGTTTGTCTGACAGAATAGTAAATATGCTGGTTATCTGTCGACTTTACAAAGTGAATATTAATGCTGCCGGCTCGCCGGGGGTTTCTCCAGAGAGCCTGAAAGTAAAACTCAATAATAAAACCTTGAATGTTGCAGCCCAGAGTGAAGGACTTGCTGTAAAGTTGGGATTGATGCTGTTATCTTAGAAGATTCTTCAGTCTTAACGACGGTTGAGTGCAGTCAGGCTGTAAAAATGTTCAAGTACCTGCATTCAAAAAGGATGAAATACAGGTCCGGTGTGGGACATTAACCCACGTTTGTGCCTCCGTAGCAGGGGTTCCAGTTCCCCGGCGTCCCCGGAGTCGTGACAGTCGATGTCGAAGCGGTTTCACATAAGTGTTACGAAGGGAGAGAAGCGTTGCATTAGTTACACACATTTCTGGATGTGAATCGATTTGTTCAGGTGGATTAAGGATTGTGGATAAATGCTGATGAGGTGTTGAAATTGTAACTTAAGTGTTGTGAAACATGGCTGAATTTAATTGCCTGGATTAATGAGAGCTGACAGATCAATAAATGCTTCGGAACAAAAAATCCATCATCACTTTTGTTCTCTTTCTTCCACCTTGCCTCCAGCACCATTAATCCTCCTCTTCCTCACCTTTCCTCCTCTCCTCTGCTCAGCCCGTGTGTCCCCGGCTTTTCTGTCTTTCACCTCTCCTCCCCACTTATCATTCTCTCCATAATTCCCATTTCCACCGCCAGCCCTCCCTTCCTCTTACTTCCTCTTGCGTGCCCTTCGTTGCAAAGCTGATGTGTCTCTCTGCTCTCCACAGAACCATGAGAGGGAGACGGCCCTCCACTGCTCAGCCCAGTACGGACACTCTGAGGTGGTTTCAGTGCTGCTGCAGGAGCTGACCGACCCCACCATGAGAAACAACCGGCAGGAGACGCCGCTGGACCTGGCAGCACTTTATGGACGACTACAGGTCAGTGAGCGCTCAATGCATCATTATATCATATGTGTAAATTATGAATATGTAAAAAATAAACTGATTCCTTTTTTAATTGACAGGTTGCACAACAAGTTGGGGTCTGTTAGCATAAATAAAAATATCTGCATGCATTAAGCACCTTTGCCAGCGGGGAAGAAGCAGCCGTTGAGAGTAAACACACAACAGAGGATTTAAAAAGAGATATGGTTGCTATATGGAGAGAGGAAAAGATGGGTAGACACATTTACAGAACTGATTTTTCCTTGTCGGGGATGGTGACGAAGGTAGAACGGAGCACGTTCAGGGTGAGAGGCGTCTGCTGATCAAATGGATCACACGCCGGCTCTGCCGAGGTAGCTGGTAATTGCAGTGAAGCCATCCAGGTTTGTCTGAGTGTGAATGAATAATTTATAAAGGCAGGATGGAGGTTCTCTCTCTGCATAATAACGAAGGGAAATCCCCGTGGTGGAAACGGCTCCTGCATGGAGATGTGACTAACGCGGGGCAAAAGTTTATCAGACATCCACCGAAGGACTGTAAAAGCGGGGAAACTGCTGCCGTTATTAGCTTTTTAATGGTTGCAGATGTTTTATCGTGCGTTTTCAGAGCCTACTTTTCCGTTATGTCCTCTAGGAAGGGGTTTAGGGGCGGATTGCATGTTGGTCTTGAACCAACAGAGGTTTGAGTTATAGATCTATGTGTACATCTTTCTCCACTCATAAATTTCCGGAGCCTGTCCCTCGCTCTGCCCGGAGGCTTTTCCAGACTTGTTTATGGTACGAGTCGGATTTTATGTGATAAGGTTAAGTGATCTTCTCCCTAACAGAGGCGAGATGCTCAGTGTTTCTTTAAAGCTTCATAGGGAAATAACCTTATCATAATTATTTCAACATGAAGAAGGTTTTCTGAGGCTCAACCTTCCCTGTTGTTCTCGCCTCATGCCTGAACTTGGAAATGAGACAGGTCTCCAGCAATAAAATACAGCATTTCCTTCAAATAAAAACAATGTTTAGGTGTTTTAACAGATGATACCCTCACCTGTGGTTATGAGCTGTGGGGCATGACCGAACGTTTAATATCGGGGGGATACAAGCGGCTGAAAAATGAGTTGGGCTCTCTCTTAGAGAGAGGAGAAGTTCAGCCATCCGGGACGGACTGGGAAGAGAGTCGTTGCTCCTCCGCATCAAGAGGAGCCAGTTGAGGTGGTTTGGTCATCTCTGGACGCCTCCCTCCCTCGGGAGGGGTTTCCAGCATGTCCAACCAGGAGGAGGCTCCCTTGGGAGACACAAGACATACTGGATAGATTTTGCGTCGCTGCTTGCCTGGGAACCCCTCGGTATTCCCCCAGATTTGGAGATGGCCGTGGAGGGGGAAGCCCGGCCCTCTCTGCTGAGGCTGCTGCCCCTGCGACACAAGTTCATGAATGAATGGACACATTTAAATTTGTATTTTCATTTAAAATGGGAATTTAATATTTTCGAATTATGAACTTGATTGTTAAGTTTGAACCCTATGAACGATATTGTATTTTTGATTTTTTTTTAGATAGATAGATAGATAGATAGATTTATTTATAGTACCCTTGGGTAAATTTGGTTCACAGTGATTTCCTCCTCATACAATCTAAAACCATACACTCAACAACACAGGATAAGATAAAGTGACAACAGTGCTTTGGCTAAAAGAACAAAGAACAAGAAGGACGGCCCCAAGATAAGAATCAAGATAAGTTAAAACATCAGTAGATAAAAACACTAAAATATTAAAACCAAGCAAAATGATAAAAAATGTGCCTTTTCATAAAAAAAAGATAAAGGAAAAAATACAAAACATAAATAAAAAGTTATGTTGCAGTTCCCTCACTTATTAATGGCACAGTTTTTTTTTTTTTTTTTTTTTACAATTTTATGTTAAACATTGAGAGATGAGAAGATATTTATTGGCCCACCTGAATAAACAAACAAGCACCCTCCAGGACCCACTGCAGTTTGCTTATCGTCGTGAGGGGTTGGAGTTGAAGATGCCGTCGACACCTGCTCTAACAAACCCACAGTCATCTGGATGAAGAAGCAGCTCTGTGAGGATCATGTTCTTTGATTCTTCCCCCACTGTGGGAGTTTTTACCTGCCATTGTTTATGTAATAATTGCTCGGGGTTCTGGGTCTCTGGAAAGCGTCTAGAGACAACCTTTGTTGTATTAGACGCTATATAAATACAATTGAATTGAATAGTGCATTTAACACCATCCAGTCTGCGTTACTAAGTAAAAAAAACTCCAGAAGACACAGCTGGATGCCTCCACAATCACCTGGATTACTCACTACCTGACAAACAGATCAAAGTCTGAGACTGAATGGTTGTGTGTCTGGTCTCAGCAGCACAGGAGCACCACAGGGAACTGTACTCTCACCACTGCTCTTCACGCTGTACACCTTAGTCCTGTCATCTGCAGAAATACTCAGATGACTGCAGTTGTGGGGAGTATCAGTGATGGACAAGAGACTTGAGTACATCAGAGAACTGGTGCGGGAACAATCAACAATCATCTCATCTTGAATATCAACAAGATGAGATGATTGTGGATTTAAGGGGGACCAGGATGTTCCATCATGGGAGAAGAAGTGAAGGTGGTGGAGGAGTAGAAATACCTCAGTGATCACCAGGACAGCAGACTGGACTGCAGATACAACACTTATGCTGTTAATAATAAAAGGACAGACGACTTCTTGAGGAAGCTTTGGTCCTTCAGCATTTAGAGCAAGATGTTGAGGATCGTCTTGGGGAGAGTTTAACCACATCTGCAGTCATCTGTTGGGGGGGCAGCATCAGAGCCAGTGAGTAGAGAAACTGAACAAACCAAAATAAGACTGTTCTTAAGCCTCTGGAGATGCAAAGGAGGATACCTCATAAAAAGAAGGAAATCATGGACAACCCTGATCATCCTCTACACAGTGTCTTCAGTCAGAGGCTTCATTAGATCTGCTGCAGCTCGGACGGCTACGGGACAACCCTGACGACTACGGCAGATCCCCTGGACAGCAATAAACCTCAACAAGACGACACTCAGATCATCAGAGAATGACATTTTTTTTTTTAATTAAAGATAATTAAGTTGCTCTGCACAGAATAATTAATTAACTGCACTTTACTTGTCTCCACTGGTTACTTGTAAGGATTAAAGATTGTTGAATGTTTGTCAGTCTTTGGAAAGCTTAGGCTGGTTTCACCTCTAATGACATCAACACACTTCTCATAAACACTCATGTACGTGCACAGTGATTGTTTATCTAGATTGTGTGTGATCTGATCTGGTTATAAAGCATTTATAACTTAAAATACTGATGCTGTTATTGTATCTGTCATTAAAGAGCTGGTGTGATCCTCTCTGAATAATATTTAAAATAAACTTTATTCATTGTGAACCAAAACTCAGTGTTTTTAAACCGTCAGAAAAAAGTTATAAAACTTGTCAAATAAAACTTTTGTTCATACAAATATTTATTGATGGTACAAAAAGCATCAAAAACAGATATATATCAGCATTATTAATGTACAGTTTCATGAAAATATACTGAATTTATTCTCTTAAGACAGACTTGCTGACGATAGATAGGTTTTGATCAGAAAGTTGTAAAGGAATGTAAGCGGTGACCTCGTTTCCTGCAGGTTTGCTTGTTTTTCAAGAGCCGTGCTTGTGTTCTGTTTCTTCTCAGGTGGTTCGCATGCTGGTCAACGCCCACCCCAACCTCATGACCAGCCACACTCGCCTGCACACGCCGCTGCACCTGGCCGCACGCAACGGACACCACAGCACGGTGCAGACGCTGCTGGACGCCGGCATGGACGTCAACTGCTCGGTGAGCGCCATGCTTAGCTCTGTTTAGGCGTGTATAAACTTTCCCGGAGTCGTGAACATGCACCAAGGACGAGTGTTGAAACTAATTAGACCGATGGAGCTAGTGCCTTTATGTCCATCTGTCTGTCTCGCTCTAACGATCTCCTTCCTGTCATTCCTGAGACTGAAGGATTGATGAGCGCTGGCTTTGTGCTTAAATGAAAGGGAGCCGTTGTTATTCCATCTTTCTTTTCTCTTTGTATGTTATTTACTGACGTTGAGTGCTGCCAGGTTCCTCCTCTGAGGTGCGTGCTTCTCCCCCTCCAACATGTACTCACTGTCAATGCCTCGCATGGTTCTGGTGCTGAGGGATGAATAATTGATCTAGAGGAGGAGGAGGAGGAAGAAGAGGAGAAGGACAGGGCGTTCTTGAAGGTTCTGGTGGTTCAGTCTCATTTCTGCTTGTCTTTAAGCACATTTACAGGTTTTTGGAGGTTTTAACAGAGATTTCATGACGCTTTGACTGTTCAGTCTGTTTTTTTGGATTATAAACTGACTGAATCAAATATTGCTTTTATTTTGACTTTCCTTTTGTTGTCAGAAAGGTTACGTTTCTGCTTTCTTCAGCTTTCTCTTGATGTTTTTTTAGGGCCCGAGCACCTTCAGTGCGAAGGCCCTATTGTATCTGTAGGAATTTTTCTTTTTTCTTCTGACGAAAGGAGGGCCTTTTTGCCCCCCTAAACGTGCCCAAAAAGTCACCAAATTTTGCATGCAAGTCAGGCCTGGTGAAAAATTTGATATTTAATGGTTTACATTAATGGGCGTGGCAAAATGGCTCAACAGCGCCCCCTGGAAAACTTTGTGCCTCAAGCCCTACAATACGGTTTGACGTACATGCACAAAAATCGCTACACACCTGTATCAGTACACAACTTAAAGAAAAGTCTCTTGGCGACATGGCCGAAACCGAACAGGAAGTCAGCCATTTTGAATTAATCGTGTCACTTTGGCGCAATTTATGCCATTCCTTCGGCAGTTAATACGGCCCGAACCGTAACGTGCACCCAGGTGTGTTATACATCAAAACGTGCGTCTCCATCCTGCGACTATGCGCATTACTTTTCTCTTTCAAAAGCGTTACCCTGGCGACGCTAGACGCCAAAAAGCGCGCCCACCCGTCATCTGGTTGGTTCAGACAGAAAAAACTTTGCGCCTCAAGCCCCAGAATACGGTGTGACGTACATGAACGAAAATCGGTACACACCTGTATCATGTCTTTACTTAAAGAAAAGTCTCTTGGCGCCATGGCCGAAACCGAACAGGAAGTCGGCCATTTTGAACATTCTGAATTAATCGCGTAATTTTGGAGCAATATGAGCCATTCCTTCGAGAATTAATACGGCCCGAACCGTATCGTGAACCCAGGTGTGTTATACATCAAAATGTGCGTCTCCATCCTGCGACTACACGCATTACTTTTCTCTTTCAAAAGTGTTACCGTGGCGACGCTAGACGCCAACAAGCGCACCCCCCCTTTATCTGATTGGTCCATATTTGATAGTTCCCCAAAAGTCACCAAATTTTGCATGCAAGCCAGGCCTGGCGATAAATTTGATATTTCATGGTTTGTATTAATGGGCGTGGAAAAATGGCTCAACAGCGCCCCCCGGAAAACTTTGTGCCTCAAGCCCCACAATACGGTTTGACGTACATGCACGAAAATCGGTACACACCTGTATCATGTCGTAACTTAAAGAAAAGTCTCTTGGCGCCATGGCCAAAACCGAACAGGAAGTCGGCCATTTTGAATTAATTGTGTAATTTTGGTGCAATTTATGCCATTCTTTCGGCAATTAATACGGCCCGAACCGTAACGTGCACCCAGGTGTGTTATACATCAAAATGTGCGTCTCCATCCTGCGACTACGCGCATTACTTTTCTCTTTCAAAAGTGTTACCGTGGCGACGCTAGACGCCAAAAAGCGTGCCCCCCTTCATCTGATTGGTCCATATTTGATAGTTCTCCAAAAGTCACCAAATTTTGCACGCAAGCCAGGCCTGGCGATAAATTTGATATTTCATGGTTTGCATTAATGGGCGTGGCCTAACGGCTCAACAGCGCCCCCTAGAATAATTTTCTCTGCCATAACTTTTGAAAGGTTTGACATAAAGAGTCGTGGGTGGTGTCATGGGACTCGGTATTGAGTCCTTGACCATAATTGGTGAAAATTAGCCCCGCCCCTTCTTCGGATTGGTTGTCCCGATTTTCTGCTATAACTTTTGAATGGTTTGACATAGAGAGTCGTGGGTGGTGTCATCAGATTCTTTATGGAGTCCTTGACCTTCATTGGCCTGAATTAGCCCCGCCCCTTCTTCTGATTGGTTGTCCCTTTTTTCTGCTATATCTTTTGAATGGTTTGACATAGGAAGTCGTGGGTGGTGTCATTTCTGATATGCTTATGGGGGGCGGTGGCCGTGAGTGCGAGGGCCCGTTCATCGCTGCTTGCAGCTTTAATTTCTCTTTAAAACCTTTGACTCGGATTACTCGTCTGAAAGTGTGGAAAGTTAATCGTTCTAAGCAGTTTTAGTTGAAAGTGTTTTCTTATTATTTGATAAGAATGAGGATTTTATTAGTTTGCCAGATTTAATGTAAAGTATTTAGTATCTTGTTCTTTTCAGATAAACGTGTCCGAAGGGAAAACAAAAAAAGCTTTACAGGACTGTCTCAGAAAATTAGAATATTGTGATTTTCTGTAATGCAATTACAAAAACAAAAATGTCATACATTCTGGATTCATTACAAATCAACTGAAATATTGCAAGCCTTTTATTATTTTAATATTGCTGATCATGGCTTACAGCTTAAGAAAACTCAAATATCCTATCTCAAAAAATTAGAATATTCTGGGAATCTTAATCTTAAACTGTAAACCATAATCAGCAATATTAAAATAATAAAAGGCTTGCAATATTTCAGTTGATTTGTAATGAATCCAGAATGTATGACATTTTTGTTTCTGTAATTGCATTACAGAAAATCACAATATTCTAATTTTCTGAGACAGTCCTGTACATGCCTATTAAACATGTAAAGCTCCAACGGTGATTTGGACATTATTGTTCATTCATAGCAAACGCAGGCGGAGCGGGTTGCAGCCAAAAGGCCGGGACAGTTAAAAATGAAATATCTCCTCGTACCGAGCCAACAAGCCCGGCCGACCTCCCGGACACGCTCTCACACCGGCCGTGAAGAATCAGACCTTTTAGGTTGTTTTAAAACGCTGCACAAAAGGCCGGCAGGTGGAGCGAACCTGAGCAGATGTGTGTTCGGCGGGGGGTCCGCCACCTGTTCCCTCCAGCTGAGGCATGAAACGACCTCCGCCAAGACGGAGGGCCCCCCACTTTGGTCTATAAGATCATTTTTTATTTTTGTATTTTCATGGATCATCTGCTCTACTATCATAGACCTGCTCTGCTCAGGTCTGTTTGTTTAAGATTAAGAGGCGGGGCCCCTTCAGGGCGATGCACAAATAGAAACCCCAACTCAGAGGACGGTGCTGCAAACAAGCTGCATGCGAAGTTGCTTCCTAAAAACATCAGTCGAGCCTGAAAACTAAGGTTTTACTTAAATATTAACACGAAGAACACGCACATTAATGATCTCGTTGGTCATAATCATCACTGCAGTTCAGCTCACCGGCTACTGTAGTTTACCAAATACACAAGAATGTTTGGCATGTGCCACCATGGACAATTTATCTTGTACGACTGTTTGTCCTACATCCCATGGAAACTCATAATTTGAGACAAATGTTTAGGTGGTATAACTGCGTAATTATGCATTATTGTTTCAATAATTTCAGCATAAATGTAACATTTAACCACACAAATGTGTGTAGTGTCCTATGAATAATACAAATCTCCTGAAAACATTTTGTGTCTGGAGTCCTAGTTTAACTTTTTGTTGCAGTTGTTGTTGTTGTTTGGTGATTATAAAGTTTTGAAGGGAAAACTACTCGGGAGAGTTTTGCACCTCAGATCCCCTCGAAGCCGCGTGAAGCAAAACATTTCTGCTGAGAAGCTGCAGAGACGAGGAGCGATCAAAGCCGGCGTTGACGTCCCGAAACTGGGACTAAACCAGTCCTGCATGGAAAGTTTTTTAAAATCTGTAATCCTAACGTAACCATCTGAAAATAAACATTAGCAATGTGACGTGGTGGAAATCTTGCTCAGTGAGTGACTTCTACAGAAACATGTGGCCTGGCGGATGTTGAGTTCAGTATACGACACATCTGATATCTGTCACACGATATTCTCCATATGTTGATGTCATAAATGCTGCAGCTTGGTGAACGATTAGAGTGCTGGCTGGTTTGATTTACACGTCTTTCATCTCCGGAAACACAGACACGACTGGACCTGCTGAGTGTGAGCAGCGTGGTGGGTTTGTCAGTGAGGAGAGGCGTGACTCGGTGACTCTTCATCCTTCTGTCCTATTGTGCCTTCCTTTGTGTGCGGGTGCTCTGATCTGACGAGGGGGATGTTTCTCTGCGGGGGTTTGGCCTCGGGCCTCATCCCGGTGCAGATGGAAGGCTTTGATTTGCCTCGCCGCCTCCACCACGCTCTGCTGAAAATCACTCCTGATGATGAGCATCGCATGCTGTTTGATATCGGAAATCTTGTCTGCAATTCACCCTTCACTTGCTCTTGCAGCATATCTTTAGAGCTCCAAAAATTGATAGGAAAAGGTCTCTTCCTGGCTCTGCTTTGTCCTTTAGAGTCTAGCAGCAGTTGCTGAATTAAGATGATGAAAAAGGCTCAAATCGAGTTGTTCAAGCTTTATTCCGAAAGTTCTCGTCATCACATCCCTCGAACACCAAGGAAATGATGATCTGCAGTTGCAGCAGCCGCCTGTAAACAGAGGAAACGATGATGCAGCTGCACAGATTTGCTTCATCACTTAGTTTTCTGGGTCATTATGCATCTTTCCCTGAACCGCCGAGGCTGCGTAATATTTTATTACGTTATCAGACGACGACACAGACACTCAACACCGATCTGCAGACAGAAAAAGGTCCTCTGTGTACGAGAGGAGACGCGTGGGAATAATCTGCAAGGAAAGCTGCTTCCAGTGCGTGAGCATGGATATCCGTGGGATATGCGTTTACCTTGGAGTAATGTGGATGAATATCTCTTCCAAAGCCCAGAGGAAAGGCTAACGTGGAAATCAGACGGATGAGGATTCAGGGATTGTTTTGACTGCGATGCCAGGGGCCACTGCCAGCCTGGACGAGAACACGTGTTTGAGGAGGAATGATGTTTCAGAAACAGACTGGTGCTTCTCTGGAAACCTGCATGGCGTCCATCATGAGGGGAACAGGCCGAGGAGCCTCTGAGACACAAATGGATGTTTCCTGTGATCCAAAAATGGACATCAATGGAAGGGGCGGAGCTGCTAATGCACTTTAATGATGCTGAATTTGATTAAATTAGAAGTCATCGACCCTTGAGGTACAAGTTTAGGCACATTTTGACCTGATTTCATCCTAAAATCTTAATATTTTGGTTAAATCTTGCACTTCAGGGCAGTAGTTTAGATCAGTTCATCGTGTATCGGGCATGTAAACAGTGAATTTAGTCTTTATTGTTAAGGAAATTGGTGCATTGGGTCCATAATAAAACAAAATGTGGTTGCAACCCTGATCCATGTTGCTCTACACATCATCTCTTGGATTTGCACACGGTAGATCTTCATCTTGAATGTGTTTTCCTTCATTTCCTCTTTCTTTCTTGCCGTAGTTTTTCTTTTTTTTCATTTTAAAGGGCGCTCTGTCAGAATCGCACGATACTCTTTCCATCAGAGTGGATGCTGATGCCCCATGGTTGACCGTTAGTACAGGTCAGCAGCTGCAGTCGAGCAACGACAGTCTGGCTGAGTGCGAAAGAATAAATTATACAACCGTATCACTCCCTCTCTCCTCCCCTCTACATCTCTCTCTCACACTCGACATCCCCCGTCTCCATAAAGCGATTCGGTCTCTGCGGAGGATCGTTTCGTCGGATGGAGAGTAGCCAACACGAGGCAACAGCTGAATACTTTTAACTGATGTCTGAACAGAAACGCTGCAATAAGAAACTGCAGGATTAATCTGTACAGGAGAGGCTGAGGAAGGATGTTGTGGAAAGCACCTGAGTAAAACTTTGATTTGACACAAACCTCTGAATGTATGATGCTGCTAACAACAGCAGGCTCTATCGATACCAAGGAAACGCGTCCAGAAATGCAGTTTACATGCTTCCTGTTGACGGTACTCGAGTTGTAAAAAGAAATCAGGGGGGATGGTGGATTTTATCATATGGGGACAGATAATTTGTGCTGATTACAAATAATATAATATATTACAAATAATAGCAGTGACCAAAACACCTGCAGAAATACTGCAGGAATAACATAGCAGCAGTTAAATGCAGCCTTCTGTAAGCTTTAAATATCCACTGGGCTTACATCAAATACATCAAAACACAACAATAAAAAACAGTTTTCTGAACTTATCAATATGACTCTGTCCTTCACAGGATAAGTAACATGGATCACTGCAAAAACTCAAAATCTTAACAAGAATATTTGTCTTATTTCTAGTTAAAATGTCTCATTTTAGTAAAACAAATCTCATTACACTTAAAACAAGACTCATCACTGGAAAAAACAACAATTTTCACCAGTTTTAAGTTGTTTTTCACTTAAAATAAGTAGAAAAATGTGGAACAAGATTTTATTGCTTGTAATGAGAAAATAAATCTTGTCCCATTGGCAGATTTTTCTACTTATTTCAAGTGAAAATTTACTTGAAACAGGTGAAAATTGTCAAATAAGTTATTTTTCTGGTGATGACTCTAAATGTTGAAATAGCAGTAAAACCACATTCATTGATGAAATGACATAAGGGATGGAAAGGGGGGATGGCAGTTTTACAGGGGGGATGATTTTGATCGTTTTTAGTTCATCCCTCCTCAACTCCAGTACTGCCTGTTGAGATTTGAAGCTGCGTGTTGGGTCTGAGCTCCTGCTCATCATCATCATCATCATCATCATCATCATCATCATCATCATCAACCCTGCAGGGTTATTTCTGCTCTCCGCCTGATATCAGCGAGTCTTCTGCCTTTTCAATTGCAGGAAACTCCTCGAGAGCCAGAAGCGCTTTCCTAGTTTTCCTGTGACATCATCACTGTACAATCGCCATGGGAAGCAGGGCAGGAAGTGGGATGGGAGCTTTAAGCGGGCAGGTCATGTGTATCCGAAAGGGGGCGGCTCTCTTCCTGGACCCCCCCATCCCTTGTGCGAGGATGAAGCATCAGCTCCAGAAGTTACACCTTCACATGTTACGACACTGAAGTCACACACGTGTCACACCTGCGGCGTTGTCCTGAGCCACCCGGACCCCTGATCTTCAACCTTTTCTAAGGGTCTGGCTGCTCTCCGCTTCATCCTGTCACTTCTTCGTGGTAGAAACTGAAGGATTACAGTAAGTTTAACATCCTCAGTCACGCCGACCTTGTGCGGCGTCTCGTTCAGTCCAATTTCCTGGCTGTGTTGTCCAAACGATTTGTCTTCATTAGCTTGAGCTCTGCGCCGGGTTTCATCTGTGTCGTCGGGAAGCCGACCATGAAGGATGCGACTCATTCAGCATGTTTGTGCGACCGTGCAGGCGGGCGTGGGCTCTGTTACCGGTGCTGCATAAATGCATGCTCGTGGTGACGACCACATCTGTCCCAGATGAGCGTTTGACCATCCAGGCCCAGCGGAGGCCGGCATGTTGCAACAGCAGCTGAGACGGACGCTGCAGAACCAGCAGCTGTTCTCTTCCACTTCCCTCAACACAGCATAGTCCACGTTAGTCATTATTCAGTTATAACCTGAATAAGCCTCGTTTGAATTTTCTGTGATTCACAGTTCATCCTCAGAGAGGACTTTGATTTAGATTATTTTTGATTTCCAAGTTATTTCAAGCAAGAAATTGGTAATATTTAATGTAAAAAGTCCTGGAAATGCTTTTCCTGGAAGAAGGAAAAGTGTTTTTTTTTTTAACCATTTCTTGAACTGTTCTAGTCTGTTCAGTTTTGTTTTCTTGTTTGAAAGTCTGGTCCTGCTGGAAAATAGGTTTTGTTCTGCATGCAGTCTCTTTGTGGTAATCCTCTTTTCTAAACATCATGTTTATGTTTCCATCTCATTGCTGGATCCTTGAGCGGTTTGTTGGGATGTAATCTTCCGTCCGATGATTCCCGTGTGTCCAAGCAATACCGTTTTGGTATTATACATCTCTGGAAATGATTTGAGTAGATTTTTTGATTAGTTATTGTTTGTCTTGTTCTCTCCCAGAGGCCGGGTAATCTCTGTGAGTAAGACGTGAGTTCTGTTGGCGCCATCTGAATGTTTCATGTGCTGGAACAGCGCCATCAGACATTAATGCTAAAGCTGCTCAGATTCATCAGTAGGACATTCAGCATCGATGACGACGAAGTCTTCCAACATCAGAGACCTTTAGATCAGTGCAATATCCCAGCAGGGGCATGCAAACAACTCAATGAATGGGGTGATGGAAAATAAAATCATTACTGGAGAATTAACTAAACTAGAAAACACTTCAAAATGCACAACATACTTCAAAAAAGAAGTGTGAGAGGAGGAGAATGTGGTTCTGGTCGTGGTTGGGAGCGGAGGCACGTGGCGTCCAGAGGTGGAAAAACCTTTAGAGATGGTTGTTAAACTGCTCGCTCTGTTCATCGTGTGTCTGTTCATCGCAGTGAATTGTGTTGGAATAAAGGGACGGACATGTTGACATAGGACAAAGAAAAGGACAGATAGAGAAGGAGCGGAGTGTCTTTAAAGCCCGTTTTAGTCCTTTTCCCCGGTGAGGTGCCCTCTCTGAAGGACCTGGCATCGTAGAAGTCGGAAACCTGCATTCGTGGTACAAAGGAATGTATTTTTACAAGTTTGGGGCCAGAAGTCGGCGTTGGAGGTGAAGTCTAGGTCCTGTTCCCGTTTCATTGACGGGACACATTTGTCAGGTTATAAATAGAAATGAATGTACAACAGAAGTATTCGAGGTTCTTTTTTTTTACAGTTCTGTAACTGATACCACACATGGACAAATGTCAGAGAAATGGTTTTGTTAGAATGGATCCGAAGAAATTTCACCTGATCTCGTGTTAAAGGTGTTTTATATTATACGTTGCCTATTGTTGCACAAGAATTACTGTTGTTTTTGACTGACTGACAAAAAAATGAATGGTTAAAGCAGTTAAGAAAACATTGAACGTAGTATTTGTAGTTAGTTGTTGTCCCAAAGCTCACTTCACCTGCCTTTTAAAGCATTCTTACATTCTTACACTGTTGTTTGTCATATAAAAGCTCCCAAATCAGCGTTTTACACGTGTCCTGGACAGAGTAAAAGTGTCTTGTCATCGCTGATCCGAGACGAAGCCCTCGCCGGCTCCCTCCGTGCGTTGGTTTCCATGTGTTGCATCATACCTGTAATTTTCTCATTATTCCGAGTGGAGGGCGACGCTGGCCGGGGCGGGATGAGGGAAAGTGGGACGCCGCCACACAGGCTGCCGCTGCTCGTGTAATGGTTTGAAATCCCGGCGGCCTCGTGCTGTTTGCAGCCTCTTACTCCGTGTGGGAAATCCAACCATCGTCTTTCTGCTCCCGTGTTGTAAACGCACACTTGTTCTCTCCACCTCTCCTAGACTGAGAATGGCAGTGCCCTCCATGAGGCGGCGCTCTTCGGGAAGATGGACGTAGTTCGCCTTCTGCTCCACTCAGGTGGGTCTATAAATATATCCCTGCAAGACAATAACTCATTGTTTTCCTTTTCTTGCTTCATGTACTGTAGTTTTTATTTACAACCTGGAGATGACTCAAGTTTAGAGGGTAAATTCAATGTAGTAACACAAAGTGAGTTGCATAAATTGACCTCTGAAGTGCAGTGATGTAAAACTAAAGTCTGCAGTAGGAACTAATGGAACATGGCGGTTAAATAAAAGACAGTGACGGGGTGAAGTTGCCCTTTGACACCGCCGCCTTTCCTTCAACACTTCCTTTTTTCCTACAGGAAACAGGGTGGCCATGTTTTAGTTGGCCCGCCTCAGATTAACTTCCTGGATCAGAGTGAGACTCGACTCTTGATTTACCAAACGTAAACAACCGTGAAACTCTGTTGTTTGTCTGTTTCAGACTTGTTCAACTTAATTTTCATCAGCGTTGCTTAAAAGGAGAAGCACCTGAAATCGACTTGTTTCTTTCTCCTGCTGTTTCCTCACCTGTGTGTGCGATAATCACTGATGTCATCCTGATTTACATTTTTGTTGTAACTCAGAGTCAAATATTAATTGAATCTTTGATAAAATTGTTGAAATATAAATAAAACAGCAAAACAATAAATCAAAAGAACAATAATAATCACTAAATAATAAGTGTACCTTCGTAAACAAAGTAGAGGAGAATTAATTAATATAAACACCAAATGCGTTCAGTGTCCTGCTCGAAAAGGAGTAGGAAGAAGTAAAAAAACTTATTAAATCTTACTCCTAGTCTATATACATACTTGCCTACATACTTGCATACATTCATACTTACATATATACTTGCATACATGCATACTTTTTTTTGTTAAAGTTGAATAAACATTTGCAAGCATATTTGCCCTTTCTCATGTTGTTAACAGTATTACAAACATTAAGAAAATACCTTAAGGTAATTAAGAACAGCAAAAAATGTGTGAATAAATGTGAGATTAATATGCGATTAATCGCGAGTTAACTGTGGACAACATGCAATATATACATATATATATATATATACGTGCATACATACATGCATACTTGCAAACATACATGCATACTCGGATACTTGAATACATACATACGTACTTGCATACATACATACTTCCATATGTGCGTACATACTTGCATACATACTTGAATACATACATACTTGTATACATACACGCATGCATACTGTACATGTGTACGCTCTTGAACACATACATACATACATACATACATACACACACACACACACACACACACACACACACACACACACACACACACACACATACATACTTGCATACATACACACATACGAATATGATGTCTGTGCCAGGCAGGTGCTTCTGTGGAGAATCCTGTAATCATACTTAAAACTGCTGCTTTAAACATTTTATAATAAAGGTTATTGATATGAAGCAATTATGTGCATTGTTGGTATTTTTAAAGTGTTATATCTTATTGTAGTGAGAGATGAAGAAATTGGCTCAACAAAAGGTTGCAAAGTAAAAAGAAATCAGCATCTTGATTTCTAAAAAACTGCATCAGCTGCAGAAAATGGCAAAAATAAAACGCAAGCACAAAACAATGTTAAATATTATCGGTAACATACGCTGCTAAAGAAATTACCTGGAAACTGTTTGTGACCCAAGACGTTACTTTTAATCTTTTTTGTAAGAAGTTGTTAAATGTTCACCCTTTTCCTCCTCAGATTCAGGAGGTTCGAGTTGACGGAGTCACAGACGTTTCATTCTCAGCTTTGCAGCCCGATTTACCTGTATCATGCGCCTGCTTGTTGTATTTCAGGGATCGACACGGATCTGAAAGACAGTCAGGGGAGAACGGCTCTGGAGATTCTCCGAGAACACCCTGCACCCAAATCTCAGCAGATCACCGCTCTCATCCAAGGTAACGGAGACAAAAACATACTGCTTCACTTTCAGACCACCTGAGAAACCAGATCTAATCTCCCGCTGAAGTGGATCCCTCACGCACGGCAAACATCAAGGCTGGAGAAAAACAACATCCCTTTTAACTGAGGCTTTGAATGCACTTGTTCAAATGTGTGAAGCTCCAGTACTTTGGAGCTTCACATCGTCAGCGTCACAGGTGGAAATGATCCAACTGAGAAAATGTTGTTTTCCAGGAAGTTTATCTTCCACTAAGAAACAATAGGAGCCTCGGCATGTGTTGGGCGAGGCGCTGCGATACTCCCACAATCCAGCTTTCTTCCAAAATCTCTTCAATTGTGTGACTGACGAGCTGCATCTTGAATAAGTTGTTTATCGGCCGGCCTCTCAAATGTGTGATGACATTAGCAGCTGCCGCTCGTGTTCGCTCTCAGCCAGATCTGCTGGTGGAAATGTTGTATAATATTTATGACTTGGTTTTTAGTTTCAAACTGAATAAAAATACTTGTTTGCATAGAATGAAACGTTTATATGAGTAGGCTGCTGCTCATATAGACGTATAATCCGGAACGATTATACGTTTATAGGCCGAAGGCCTTCAAGAGAGGATCTGAACTTTTGAACTTTTAAAGGCTGCATTTATTGGTGTAAAATATACAAAGAATGTAATTCGATGCATTATATACTCTTACCACGATCTTATTATAGCCTATTTTTTTGTGAATTACTGCTGTAAGTTATCACTTTATCTTCCCCTGTGAACTGTCCTGAGTAAATAAAACAGCATGTCACTCTGACATTTTTCATGTTGCAACTATTAAAAGTTCACCTCATAATCAAACTAGATTTAAACAGTTGCTAAATAATAGTTGCATCTTGGCGTCCAGTTTTAAACAAAGTTTTCACATTCTTGCACCAGGACGCTTGTTTACCCTCCCGTCCGTCCTGCAGAGCGTTGACCGATGATTGTTAGTGTGAGTTTTCTCCTCAGTCCCCAGAGACCCAAAAATTACATCTCGCAAAGACGGTGTCAGTTGGAACGCTGTAATCTGTGGCTTTGGGGCTTTTCTTCATCAGTCGTCGTGTAATCTCCGGGTACGTGCTAGGCGTGTAGTTAGAGGTCATTTAAAGAACACGAGATAAACGCAAACATAAATGGAGTGATGCAAGGATGACAAAAATAAGTGTGCCAAAATTAACCACAAATGAGTCTCGACTGGGGAAGATGTACAGAAATGGGTTCGGTCCAGGTCACAGTACGAAAGTAGGCTGATGCTGAACCACAGAAAACAGAATAATCAGAAGATCAAAACCGTTTAGATGGAGCTGCTGATTCCAGAACTTCCTTCTACTGTTCAAGATGACATACAGATGGCAAAATGGGTTCGTATGTGTGCATTTGGGAGTTTGGCCAACCGTTAAACATTTGTTTTGTGTACTTAGAGAAGGTATGCGACTAGTCCGGGGATCGGCAACCCGCGGCTCCAGAGCCGCATGCGGCTCCTTAGCGCCGCCCTAGTGGCTCCATGGAGATTTTTCAAAAATGTTTTACCTTTTTTGTTCCTTTTTTTCTTCTTTTTTTCGTTTTTTTCTCTTTTTATTTCTTTTTTTCTTCTTTTTTTTCTTATTTTCCTTTTTTTCTTTTTTCTTCTCTTTTTCCTTTTTTTCCCTCTTTTTTTTCTTTTTCCTTTTTTTCTTTTTTTCCCTTTTTTTTCTTTTTTTTCTCTTTCTTTTTTTACTTCTTTTTTTTCTTATTTTCCTTTTTCCTTCTCTTTTTCCTTTTTTTCTCTTTGTTTCTTCCTTTTCAATCTCGACATTTCGACTTTTTTCTCAACATTTCGTTTTTTCATGAAATTTTGACTTTCCTCGACATTCAGACTTTTTTTTCGAAGTGCATAATGAAAAAAACATCTTCCCCCAGTTATAACTAATATAGCTACATGCAGCATGTGTTGTCTTCATTCTAAGGCTGATACAAGACTCAGTAATTTTTTGCGGCTCCAGACATATTTGTTTTTTGTGTTTTTGGTCCAATATGGCTCTTTTAACATTTTGGGTTGCCGACCCCTGGACTAGTCCCACTGGGACTCCTGTGGTGGTACTCTGGGAGTATGGGGTACCAGAATCCCTTATACAAGCAGTTTCTACATCTGGATCAGAGCTTGGTCCACGTTTTCGGTTGAAAGTTGGTCTCGTTTTCTGTGAGGATGGATTTGTCACTGATTCTGATCATTACTTGGACAGAATTTCTGGGCGCACCCGAGGATTGAAAGGGGTCCGGTTTGGAGGCCTCAGAATCAGGTTTCTGCTTTTTGCAGATGATGTGGTTCTGTTGGCTCCATCAAGCCAAGACCTGCAACTCTCACCGGAGCGGTTTGCAGGTCAAAGTGAAGCAGCTGGGATCAGAATCAGCACCTCTAGGTCCCAGACCCTGGCCCTCAGTCGGAAAAGGGTGGAGTGCCCTCTCAGATACTTGAACTCCTCCACCCAAGTGGAGGAGTTCAAGTGTATCGTGAGCAGAGTAGAGCCGCTGCTTCTTAATAGGTATATACTTTAGCTTTTATTTGCTCTATTCTCATGATATTTGGACACAGGGTCAAGGATGTTTCTCCTTGTGTGAGGAAAGTTCCTACTCCGATTAAATCACTTCAGTCCTCTGCAGTAGATCAGTGCAGATATTAGGTCCACTAGCAGGAGTTCAGGGTAAATCTGCCGGAGAGGAACCTCTAACAGGGCCGACTATCTCCTCGGCCCTTTCAGCTGGCATGTCTCCACTTCACTGTAGCGCAACACAGGAACCTTTTGACCGGAAAATAGTGCCGCCGACCAACCGATGGCGGTAATATTTTACAGTTTGCAGTACAGTACGCAGTTCACAATTGGCTGGCAAATTAAAATAAGAAGAAACACATAAACAACGGATGCTACTTGCTTCAGTCTTAGCAATTGAGATTAAAAGTACCCCCCCTGCCGGACGTCTATATTGCTGTAATATGACAGCAAGACCTGAACCGACAGGTCGGTCCATCCATAGTTTTTTTTCATGTACTCTAACTGCATCAAATGTGCTCGAAGCAAAATGTCTCTGGTCCAACTGCTTAGAGCAGGGGTCGGCAACCCGTGGCTCTAGAGCCGCATGCGGCTCTTTAGAGACATTTCTAGTGTCTCCTGGAGCTTTTTCAAAAATGTTTTAACTTTTTTTTTCTCTTTTTTTCTTCCTTTTTCCTTTTTTAATCTCGACATTTCAACTTTTTTCTCGAAATTTTGACTTTTCCCCCGACATTTCGACTTTTTTCTCAACATTGACTTTTTTCTTGACATTGACATTTTTCTCGACATTTCGACTTTTTTTCAACATTTCAACTTTTTTCTCGACATTTTGACTTTTTTCTCGACATTGACTTTTTTCTCGACATTGACTTTTTTCTCGACACTTCGACTTTTTCTCGACATTTTGACTTTTTTTCAACATTTAAACTTTTTTCTCGACATTTCGACTTTTTTTCAACATTTAAACTTTTTTCTCGACATTTCAACTTTTTTCTCGACATTTCAACTTTTTTTCAACATTTCAACTTTTTTCTCAACATTTCGACTTTTTTCTCAAGATTGTACTTCAACATTAATCTTGACATTTCGACTTTTTTGTCAAAGTGCTTAATAATTCCCCCAGTTATAACTAATATAGAAACATGCAGCATGTGTTGCCTTCATTCATAAGGCTGATACAAGACTTTTCATTTTTTGCGGCTCCAGACATATTTGTTTTTTGTGTTTTTGGTCTAATATGGCTCTTTCAACATTTTGGGTTGCCGACCCCTGGTTTAGATGATTTGTGGTCACATGATTTAAGTTCATGTGAGAGGGTTGAATGTAATTTCCTGTTTTTAGAAGACCCAATCAGCAGATACTTACCCACCAGGGCTGAAAAACGTCCCTCTCCTACTACAGGGCCGTTTTTTGGCCCCGTAAAGGTTCCTGAAGGCCACGTTACAGAGCTGTTCCCGGTAATGGAAACGCACATGGCCCGGCCCCGAACAATCTACCCTGAACTCCCGCTAGTGGAAACGCACCTAATAAAAGAGCTTTTTTCCAGCAGACAGAACTCTGAAAAGGTTCCCGTGGTCCAAAAGCACCTGTAGTATGAGCCTGTCAGGAATATTGGGGGGGGGGGTTGAGCCGCAGCGCGAAAAGAAGTCTGCTTGTGAGTGGAGGAAGGGGAAAGAAGGGCACAGCTGTGGCTTGGTGAAAAGATCAGCTGCACGCCGCTTCCTGTTGGCGAGGAGATGGAGGACACACGCCTGCAAACACAAAGAGTAAAAGACCCGTCATTTTCTCAAACGTTCCAGCTGAGGGGCTTCTGCTGGCCACGGTCATCTCATTATGAGGAGCTTCTCATTGGATTTGCAGCACGTAATTCACTTTGCTCTTCAAATTAACAGTCCAGTGTTTTTCCTTCCCGGCAGCAGCTGCTTGTGTATTACACTTCATTGCAGTTTGGAGACTCCAAACTGCCGTAGGTCCTTTTGCTTTTTATGGAAAATAAACTCATAAGACTCTTTCACATATTTGTCTTAAGCAAGTTTATTATCCAGACGTTGACTTCCTCCTGCCCCGACATCTGAACCCATTTTTTTCTCCTCCTCCTGTCTTTCTGCATTTTTTCCCCCCACATAATTCCCTCTTTTGCTTTTAAGTACGGTGGAGTGCTCTATTAGCCGCAGCCATGAAGACACTTTTGCGGCGTGAATTGAATGCCCCTGGAGCTGTTTACCATGCTGATGCTTGCGCTCAGATCATATTGATCTAGTGAAAGGCCTCTGTGATGGTTTTTAATCTCCTCCTCAGCCTATCATATCCAGCCTTTTTGAAATGTCTCTGCAGTCATTCTTTGTCGTCTCCCTCTCCTGTAGAGTATATGATGGATGAGATGGAAAAGCTGAGCGTTGTGGACGAGCCGGTCCGCAAGTGTCCTGTACCTGCACCTCGAACCTCTGTCTCTTCGCCTGCTGCCTCCCCTTCCCTCAGACACAAAAGTAAGCATACACACACACACACACACACACACACACACACACACACACACACACACACACACACACACACACACACACACACACACACACACACACACACACACACACACTAGGGATGGGCGGTATGGGACTAAAACATTTATCACAATAATTTCTGGCATTTATCCCGATAACGATAAAAATGACGATAAAAGAAATACCAATTCAACTCCACCTTTTTAACTATAAATCTATCACCACATTCAGTCTTTGGAGCCCCCAAAACAACTGTAACTGTATGACTTAAACAGTGGGATAACGGTGCAAACAGCAAAAGTACCTTGTCCTTCAAGTTTTCTTAGCTTATAAAATCACAAAGTAGAAATAATACAACCTGATAAATAAAGAAACAGGACAAATAAATAAAAGCCATCCTTTGCACTCACTGTTTTTTGCAGACTCTGCATATAATAGATGATGTTTGCTACTCGTCTCTCTTTTTAAATCCAAACCAGTTCCAGATAATGGAGCTGGAGCCTCATTTAACAACGAGCTCCTCGCTCTCAGATCCGCCTTCCGCCATGTTTGTTAGCCTGATTAAATTCAGGCTTCACACAAAAACGTCATCAACGGGAATTTATCGTTTTTACCGCGAGATGACATTCTTACCGTGGGGAATTTTTTTGACGGTATATCATGAACGGTAAAATATCGCCCATTCCTAACACACACACATGCACTCAAAAACATGCATTCATGTAATAAGCACAACGGATCTGAACTCATCTAAACAGACTGGTATTAATATTCACAATGAGACAAAAACACTGAGGTCTAACATTCAACGTTGGTCTGGGATTCAGGTGGTCCCTTCATTTCTTTTTTCTAAATTGTAACCAAAAAAATAAACAGTCTAATGGAAGCTCCACACAAACATGAAGGTCGCATCATCCACAGAAAACCCGTTCCTCTTCTCTTTTGTCTTCATTTCTGCAGCAGCAGTCAACAAAACTGTGAATTCGCTGCCAAAGTTTTTATTTATTTTAATTCCTCTTCAGCTTTTAGAGGCCGTTTTTTACTTCCTGCCCTGATGTTTAGAGCCAAACATATTCACTGAATGCGGGATGTCAAAGCAAAGGACGAATGTGTTGTTGTTGTGGAGCCAATAAATTAAACCTTTCTGCTGAGAGTGAAAAGTACTGTTTTTGGTTGCATTTAATGAGCAGGGGTGTGCTGACAGCTTCCTCCTTGTTGCCCTGCTCGTGTTTGATGCAAGCAAAGTGCTAGTTTATATACATAAAAGTGACATCTGATCACAAGTTATCAATCCAGATAGATATGGAGTTGCATTGTAAGTATAAACCAGCACACCTGGAGTGGTGAGATCAGCCAGCTGCTTGTTAAGGCCAGGTGACAAAAGACCTAAAACGAAGAAGATAAATACATGATTACGTTTTGAGACAGAAACATAAATCAAATCTGGGATTTTATATAAAACTCACAATGAAAACACTCATTTACTTCTACAGAATCAACATTGAAAACATAGTCAAATGATTTGTTTCACTAATTAAGCAAATCAGGCCAAATATACAGGACTGTCTCAGAAAATTAGAATATTGTGATAAAGTCCTTTATTTTCTGTAATGCAATTAAAAAAAAACAAAAATGTCATACATTCTGGATTAATTACAAATCAACTGAAATATTGCAAGCCTTTTATTATTTTAATATTGCTGATTATGGCTTACAGTTTAAGATTAAGATTCCCAGAATATTCTATTTTTTTTAGATAGGATATTTGAGTTTTCTTAAGCTGTAAGCCATGATCAGCAATATTAAAATAATAAAAGGCTTGCAATATTTCAGTTGATTTGTAATGAATCCAGAATGTATGACATTTTTGTTTTTGTAATTGCATTACAGAAAATAAAGAACTTTATCACAATATTCAAATTTTCTGAGGCAGTCCTGTATTGTGTTTTGCGTATGAGCAGTGGGTACGGGGTAAAGCTGGTCCTGGACTGCAGCTCACTGTCAGACTGCACAGTCAGGCGTTTAGCCTGGCCAACGCTGCCCCCTGTGTTAGGAATAGGACACTGCAACAAGATGAGTTATTGCTGATGTGTCCTTCTTCCAGCGACTGTCAGCAGACACCATAATTACCTTGATTACCTCAGAGACTCTGAATGGTGGCAGGAGCGAGTGGTCTGTTCTTGTGCAGCACATCAGCAGCACTAAAGGGAGCCTGGAGTCGCTGCTTCTCCATAAACACATTTAATACCTAATGCCTTCTTCCTTACTGTTGGTTGTTTCGTTGTGGGGAGCAACCGTTTTTATCAGAGCACAGGCAGATGCTGTGAGAGGCATTTGATGGGTCTTTTTTTAAACTCTTCTACTTCCTCACCCCCTCATTCTCCTCAGATGACGCCATGACAAGCGAGCTGTCCAAACTGCTCCACGAGATCAAGAAGTGCCGGGACAGGGACTACTCCTTCGAGGAGCTCTGCCACACCATCTCCTCCCACTCCATGGACAGCTTTGGCAGCGGACGCACGTCTGACGAGGAGCACCCGGATAAACCCAACGGCACCCTGACTCGAAGCGGAAAGGTGCATTTCTCTATTTTGACAGAGGCTTGGTGCATTGTGGGTGTTTTGCAGTTTTAGCTTCCTCCCATGTCTCCTTCTGTCTTCAAGCCCTCCTCCTACTGTCAAGTAGTAAGTAAGTGAGCAGCTCTCACAGATATAACATGGTGTGAAGAGGAGTAAATACCTTTAAATGTACCATATTAAAATAATGAAACGGGTATAAAATGCAGTTAAGATGATTCCATAAATCTTCGTCCTAACCCTTTTGCTGTCTTCGGGTCAAGGGAGGGTGAAGGGAGAAAAGAAGGAAGGAAGTAGGAAAGGGAGTAAGGAAGGGAGAAAAGATGGAAGGAAGGAAGTAAGGAAGGAAGTAGGAAAGGGAGTAAGGAAGGGAGAAAACATGGAAGGGAGGAAAGAAGGAAGTAAGGAAGAAAGGAGAAAAGAAGGAAGGAAGTAGGAAAGGGAGTAAGGAAGGGAGAAAAGATGGAAAGAAGGAAGAAAGGAGAAAAGAAGGAAGGGAGGAAAGATGAAAGGAAGGGAGAAAGAAAGGAAAGAAGGAAGGAAAAGCAAAGAAGGTAATAAAGGAACAAATGATGGAAGGGAGGTAGGAAGAAAAAGGAGTAAAGGGTAAAAAAGGAGGAAAAGAGGAAAGGAAGAAGGAAGGAGAGAGCATGGCAGGAGGAAAGAAGGATAGAAGAATTGGGTCATTTTGACCCAAAGACAGCACAAGGGTTAAAGCTTAATTGAACCTGACGACCCAAAAAAACGGTTTTACCTACAGTATTGTTTGAAAGAATTGAGAACAAGAATCCACACCTTTTTGAAAGAACGTAAGAAACTGTTGGTGTTCAGCTCTGCACATCAGTCTGACCTGGACCCTTGACTGCTTAATATCAGTCAGCCGTTAGAAGAAATACTGGAATGAATCAGAAGATGATTCCCACGTCTTGAAGTGAAAACTCTGAGAATATAAAGACTTTGACAGAAGACATCAATGCAGCCCTTGCAGCAGAACCAGAGTTCTGTTCTGGGCCCTCTTGTTTTCTCTTTATACTCTCTTCCGCTAAGACCCGTGCTCTGAAAACGCTCTGAAAACATGGAATTTCGTTCCACTTTTATGCTGATGACAGACAAATGGATGTGTAGATGACGTAAAACTTCCCTCAAGAAAAGACTTAAACACAACGTTCAGGAGTCGAGTCCAGCTTTTTCCCTTGAGTCAACTCGCCGAAGTTGAAGCTATTTCTTGACATCATTACGAGATTTTAATCCATGCATTTATCACAACATGTTTGGTCCACTGAAATGCATTTTGTGTTGGGTGGTTTACCACAAGTCACCCGCTCGACTGCAGTTAGTTTAAAACGCTGCTGCTCGGCTTTTAATTGGTGCCAGAAAACCAGAGCACATTGCTCCAATTTTAGCATCACTTTAATGTCCCCAGGTTTGTTTCCCTTTGGCTTTCAACTCTGTTTGAGATCAATGCGTTTATTGTTTACTGTTTTACTTTTATCCCATACTTCTCGCATGCTTCCATATCCCAATCCGATCAATAATGGACTAGTACAGACATATAACAAGGCGACAGTGACTGAATACACTTTTTGTACACTTACAAAGTTAAAATTGCTTCGGTTTCTCTCATATAAACTACTAATTGTATTACAATCCTGAGTCGTGCCGGAGGTTTGACACAGCTGCTTCTTTAGATCTCTCAGTTGCCTCACGTGATAACAGTGATTTGCCATTTTGCAGCAAATATATATATCCCATTCTCGCTCAAAACCGCTTCAGTTGACATCGTTTATGTTGCAGGAACATTCTTCGAGGTAACGTCATCAGTAGAATAGAGGGCAGATGTTTTGGCGTGTTGTAGCAGTAAAGGTGGTCTTTTAAATACGGCCACGTCAACTTTCTCTCGGATCATCCAGCGTAAACTAACTCACTATAACTGTACTTTTAATGCTATGAAAGTAAAACAAAGCAGTTTGATTTTGTTCAACTATTTAAAAGCTCTTGATGATAATGAATGACATCATCAAAAATCCACTCCTAATGATGAAAAATAGGCCTGCATCGTCTAAAAATGGACGTTCTGCTGGATGTCATTCTCTCTTCACAAACACAGAAATATTTAAAAAAATATTTAATCAACAATAGAATGCTTAAAATGTTCATTTTACTTCAGCACCCCCACTCCCCCAAGAAAAGAGCAGAGGGTCCACGTGTTGCAGATTTCTGCTGATCTAAACACTTGTACTTTGTCCATTTTGACAACAGAGGGCAGTATCGTACAGTTGAGGATTCTGACTGTTTAAGATACATACAAGCTCGTGCGTGCGTGCGTGCGTGCGTGCGTGCGTGCGTGCGTGCGTGCGTGCGTGCGTGCGTGCGTGCGTGTGTGTGTGTGCGTGTGCTATCCTCATGGCTGCAAACATCTGCATCTGTTTTCCTCATCTTTCCAGCTTTGTCCAGGATTATCATCATGCTTTTATTAAAGTCTGAAACATTTCACCTCCTCTCCTCCTCAACACGCTCCCTTTTCTCAGCGAGCATCCAAAAAGAAAACAAAAAAAAAAACATCTAATTTGTCCAAAATGGTTTTAAGATCAGTTTGTGGGAAATATGCTTTTTTGTTTTTTTGTTTATCTGTATGTGATCAGAGAATAGTGGCTGCGATCAGAGCCAGCTCATCTTCACAAATACGTGCTTCTCCAGTTCAAATGAAAATACACACACACACACACACACACACACACACACACACACACACACACACACACACACACACACACACACGTTCCCACAGGTGCTCACACTGAGATGCGAGGGAAATGAAATCGTGCATGCTAGAACTTCCTGCTCGCTTATTACAGTACGCCTGTTTCCACTTGGTACTTTCTCCCTCATCAATAATAAAACACCGTAGCAGAAGAATATTGATCCCTGATCAATAGCTCATCTTTTTCACCCCCTTATTGCTAGAAAAAAGCTACATTTGAACAGAGGCCGAGTCATTTTCACGTCCACAGAAACATGGTCACACACCTGCACACACACCTAAGCACACACCTGCACATGATCCTGAGCACACACACATGCACACACACCTGCACACGAACCTGAACCCGAGCACACACACCTGCACACACACTCCTGAACCCGAGCACACACACACCTGCACACACACACCTGCACACACACACCTGAACCCGAGCACACACACCTGCACACACTCCTGCTCCATGTTTAGTGTTAGTCTCCCGGTAAGCATCCATCTGTATTCTGCGTGGACGTTCCCGGTGCACGTGTGTGTTTGTGCCCGGGGGCTGAACATGTGGCCGGGACCATTAGTATGTGATTCACTGCCTCTATCGCTCATGAATAAAACTGAAAACCGTCTCAAACTCTCGTAAAAAGAAGCGCCAGGCCTTTCTCAGAGGCTTTGTGCCGCCGTGTGGATCCAGCATAAAGAGTGTATTCAGATGAGAACGCGTGCTCGCCTCCACGCCTCCACGGGGTGCATACCAACATGCCTGCTGTCCTGACGGCCGTCAATGCCAGAGCTTTCTGCTGCTTTGTTTGTTTGAATGCAGAAATTCAGAGCTGTGAAAAAATTATTTAAAGCGTTTAGTCTCTTAAATAGAATAATTAAAGAAATGATTCAAAGAAAGTGTCTCGTAAAAGTTATTTTGACTTGGTTGACTACGTTGTCAGAGAATGTCGTTCCTTTTTCCTCTTTTGGATTGAATTGCAGATGCAGAAATATGTACCGTATTTTCCAGACTATAAGTCGCTCCAGAGTACAAGTCGCACCAGCCTAGAATGCACAATAAAGAAGGAAAAAAAATATATGTTGCATTTTTGGGGGAAATTTATTTTATTAAGTCCAACACCAAGAACAGACATGTCATCTTGAAAGGCAATTTAAAATAAAAATAGAATAGAGGCAACAACAGGCTGAATAATTGTACGGTATGCTCACGTTACATGACACAGCTGAGAACGGGCCTGGTATGTTAACATATTAAGAGTTATTCAGATAACTATAGCATAAATAACATGCTAAGATGTTTACCAAACCATCCGTTTCACTCCAAATAACTAAATCCAGTGAAATCTTCATCCTCTGAGTCACTTTTAAACAACTCCCCTAACTCCGGAGGTAAAAGATACAGCGCTTCCTCTTCTACGTCTCTTACATCAGACTCATCGTCAGTTGCAGTTTGCCCTCTTGCAGTTTAGTGTGAAAATAACATGTGAAATGATATACCGGTAATAATTTCACACATAAGTCGCTCCAGAGTATAAGTCGCACCCCCGGCCAAACTATGAAAAAAAACATGATTTATAGTCCGGAAAATACAGTAGTTATTTTTAGTTATTGTGGTTGGAAAGGTTCCGATTCAGCCACCAGCAGGATATTCTCCAGCCAAGCCAAGTAGCTGAGTGATGAGTGTCCATTTAAAAAAGGATAATAAAATGAAGAACCTCTTATAATGTACTCGTGAAGGAGTGATTAACACAGATATAACGGTGCAGCCGTTGCACATCCTCCCTCTTGTAATTCACACACACGAGAGGCAGGAAAACACATTATTTCCACTGGCGTTAACCAATCAGAGTGGCCGACCCGCTTGTCCTGGACGAGTCCCTGCTGCTGAGTTAGTGCACACAGTGATAACGGCCTGATGTTGGACCAGAGGAACGGCAGCGACCCGCGACATCACCTGGGTGACCGGAGCACGGCTGCTTATCCACCGGCACGGCCTCCGTCCCTGCAGCTGCTTCAGCTTCCACCGCTCAGAGATGCTGCCTCAGCCTCCACCGCTCCTCTGCTCCTCTACCTGCACACGGGCCCGAGCACGACAAAGTAGCATCGATCCAGCCTTAAAGAGCCGTGGAAGAGCGGTCTCAGTGGCATCTCATTGTGCTCTCTAAGGATTCCTCGCTTGAGGGCGCGTTCATGAATGTGTATTGGATATTGTTAGAACTCGCTCTGCAGCTTCAGAGCGACACAAACATCAACTTTAGAGTTTTGAGTAATATAAAAAGTTGATGAATAAAATGACAATCTTTTTTTAACAATATCTTTATTGATTTTTTTATTCACACACAAGATATTATTATAAAGGACATTTCACATCAACTTTTGACTTAAAAGGGACCTATTATGGCATCTAATACTTATTTTAAACAAGCCTTGAATGTCTTAAAAACAAGCTTTTGATTGTTTTTGCTAAATAAATTAAAAATTCAGCCTCTGAGCCATGTCTTTATCTTCCCATTCTCTAACCTCATTCTCCATGCGGGATTCTGAGTGGGCGGGGCTATGATAATGAGGCTCTGTGCTGATTGGCTGCCTGACGCGAATGACGCGATACACCACTACGAAAAAATGGCGGAAGCTCCAGCTGGCGGAGTTAGTTGTTGTTCTTCTGGCCAGAGGGTGTGGTTTCACGCATCGCGCATGTCGTTACGTAACGACGGGAGCAGAATCTGAACAGCTCGTAGATCCACATCACACTGGACGGCTCATCCGGGCGGCTGTACAGACACTGCAGAATTTGGTTGCTTTCCTCCTCTGAGTTGGCAGGCTGAGGAGAGACCACTTTATATATGTTAAAGCACGAGAAAACGTGTTTTTCATAACAGGTCCCCTTTAACAGTCTTAACCCACATCCATTCCCTCTTTACGTCTCTCTTGTTATAGGATCCAAAATTAGTACAAAGTAGCATATGACAGTATTGTAAGTACAGTCCAATGGTACCTCGAGCAAATTAAAGATATACATAAACAAAATTACACATTTGCCATCGCCCTCCAAGACCCTTCCCTTCCCAGGTTCACCACTACTTTGATATTACGGTATCATGCCCTGCATTTTCCTCCCGTAGAAGCATCTCCTTTGTTAATGAATCGATTAAAAGGTTTCCAGATTTCCTCGTACATCCCGAATTTTTTAATTTATATGTTATTCTCTCCACTGACATACATTGTGCCATGACCTCGATCCAAGCACCGATTGTAGCTGCATCCGTTTTCTTCCAGTTAAGAGCAATAATCCTTTTTTACCTGCAATACAGCAAAATCTACACATTTACATTCTTGGGGTGTCAAATGGAGATCTGCTGGATATAGATGCAGCAATAACACTGTAGGGTCCAGTGGAATATTCATACCGGACAGTTTTATTAATGACCTCCCTCCAGAAGACACAAATGTTCCCTAAACCTCATTGCATTTGAAACAATTGTCAGGTATATTACTGTTATATTTATGTAATTTGACAGGAGTTAAATAAAATGACAATCTTACTCATTTTTAAGAAATTTCAGTTGACAGCTCGTATGCTATTGATCAGTTATCTGTGAGGAAAGATTCATGCGATTTTGATTGAATGATGATAATAATGAAAGAATAAATCCAAGCTAACAGCGTGTGCGCACAGCGACTGTAGTCCTTTTTAAATCAATCAATACTCGAGCGTTTCAAAGTTTGCTCTCCAATCCCGACCAATTTGTGACCTTTTGCCTCCTGCTCTACTTTCCGCCTCCATCTCCGCTCTCCGCCCTGGTTCCTGCTCTTTGCTCCATATCTTCCTTCCTCTGTGACCTCCAGCGGCCTGAGAGGTTTGATCGTTGCGTGCTTCGTTGCAGTTTTAGCGTGTTTTACGGCCCCTCCGTGTCTTCCTTCCATCACCACAGTTGCATAAACTTCGGACGTCAGGAGTGTCGGCCAAATGTGGACGTATCTGTTGGCACAAAGAGAACCCACAACTATGTTCGACGCTACGACAAGCTAACGCGCCTGTCATCATTTATTAAGCGGTTTAACACCGTGGTTACAAAAATGGTTGTTTTCTTTCAACATGAATTTATACTTACTTTTTTTCAAGAAACGATCTCTGCAGCTCTTTTAAAACATCTGTCAGCAGGAACTTTGGCCTAATCTCTCTTGGACGGGTGCCTTCTCCAGCCTACATGTCCACATCTTTCTCCAGATGTTTAGGAGGATTAACAACTTTGTACGAGAGCTTCCAGCTACGTGATCACTTATCCCGCTGGAGGAGCCTTGACTTAGCGATTGAAGTCAAGCTTCCTGACGCCGTGCTGCTTCGCTTCTGGAGCCTTTACAGTCTTGAGACCTGAATACCTGCTGCAGATTCCAGGACTCCTAATGGGAACTGTAATAAAGTTATCCAAAAACATGTAAAACCAGCACGGTGTGTATGTGGGGATCTTTCCTGGGAAAGCTTGTTTGAACATGAGCTCCATTTGTCCCATTGTTGGTCGACATGCATTTTCAGCTTCTCTGTTTTAAGAGTGGGGTCATCCAGGGTTGTTGTTCAAAAGGCAACAGGTAGTGGAGTCGGACACTGACGGATCTTTACCGCGTTAATGTGTTTGGATCTTTAATGACCCTCTTTGTCCTCCATCCGCCATCCTTCCGCTGGACCTGGGGTTGCATTTCCTCCTGTTGCCTCTCCCAGGGGGTTTGAATCCATTTGCAACACGTGATCACAGGAACACGCTTGCAGATCGTCTCTTAGACTTTAAACATATTCATTTATAATCAACCATACCAAATCACAGTGTTTATTTAAATTGGTACAAATACTAAAGTCTCCTCTGATACCGATTTAAGGTTAAACAGTTAGTTTAAAACATGACGATGATCAAAGAACAAATCCTTTTTTACTCTTTTTTCTCTTTTGTTAAATATGAATAAAGTCTTGCAGTTACAGATGTGACAAATGCTTTAAATTAACAAATGCTTTAAATTAAAAGTGCGCTTCATTCATGCGACGCGCCGTGTTGGCTGATTTTTAGTTTTCCTTCTCGCAGCTACTCGGCCCGTCCGTCCATCTGTCATCTGTCTTTTGCACATGTCTGGAGGTTATTGGTCACTGAAAACTGACCTTTTCTTGTAAATAAAGTCTGTGAAAACTGACATTTCAACATGAAGTTTATGAAACATCCACTTATAACTGGATCTTATCTTACCACCAAGCTATTTTTTATTTATTTATTTATTTCAGATCCCTATTAGTTGCTGCCTCAGCAGCAACTATTCTTCCTGGGGTCCAACAGTACAAATATACATTTCTATAAAACTTTTACAGTACAATATAAAATGTTAGTTAAACAGAATAAAACAAAGTAGATAACAAGTACAAAGAACAACAACTAAAAAGAAAAACTAAAGATAATAATAAGCAGAAAACAATGAAAAAAAGAAAATGAATTTTCCTAAATGAAAAAAACAAAAATGAAAAAAACAAAAACAAAAAAAACAAATAACAACCAAAAACAGATAGATTAAAGATAAATCCAAGTACAACTAAAGATAAATAAGTGCATACTAAATGAGGCAAATACAAAAACAAAAAAACGTATTTCAATAGAAGAAAATTTTAAAATAAATAAATAGTGAAAATAACCGGAAACGTCACAAAACTTCAGCAAAATAAAAACTAAAAATTGAAATTAAATGCAGAACAAGAAAATATGTTTATTTATATAACACCTAACTCAATTAAGTAAACCTATCAAACGTGAGTGACGACTGAGAAACTAAGGATCTCTCCCATTTACACTGACATGTGCGTAATCAGCCAGGCGGACATTGCACGTCTTATTCTGTGATCATGTGACTGATTAATGGAACTTCTGAATGTGTTTATGCTGGTTCTAAAGTTTGGATGTGTGTGTCCACAGCGGCCGACCCCGCCCGTCGCCCCCGCCGAGGAGGAGGAAGAGGCAGAAAGGACTTGCGGCCCCGCGGGACTCTGGGAGGCTCTGACTCCCTGCAACGGCTGCCGCAACCTTGGATTTTCCAGTTTGTCGCAGGTAAACACACAAATACATCAGATTTACCCCCCTGGCTTGAACCGAATGATTTCCACTAAATAAAAAAAGTGGATATTTTCCCCAGGAGTCCAGGATTTGTAGTTTTCCAGGTTTGTGTGAGGCGTTGTGCGTAAGCAGCTTGTGCTGCCACAGGCGCATGGCTGCAGGACAGAGAAATTACAGCCTGGTGATGCTGCTATTGTTCTGAGTGAATATTTTCACTGGTTACCTTGGGAACGCAGCGACTACGCCGTCACCAGAGAGACCGACTCTCCTGGATGCTCCCTTTGATTCCTCTCTGTCTTCATGTCAGAAATTTCTGGAAAATCTCAGATTTGCAAGCCTTTAATTTAATGAGCAGGATGAAGCGCCTGAACTTTGAATAAATAACGTTCCAACATCTGAAACAATAGGCATCTGCGAAAGGTTAATCGTCACTCCGGGGGAAATGTAAATGTTGCATTAGCACCAGGGAGCACGGCAGAGAGAAATGATGTGACTTTTCAGATTTCACTAAACAAATTTCTTGCAACAGAAGATGAATACAGAGTCCCCTCCTCTCGCTGCTTCCTTGTATTCCTGCAGCGGCTCCTCTTCTTCCTGCTCATTGCCCTTCATGTTGTGGATGCAAGTGTGGTTAAGTGTGTGTAGATGGCTGTTTAGCGGCTAGATGCACGCTGGCTCAAGCAGCAGGACACCTGACATTTACAACATAACAGAGCCCCTGTCTCCTGCCCTGGCAGCCTGCCTGGCTGACTGGCACGCCGCCTGGAGAAGTTCGCACCTGGATGAATGTGTGTGTGTCTGTGTGTGTGTGTGTGTCTGGAAGAGGAGGGAAAAAAATAAAAAATCCTCTGTGCATATTAGTTTAATTGTTTGGATTTGCATGAGAGCATGTCGGTGCACAAAGCGCACATTTGTTGCCATCAGCTCTCTGCGAGCGGATTTGGTGCGACATCATCTTGAGTTTCTGTGCGTGGGTTTGTTTGAGAGCAGAGGAAGGGGAAATAACAGTGTAGAGGAGGACAAAATGAGTTCTTGTTGCATAATTAACTTAGCATTGTGCTAATTTGCTCATTTTAAAAGTGGAAATAGAGTTGACTTGGAGGCGGGGAAGGGAGAGGGCTCGTCTTCACCCCCAAGAACGAATGAATGAACCACGAACTGAGTCTGTACTTTATCTTTCTAGTCATTTGTTCTTAATAATTCATGTGACGTCTCAACAGAAAGTCCATGCTCATCTTTCTCCGTGTCATGTATCTGTCTTCTTGCGTCTGCATCACTGCCTTAACCTTTATCGATTCTCATGATGCTTGAGTTATGTGGCTGTCCAGCTGTCACTCAAGGCTGTCAGTCTGAAACTGGCACTTCACGCTCAAATCGCATCTTGCAGAGGGAAAAAAAAGAGAAGAAACTTTCTTTAATATTTGAAGGTTAGGTTCAAGGCTGGAAACAACATTACAAAAGGGGGAAAAAGCTGCAGAGCTTGATGGCTTTGAGCACGGAGCTGTGAAAGACATCCCTAATTTAATAAAGTTCATTTTGTCCATGGCTTTACAATTTAATTGGCTAATTCTTTTTGTCCGACAAGGAATTTTTTGTTTTTTTTTAATACCTGACCTGTTTCAGCGATTCCTTTCTCCTTCATCAGAGTCACAATAGATATAGACTTTGAAAAACCCTAAAGATTTCTTGTTTTACAAAATTAATTAGCAAATTAGACATCCCTGATGTTCCACAGTAAACTGTCAGGGATATTATTAGAAAGTTGACGCGTTTAGGAACAACAGGCAAGTCCGCCATGAAGCGGAAGAGCTCGTAAAATCAGAGCGGGTCAGTGAGTGTGTGTTAAAGTCATTAACTGAAGAGCTCCAAACCTCCACTGCATCTCTTTCTTTCTTTTTAATTCTTTTTATTGAATTTTCCTTGGATGCATTACAACACTGGATATCAGGGCACAGGAGATACACTTCAACACTTAAAAAGTAAATAAATAAAATAAATAAATCTGTAAATATCAAAGTAAAAAAAAATGCCAAGATCATACAAATCATACCAGGAAAAATGTAGGCTAAATGAAATAACCATGTAAAATAAATATAAGAAATAAAAAAAAAAGATGAAATAAAATTCAAACAAGCGACAACAATTAAATTAAATTAAAAAGGGGGAGACGGGACAAAGGGACAGAAATACAAACACACAGGAAGGGACAACAAAGACAGGAGGGGAAGGACTGGGGGTGGGGGTCCAGTTTTGCTATCAATCACTCGTCTTCAGCTCCGGCAGAGCTACAGTACTGTAGTACAGCTACAGCTGAGAGCCTGTCACTCAGACTGCAGCCCATCCAACCGTTACAAATTCAGCAAAGCCATCCCACGTCCCATGGAAGATCTGAAGAACGCCATTAACAGTATACCGGATTTTTCCAATTTGGCAAAATCCACCGCCGGGCCAGTAAGGAGGAAAATGCCAAAGCCTTGCGCTGACAAGATGTCAAAGATTTGTTTCCTGAAGAAACCCCAAAAAAGGCCAGAAGGGGACAGGGAGTAACAGTCTTGTTGAACAAACCTGCACTGGATTTAATGTAAGCACAGCAACGCTGTGGTGGGAGCTTGATGGAAAGGGCTGCCATGGCCCAGCAGCTGCGTACAAGCCTCGCATCACACGATCAGGTCCAACGCCAAACCTCGGATGGCCGAGTTTATAGAAAGACTGTAGTACGGGGCTGTTGTTTGGTTTGGACCCTTGTCTCCAGTAAAGAGCAACCCCGATCCCTCAGGAAACATCTTGGACAACGCCATTGTTGTGAATTGTTTTAATTTTAGGGATTTAAACAGATAATTCCTGTTTACTTAGAGCTGTTAAATGTTAAAATGTTAGAAGTTAAAATGTGTAAGATGCACTATTTACATTATTTACAGTTTATTTACATTTAGTATTTACAGTTTATTTACAGCTATTTACAGTAAAGTGAACATGAACATAAACGTTTAAATAGATTGTACTGAAAATACGCTATTTCCGGTTTCGCTTTTATTTTGAAGTCTACAGGAAGTGGTCTAACGTGTGTCAACCGGTAGCTTTAGACTCTAACTGACAGCTGACAGCGAACAGCTGATATGACGGAGAAAGATCGGTTTTCTCCCGTTTTTCTTTGTAAACAACTTGTTTTAGGATAATAAATGTCCGTTTTTAAAGCCACACGTTCTGATCATTTATAAGAAGCTTCTGCTCCACAACATTTTGGTGCCGAAACCCGGGAAAGTCAAGATAATTCAGAGACTTTAGACGAAGTTGGAGTGTGAAGCTAACTGTAGCTAATGCTAACGGCAGAAATGACCGAACGCTGTCAACGGATGAAGCTGAAGCGGAGGACAATCCGCTCCTCGACAACAAAGTTGTTAACTCGCCTTGAAGAGGAGGTTAACAAGGATCCACCAGACTGTGAGAAGCTTTGTGAAATGCTTTCAGTATTATCAACAAAAGAAGAGAGTTTAACAGACTTGGATAAAGGCATTGAGGATGAAATGCCTTTGGATGACCTAGAAGCAGAAGTTGCAGCCGCTCAGGACTATCAGGAACGCATTCTCACATGGAAATCTCGTGCCACCAGGCTTATTCAGAAAGAACGGGAGACTGTGAGTCTGCGGGTGAGCAATGCAAGTTTAAGCTCAGTCAGATCACTAAATCAACAGACTATTAAGCTACCAAAGCTCGTGATAGAGAAATATGGTGGAGAAGTTAGCCAGTGGCAAGAGTTCTGGTCACAATATGAAACGGCTATTCATAACAACGACACACTGTGTAAGAAGGAGAAATTCACTTACCTGAAATCCTATTTGACTGGAGCAGCAGCAAGAGCTATTGCAGGACTAACTATGACAGATGGCAACTATGATGCAGCAATAAAGATGCTTCAAAACCGCTTTGGGAGAAAAGACATTGTAGTCAGTGCACACATGTCCAAACTGCTGAACCTGACACCTGTGAAAAGGTCTTCAGATATTGTAGCACTCAGGCACCTGTACGATGAATGTGAAATACAGATCCGCAGTCTGGAATCCTTAGGGGTTTACAGTGACACATATGGCTGCCTGCTATGCCCAGTACTACTGCAGCTCATACCAGACGACATTGCATTAGCCTACACGCGCAATTCAGACCCCAGCGGTGAATGGAAAGTGCTTGAGCTCATCCAGTTCCTGCAAAATGAAGTCCAAAGCAGAGAGAGAGCACTTCAGCTTACCAGACCAGGTAACGATCAAAGGGACATTCCGCCAAATAATAGGTCATTCAGCAAGCCAGCATCTTTCAGTGAAACCAGACCTAAAAAATGGAGTATGCCCTCAGCAGCTGCATTGCACACAATGAGTACTGGTCCTCAGACATGTGTATATTGTGACAGTGCTAACCACAAACCAGAACATTGTCCAGACAACTCTGTAGCCGCTCGTAAGGAGAAACTGAGAAAACTGGGAAGATGCTACGTGTGCCTAGGCCCAAAACACATAGCTAAATTCTGCAAAGCTAAGGGGGTTTCATGTGCACTGTGTAGTCGCAGACATCACCAGTCAGTTTGTGAACAAGGTGAAGCTAAAGCAGATGCTGATAGTGGCAGTACAGACGCTGTGGTATCCTCTGTGTCCAGCACAGTAAAACTGAAAGCTAATGTTCAGAACACAGTACTGCTCCAGACAGTTAAGGCATGGACAGAGGGCCCAGCAGGGAGAAAAATCGTGCGCTGTCTGTTAGATGGAGGCAGCCAGAGAAGCTTCATTCATGAAGGTGTAGTGAAAGCACTAAGACTGCCAGTGGTGAGACAAGAGACACTGCAGCTACATGTATTTGGATCTACAACTCCTGTAAAGGCACAGCGCAATATTGTGCGAGTTTCACTGGAAAATGTGTGGAACACGCAGCAAAAAGTTGAAATCGAAGCTGTGGAAACCCCTCAAGTGTGCAGTGCTGTAATAAAGATCCCAGGCTTACCCATGCAAGAGGAGTTAAAGAGAAATGGTCTGCAGCTTGCTGATTTTCCACTAGAAAGTGCTGATGATCCAGAACTGTCAGTATTAATTGGAGCAGACTATTACTGGAAGACAGTGTCCGGCAAGGTCCATAGAATCACAGAGACACTAGTAGCCATAGAAAGCATCTTTGGCTGGGTTTTGCAAGGGCCAGTCTCAACATCCAGTGTCACCAACGCCACCTGCATGCACATCAGCTTAAGTGAGGACACCCAGATCGCAAAACAGCTACATGCCTTCTGGGAGGTGGAGTCACTGGGCATTGTTAATGAGCAAATTCAGAGCCCAGACGAAACCGAGGCTCTTCAGAGCTTTGAACAGACTACCACACACAAAGATGGCCGCTATCAAGTTGAGCTACCGTGGCGACCTGACAGATCGCATCTTCCAGACAACTTCAGAGTCGCAAAAAGACGGTTTGAAAGCCTCAAGAGGAAATTCAAGACGGATGCAACTCTGTACATGAGGTACAATGATGTCATACAGGATTACCTGCAGCAAGGCATCTGTGAGGACGTACCAGAGGGCACTTCAGCGGCAGAGACACCTGACACAGTGGAATACTACATGCCGCATCATGCTGTTCTTCGAGAGGATAAGGTAACTACTAAACTGAGAGTAGTTTTTGATGCATCATCACACGAGGAGGGCTGCCCATCCCTAAATGACTGTTTACTGACCGGGCCAAACCTGAACCCAAATCTGCTAGATGTGCTAATCAAATTCAGACTCCACCAGATAGCCTTTACTGCAGATATTACCAAGGCTTTCCTGCAGATAGCTCTGGCAGAAAAGGATAAAGATGCTGTTAGGTTCCTGTGGCTACATGGACCTCCAGCCAAAGACTGTGAAAATGAGCTGCGCATCATGAGAATGAGTAGGGTGGTATTTGGAGTCTCACCCAGCCCCTTCCTGTTAGCTGCGACAATAAGAAAACACATCAAGCAGTATGAAACGGATCAGCCGAGGACAGTGGAGGCGCTGAGAGAGTCGCTCTACGTTGATGATTTTATCTCCAGCTCAAGGGATGTGGATGATGCCTTTTCAGTCACCAAGACAGCAAAAGAGATCCTGTCCCATGCGGGCATGAACCTGTGTAAATGGGTGACAAATTCACCGGACCTGAGAGCCAAGTGGAAAGAAAATGGAGTGGAGCATGCAAGCGAGACAGACAATGTTGGAAATGTGCTGAAAGTGTTGGGGTTAGTGTGGAGACCAGAGAAGGATGACTTTGTGTTTGATATGAAAGGACTGTTGGACATTTTGAAGAGCAAAAAAAACACAAAGAGAAATGTGCTGCAGACATCAGCTCGTATCTTTGATCCTATTGGCTTCCTGACTCCATTCACCATACGTGCAAAGTGTCTGTTTCAAGAACTGTGGGAGAGAGGAGTCAGTTGGGATGAGCAGCTTCCTCCAGACCTGGCTGAAAAGTGGAATCAGTGGTGTGCAGAGCTGCCGAAGCTCCACCTGGTGGCCATTCCAAGGTGGTACCAAATTGAGATTCAACCAAATTCAAAGAATATCAAGCTACATGTCTATTGTGATGCTAGCGAAAAAGCATACAGTGCTGTTGCCTATCTGCAAGGACAGAACAAAGAAGGAGAAGTTGTGACAAGCTTTGTAGCATCCAAGTCAAAGGTGGCTCCATTAAAGAAAATGACATTACCACGCTTGGAGCTGATGGGTGCATTGATCGGAGCGAGGTTAGGGAACAACCTTCTCCAGCCGCTGAACCTGCAAGTAAATCAGCTTAACATGTGGACAGATTCAATGATTGTCTTTCACTGGATACGCAGCACAGCACAAAGGTGGAAGCCATTTGTGGCTAACAGAGTGACTGAAATACAAGCTCTCACAAATCCAGAGTCGTGGGCACACTGCAGCGGCAAAACCAATCCTGCTGATCTACCAACCAGAGGCCAGAGCGTAGAAACCCTCATCCAGAGCCAGCTGTGGTGGAGCGGACCCGCTTCGCTCTCACCAACTGATGTTACAGAAAGCACTGATGAGGACTGTGTCGCAAACGAGGCAACCAACGTGGGCAGAGAGGACATCGGCCGGAGATGGAGGTACCGGCAGAGACTGTTAACCAGCTTCTGGAACAGCTGGAAAAAGGACTACCTGATGGACTTAAAATCAGCTCACAGGTGTGAGTTACCTGTACCCACTGTGTTGAAAGTGGGAAAGGTCGTTCTTATCGGAGAGGACAACATACCCAGGCAGATCTGGAAAATGGGCAGGATATTAGAGCTGTTTCCAGGGAGAGATGGACTCATTCGTTCCTGCACTGTTCGTACAACAACAGGCAGTTTGCTGAAGAGACCTGTTCAGTTAATATATCCTTTAGAAATAAGTTAAAGGGGACTGAGTAGTGATGAACAGTTGTTCATCGGGCGGGAGAATGTTGTGAATTGTTTTAATTTTAGGGATTTAAACAGATAATTCCTGTTTACTTAGAGCTGTTAAATGTTAAAATGTTAGAAGTTAAAATGTGTAAGATGCACTATTTACATTATTTACAGTTTATTTACATTTAGTATTTACAGTTTATTTACAGCTATTTACAGTAAAGTGAACATGAACATAAACGTTTAAATAGATTGTACTGAAAATACGCTATTTCCGGTTTCGCTTTTATTTTGAAGTCTACAGGAAGTGGTCTAACGTGTGTCAACCGGTAGCTTTAGACTCTAACTGACAGCTGACAGCGAACAGCTGATATGACGGAGAAAGATCGGTTTTCTCCCGTTTTTCTTTGTAAACAACTTGTTTTAGGATAATAAATGTCCGTTTTTAAAGCCACACGTTCTGATCATTTATAAGAAGCTTCTGCTCCACAACAGCCATGCTTCCATCCAAGAGTTTAGTTCTGGCTTTCCTGTTGCGACATGCGTGCGCCCCAGAGCACACGGCAAGACTATAAAGACCTGGGGCCGGATTCACAAAACATTCTTAAGAAAAAAAATCTTCTTAAGTGTCATTTTTTTCTTAAGTTCAGTCTTAAGAAGAAAAAAGAGAAGAAGTCATATTCTCCAAAAAAGTTCTAAGTATTTTCTCAACTTTCTTCTTAATAAAAAACTCAAGAATAAATGGTATTTTTGAAATAAAAGTTCTCAAATTTGTTCTTGACTTTTTTATTAACTTTAAGACAACCTTGACCTGTCTTAAAATTTATTCTGTGAAAAGGTAAGACTCTAAAATCACCTTTTTCAACACATTTTAGACAAGTTTAGACTAGTAGGTCATAGTTTGAGGATATACTTTGTAATTAATTACACAAAGAGCCTGTTAACTGTTTGTTAGCATGTTATTTAGCGTGGTAGTTAATTATTATTAATTTTCCCCAATAGTATTTTTTTCCACAGATTAATCTCATCCACCATAACCTTGAAAAGTTCCTGCATCTCTTTTTCTCCTTCTCCATGTTTAGTGAGTGACTGACGGTTATGACGAAATGTTGTTTGTTGGCGCGTGCAATGCAATGACATATTTTAAGAAGTTCTTAAGTAGGAAAAATAAGAAATTCGTAAGAAATGACAGTTCTTAAGACGGTTCTTAAGAAAATATTGAGGAATTGCACTTAAGGACTTTCTTATGAACTTCTTAATTTTAGATCTTAAGACATTTCTTAAGATCGTTCTTAAGAACATATTGGTGAATCCGGCCCCTGGTTTAGGACTTTGATGAGGAAGAACCCGAACCTACTGGATGAACTGGAACATCGGTTCCCGATTTCATAAAAGCTCTGCTGAATGAACGAGTACAAAAGTCCCACAGAAAAACTTGTATAAAGTCTTTCAAGAAGAGTAGAAGGTGCTAAAGCTGCTATGAAGTTACACTATATTAATAAACTCAACTAAATCAAACTGAATGAGCTGATTTGTTCATCAGAGGGCACAAAGACATTAGTGATCGACTCCAAGTCACGAAGACGAAATCCATTAAAACAGAAATGATCCTTTAACAGCCGACAGCCAGCGGGGAAGAGAAGCAGAGATGTTAACATGTTAGTGGTTTTAGATCAAAGCAGCTCAGAGGTGATGCAGCCAAATAACATCTGATCTGTTACTTGTCTTTCCTCATGCAACACTCAGTTCTTGTTATACGTTTTTTCTTCTTTAAAATACGTTTTTGACTCGCCTCTAGACGCATAGAGAAAGTTGAGTCTCTGCGTGAAACCATGGAGGCACTCCAGGCTTCATCATGGCATCACCATGGCAACGCAGACACATTACCAGCATAGCTTTTTGTTGTTTTAAACCATTTATGTTGCTTCTATTTTCAACCTGTAAAGCACTTTGTGTTGTGAAAATGAAAATGTCAGTGGAAAGTGCTTTACAGGTAAAGTTTGATTTATTGAGTCTGTTTTCAAGCCTCCGAAGGTTGTTTATTTTTTTTTTTTCTTTCCCTGCTTTCGTTCCCAGTTCTTATTTCTGGTGGCCAGAAATAATCTTATTTATTACTAGAAGATCTAAATCTATTAGAGGAACTATAGATTTGAGCAAGTGCCCCAAAATGACTACGAAGTTCATCAAATCTTAAAAGTTCACGAGAAGTTGTGAGTGGATTTTTATTGAATTCACTTTTATTTATGTTGTTTATTCCAGCACAAGTTGTCTCTGGCGCTTTGCAGACACCCAGAACAATTATTACATAAAAAATGACAGGTAAAAACTCTGCTAGTGATTTCACGTCATGTTTTTGTGCAAGTGCATGTTTTACATTTGTGCTTGGAGATATATTATCTGGAAAATCTGATAGTGTTCTGCTCCACGCCACTTAATTGAGCTTGTCAGGGCTGTTTGTCACATTTCAATTGAATCTCTTTACGTATCTTGTGTGTTGCAAGCGAGCATAAAAGTTTCTGCCGTCTGTAACTTTGGTCATCGCCGGCATCAAAAGCCGGTCTGTGTTGGAGGTTTCCTCCTCGGTGTTTTGACTTGAATCAACCTGGATGTCAAAATAGAGACGTGGAAAAAAGGAGAATTCACAAATGCAAGAAAGATTCAGATGTAACTTATCAGGGTTGCCAGGCAACACAGAAATCCACGAGATGTAGGGCATTGCATGTCCACCACTGACAGATTTTAGTCACCATCAGCACAGGTGCGTCAGAGATTTACACAAACGCCCATGCGGCATCTCCTCCGTCACGCTTTACTTCCTTCATGTTTTCCTTCATCTGTCTTCCTCCGTCTCTCAGTCTTCATACTTGGATTTTCTTTTCTCCAGATGTTCAGCTGACTTAAAATGTACAGAGAAATAGGTGGATGGTGGCAATGGGATGTGCAGGTAAAGGTTAAGATCAGGAACCCACAAGGCCTTGAAGATGCTGAAGATGATAAAACGAAGTCTCCAGAGATCTCCAGAAACTTAGAAGCATTCGATCACAATCTTTCACACCTGTATTGATGCAGAGGTTTGTCAGGAATGGGGTCCAACGTAAAGCCCATACCTCAAACTCAACACATGAATCAAACCACTCATGAACCCCGTACCAGATCTTTTGAGGCCGGGTTAACGACGACCCCCGTCGGTGCTGGTGACCCACAGGATGCCGATGGCAGTCAACCTGTATCCTCTCTATCTGTAGGAGAGAAAAGAGGAAAAGCAGGAGATTAGGGTTGAAAGGAGGGACTTTGAGTGTTGGGACGATGACAGGAGAAGCTAGAGTTGGTTGACATGACGCAGAGGAAGAAAGTGGATGTTCTGTGTTCAGGACAGCAGGTGGAAAGACAGCAGGGCCAGAGGCTTCAAGCTGCTTCATCATGATGTGGATGGGACGAGAAACGGAGTCGGAGTCATCCTGATGGAGGAGCTTGTTAGGAATTTTCTGGAGGTGAAAACAGTGTTGAAGCCAGATAGGGAAGATGTGATGTTCAATTATGTTAGTGGTTCTGCTCGACAGGTGAGGTGCGAGTTAGAAGAGGAGGAGACATTTTGGACGGAAGTAGATGAAGTGATGGAGAGCATGCACAGAGATGAAAGAGGTGATTGGTGCAGACTTCAGTGGACATGTTGGAGAAGACAACAGAGGTTAAGAGGAAGTCACGGGCAGGATAGGAATGCTGGACGGAAACGCAGAAGGGCAGATGGTAATAAACTTGGCAAAAAAAGATGAAAATGGCTATAATTTTTTTTTAGTTAATATTTATTTCGGTCAATCACAAAAAATCAACAAACAAGATAAGACAGGTTTTTCCCTGGTCAACATTGTGATTATTTTGACCGAAAAGGTCTGGGCTTGAAGCATAAAGCTTATCTTGCCCACCTTTTAACAGAATAGAATATACAAGAAGAACAAATGAAGTATCATAAGTCTACACAAAATAATAATAATAGTAATAATAATAATAATAATAATAATAATAATAATAATAATAATAACAGTAATGACGATGATGATAATAATAGTAATAATAATAACAATAATGACGATGATGATGATAATAATAATAGTAATAATAATAGTAATAGCAATAAAAATGATAATAATAATAATAATGATAGCTCTGAAAACAGAAAGTGAAAAGATGCTAAGGAAACCGACAAAACCAATTTAAGTTGTCATTTTATCTCATGCATGTGTGCATTCTTCTTTGTTTGCTTAGTTTGTTTCCATCTATGTGTCCATTACCTTTGCTTTGAATAATATCTTGTATGCTTTTATTGAGTTTGCTAGTTTAAGGTCGTTGTGTAATGAGTTCCACAGTTTTACTCCTAAAACGGATAAACATCTGCCCTTTGTGTTTGTTCTTATTGCTGTTGTATCAAACATTGCTGTTCCCCTGAGGTCGTGTTTGCCCTCTCTTGGCTTGAACAGTTCCTGCATGCATAATGTATACTTTCTTCCAGAGAGCAGGAACATAGGGTGACCTCAGGTGGACTCGATCTCGTGTGGGCGATATAACCTGAGCAGGTGACTCTGGTGGCAAGGAAGATCGTAGAGGACAGAGGCAGAGCGCAGGATGAAGTGATGGATGAGTGTTGAGACAGAGCATGTACAGAGAAAGAGGCTAGCTAAGAGGAAGTGGGACGCTAAAAGCACCCAAGAGAGTAGACTCAAGGAGATGAAGTGTAAGGGAAGATGGAAGTGGCAAAGGCCAAACAAAGGGCGTACGATGAGGAAGGAAGGTCAGTGGAACCCAAGTGGAGCGGTGAGGCTGCAGGGAGCAGAGATGAAGAAGGTGCAGGACTTTAAGTACTTGGGGTCAACAACACAGAGCAACGAGGTGACGAAGCATGTGCAAGCAGGTTGGAGCTGGTGGAGGAAAGTGTCAGGGGTTGATGTGTGATGAGAGGATGTGCAGGAATGAAAGGGAAGATGATGTTGGAACTGTAGGACGGACGCCTCGAGGAAGACCAGAGGAGATGTATGGCTGTAGTGAGAGAGGAGGGTGGAGAGGATGAGACGTGTGATTGGCTCTGGCGGGAACTGCCAAAAGGAAAAGGATTTAATCATCTGAGTATCATACATGTTGTTTTAACCCTTGTGCTGTCTTCGGTAAAGGGAGGAGGAAGAGAAGAAGGGAGGAAAGAAGGAAGGAAGGAAGGAAGAATGAAAAGAAGGAAGGAAGGGAGAAAATAAGGATGGGAGGAAGGAAGGAAGGAAGGAAGGAAGGAAGGGAGGGAGGGAGGGAGGGAGGGAGAAAAGGAAGGGAGGGAGGGAGGGAGGGAGAAAAGGAAGGAAGGGAGAAAAGAGGAAGGGAAGAAGGAAGGAGAGAGCAGGAGGAAAGAAGGAAGGAAGGAAGGGAGGGAGGAAGGAAGGAAGGGAGAAAATAAGGAAGGGAGGGAGAAAAGAAGGAATGAAGGAAGGAAGTAAGGGAGAAAAGAGGAAGGGAAGGAAGGAAGGGAGAAAAGAGGAAGGGAAGAAGGAAGGAGAGAGCAGGAGGAAAGAAGGGAGGAAGGAAGGAGGGAGGGAGGAAGGAAGGAAGGAAGGAAGGAAGGAAGGAAGGAAGGAAGGAAGGAAGGAAGGAAGGAAGGAAGGAAGGAAGGAAGGAAGGAAGGAAGGAAGGAAGGAAGGAAGGAAGGAAGGAAGGAAGGAAGGAAGGAAGGAAGGAAGGAAGGAAGGAAGGAAGGAAGGAAAAAAAAGGAAGGAAGGGGAAAAAAAGAGGAAGGGAAGAAGGAAGGAGAGAGCAGGAGGAAGGAGAATTAGGTAATTTTGACCCAAAGACAGCACGGGTTAAGGAATAAGTAGTTTGTTAACAGGTTGGTGTTGTTGCTGGTATGTCGGTCAGCACTGTTACTGTAGGTCACCGTGGTAACCAGCGGGTGAGAGGCAGCACACACACACACACACACTGAACATGTTCCATCATAGTGCATCAATATCGCTGCACAATCACCTCCTCCAGCGGTCAAAGTAGAGTCACCATCTTCACACAGGTTTATTAGTTTATTTATTTATTTTGAATGTGGCAGAAAGCTGCAGTTCCTGGAGAAAAACCCTCACAAGCACATGGAGACTATGCAACTGTGGTGACCACCACAGCATTTTCTGTTTAAAAACACAAGATGTTTTCTTTAGCACCAGTTAATGTTGTTGTTAGAATTTCTCTCACTTCTTTTTTTTAATCTCGACATTAAAATAATCATCTAAACAAGCTGCATGTCCTTCAATAAGTGTTTTAAATGAGTGTGCGTCCTGGGCGTCACGTTCCACGAGGAAAACATAACGTGAAAGATAATGAAAAGTAATAAAGCCTGTTAGTTGTGTTAACGCCTGGAATTACAAGGTCTGGCCAAAACAAACGTCTTTAATAGTTTAATCTTGTGTTGGCCTGCATCACCACCTTCTTTTATTGTGATTTTATTTTGTCTACAACGAGCTCTGCGTTTTCGGTTGGTGCCACTTCACCCTGCAGCCCGGCCGAGCTAACCTTTAACACACACACCTGTAAGAATGTGATAAGCCTCTGCTGGCATGGACCGGCCTCAGCGGGCCGAGTATGTGAGCGTCTTCGTGCGACTGCCCTCTGGAGTCCAGACATCTTGTTGTTCTGGAGGTAAACAGGAAAAGAGAGAGAAGAATCGAAGAAAGGCCACTAGCGGAAGGAAGTGTGTCCAGTAGTGCAAGTATGCAGGTCCTCAGCCGCCTTTTGGGCAAGTCTTTCAGAAGAAGGGAGATTTAAACCAGCCGGGTTCGGTCATTTTAATGTAGCTGTTTTTAAAATCAGGTTATGAGTTTGGGGATTTGGCCCACGTTCACTTCAGGAGAAGGTGCTGCAGCTTTCACGTAATGAGTCTGCGCGCTCAACTCATCTCAGCAAAATGTCCTCTTGGAGACGTCTACCGCGGCGCTAACTGCCAGTTTTGTGGATACTTACTAGGGCTGGGCGATATGGACCAAAAGTCATATCTCGATATTTTCTAGCTGAATGGCGATACTCGATATATATCGATATTTTTTCTGTGCCATAATTGGGGTTTCCCCCAAAGCATTATAGCATAGCATCTCTGTTAGCATCTCTGTTAGCTTCATTTTTTCTGAGGCAAACCCTTAAAAAAACAGTCAGTTTTAATACAAAGCCTCGTGCCAAATGTCACACAGGTACATTTATTAACAGAGGTCTGCACAATATCAAAATGTATAAAACAAATGAAATAAAAAATAAACTGCCTGCATATATAGAATAAAAATGCTTCTTAAATAAAATAAAACAAAAATCCCTTTCCTACATAACAATTAAATTAAAATACACTGAGCAATTAATACAATTTAGACAGTAACAGGCAGACTTTTCCACTGAGGTTGACAGTTGTGCAAATAACAAAACATTTGTGCAAATCTCAAGTCTCAAGTCAATTTGTCACAAAATAAGCTATATCAAAATCATATATATATATTTTTTTAAAATCGATATAAACGATATTGTTTCGTACCATATCGCGTTTGAAAATATATCGATATATATATTAAAATCTCGATATATCGCCCAGCCCTAATACTTACCTGCACGGCTGTTTCCTCTGACGCTTCACTTATCAAACGACCGTGGCAGCATTTGATCGTGGTTTTTAAACCATTTATGATCCTTTTAAGCATCTAAAACTCTGAAGATGCCACTTGTACACAGGAACTAAACACATGCAGGATTGAATAGCAAAAATATCCTTTTTATTTCAAATGAAAAGGAATTTGTTTCCAGAGATTGAATCAATCACTGGGCGGGGGTTTTAAGAGCCCTGGGGGGGTATGAAGGAGGACATTGTGAAGCGTACAGCTCTTCCAGGAATCCTGGAGTTTCTGAGCCGCCGCGTATCGCTCAGTGCTCCTCTTTGTGAAAGTGAGCGGCCTCGTGATCGGTAATTGGAAAAGTAACGTTGGACTCGCTGCCACTCTCAGATCTTCTTCTCTATTCACCTTCACCGTGTTTTGGTGGAAGAGCCTTTTTTCCTCCTGTAACCACGGAGACGTGGCCCGGAGATTCACGGCCGCTGACGGTGAAGCGGCTGTTTGATGAAGCTCAGAACCGAAGCGGGTGCACGTGAGCCGTCCTGCTGGGCCGCCGGTGAGAGGCCCGGCTACCGAGGACGTGGAACCGGCGAGGCGATAAACATCCGCTCAACATGTTTCCCACCATCATCACGTAGATCTGACAAGACTCTAAAAGTGATAAATGGGAGGCATTAAATACAAAACGTACCCAGCAAAACTACTTATATAAGGCGTATCATTTTATTTGATTGATGATGTATTTGTGTATTTATTAATTTTAGTGGTTTTGTGCAACTAACGTCCTTTTTTTTAGCTTTAAAAGAATGTTAAATGACTCAAGACCAGCACAAACTGAAGTTTTGGAGGACTAGAATACACAATACAGCATGTTTTTATAAACACACACTAAAGCCACCTCTTTAACCCTTGTGCTGTCTTTGGGTCAAAATGACCCAATTCTTCTATCCTTCTTTCCTCATGCTCTCTCCTTCCTTCTTCCTTTCCTCTTTTCTTTATTTTCTTTTTTACCCTCCTTTACTCCTTTTTCTTCCTACCTCCCTTCCGCCATTCGTTCCTTTATTACCTTCTTTGCTTTTCCTTCCATCTTTCCTTATTTTATCAATTCCTTCCTTCTTCCCTCCCTTCTTTCTTTCCTTGTCTCCATTCCTGCCTCCCTCCCTTCTTTCCTTTTCTCCCTTCCTTCCATCTTTCCTCCCTTCCATCTTTTCTCCCTTCCTTACTCCCTTTCCTACTTCCTTCCTTATTTTCTCCTTTCTTCCTTACTTCCTTCTTTCCTTCCTTCCATCTTTTCTCCCTTCCTTACTCCCTTTCCTACTTCCTTCCATCTTTTCTCCTTTCTTCTCTCCCTTCTTTCTTTCCTTTTCTCCATTCCTTCCTCCCTCCCTTCTTTCCTTTTCTCCCTTCTTTCCTTTCTTTCTCCCTTCCTTCCATCTTTCCTCCCTTCCATCTTTTCTCCCTTCCTTACTCCCTTTCCTACTTCCTTCCATCTTTCCTCCGTTCCATCTTTTCTCCCTTCCTTACTCCCTTTCCTACTTCCTTCCATCTTTCCTCCGTTCCATCTTTTCTCCCTTCCTTACTCCCTTTCCTACTTCCTTCCACTTTTCTCCTTTCTTCCTTACTACTTTCTTTCCTTCATTCCCTCTTTTCTCCCTTCACCCTCCCTTGACCCAAAGCAGCACAAGGGTTAAGGCGATGTTGATCTCAGTAAAGGTTTGTCTCTGTCTGCAGCTTCGGCTTCGGCCGGCTGTCGTGTCCGAGGGATTAAACCTAGAGCAGGCCAAGCCACGCTTGAAGCCGCCGCTCAGTACAGCCGCCGTCATGGGGGACGTACAGGCCGGCGTTTTCTGAAGACGGGCCCTCGTGCCCCGTAGGGTCGGCTCGGCTAGCTGATTTCTGTCGTATTAGCCAGCCGATGGGGAAAATCCAATTAGTCACGTCGATCCTCTCTCGCTGCATCGACCGGGCTGCACCCCGCTCTTTCTCCTTCGTCTTTTCTCACCTCTCTTCCTCCGTTTTTCAGCTCACGGTCTGATGCCCAACCAGCCACTCTCTTTACCTCACCCATCTTTAGTCTTTATACCCCGGCCCCTTGGGGAGACGGTTATTGGCCTTTCTAGTGAAAAATGAGGGTGAATCAAGCAGACAGACGGTCAAAAAGGAAACAAAGGCAGTTAAAACCACAACATAACAGAAATCAGCATTCACTAACAGGAAGTGGGAGTTCTGATCGTCTTCAACTGCAGCTTGTTGGTTTTCCATCTGTTTTTTTGGTTCATTATTTTCTTCTCTGACTGCTCCTCGCCTCATTCACTCGGGGCCTCAGAGGGTCCATTGTCCGCTGTGATGTCCACCCCTCCCTTTACTCTCTAATCAAATAGCCTCCATGAGGAAATGCCAGCAAATTACGGCCTCTATTCATATCTGATGGCCTATGAACTCTGTACGGAGTGCGTGGAGGCTGAGCGGAGGGTTTCGCTCTTTACACAGACAGAAGTGATCGACTCTAAGATAAAAGTCAGTCATCGGCACTTGAAAACTCGCTCGGGCTTTAAGTGAAGGGAGAGTTAACGAAGGAAATCACACAAACTATGCAGCATAAGCTGTCACATGACCCACGCGCGAGTAACAGTAACTCCGTCTGCCGCGGTCAGGCTGCATTTTTACGCAGATATAATCACAACCTTTCACCATCCTGCAGTCACATGTGCAGGAGCTTCTGTCACACCCTCGCCGACACTGCGGGGCTGGATCCGGCCGCTGCAGATGCACGGGAGCCGCATACGACCTGCTAATTAGTGGCCAGAGGAGGCCTCTGTTTGTCTGCTCCCTTCCTGTCCGGCTCAGACACAAGTTTCTCTGTCTCCCACCGCTGTCCTGAAAGATAGAGAGAGAGGAGGAGGAGGAGGGGGTGGGGGGTGAAGGAAGACCGAACGAGAGGGTCTGTTTGTTGGAGGCAGCGGGACGACTCGTACCGCAGTGCTCCAAAGCCTTTTCCCCTCCACATTTTAAGGCTTTTCTTCCCCTCCCAAGGCCGAGCAGCAGGAGCGCTGGGGATTCTCTAGACGTCGCAGGTACGGTCATTAAACTTGCTTTGCTGCTGCTGGATTTGTTTCATCTTCAGCTGTTCTGAGGCTCGGCTGTCTCTGATTTTCTCGCCTCGTTTAAACCTTTTTAATTTGAACTTGGGGAAAAAAGAAACTGCTGAAAGTTTTACGGTCGGACCAGTTTAAAGCGGCTCGTCTCATTTTCTGGCTCTCGCCGTCTTCCACATGAGAAGTCCAGCTCATTCTCTACACTTGCCTCCCCGTTCCTGTGTTTTTCCTACGTTTGTGTGCGTGAGGAAATCCCTGCTCCTAATGCGCTGCACTCCCACTTCCTCTGCTGCCCTTCCTCAGCACAAGCTCATTTTCCTCTTCCCCGCTCTGTCTGTCTCATGCTCATCTCCGTGGGATTCGCTGACACCGTCTGCAGAGTAAGTGTTGAGCTGGATCCTGCCGTCCTTTGATCAACCCGTCTCTTCCTCGCCCTTCTCCCTTCACCGTCTCATTCTGGGGTTTTTTTCCTTCCTTTTAATCACAGGAAGCAGCTTTTTCTTGCCCCTCTCTCTCTCTCTCTGCTAGCTCTTCAGGAGAGGTGACAGGTGAAGACTTAGACCCAGGAATAATGAGAGATGATGCAGACACGAAACGGATAATGGTAGAATTAGTAATAAAAGTGCTCGGATGGATGGAGCACTTAAGAAAATGATAAATTAATTTGCGGTAGGGGGTTATGGGTCATTTCATGCCTCCTGAGATTTTAAATTGAATTTCAGGTGCAGTTGTTGGAGGGACAAAACCACTCTAAATACCCCTTCTGTGTTTCTCACTTGATTAAATATAGAAAAAATGTGTCAGACACTCATCTTTAAGTGGGTTTGTCCTCTAATATTTAGCTCTTTGACACTTTTAACAGACGTTAACTCATTTTTAATTCAGTTTCATGTTGACTGTTGGAGAGGCTGAGGTTAATGTTTTGTTTTACAACATCCCACTAATGTCGTCACTTCCTGTCCCAAGACAAACGTTGCTGTGTTGTTTTTTTTTCCTCCTTTTCCTTTCGCTTCTGCAACATTAGCTTGATTTTCATTTGCTTTGAAGAACAGAACCCACTTTCATTTTCATGCCACAAAGCAGTCGAATGCATTTCCTGTCAGATCTTGACCTGGCGACATACGAGCTCTGAGATGCTCAGAGAAATCCTGGAGCCACAACGTCAGACATGTCTGGAATGGGTTTGTTCGCCGTGGCAACCGGGGCGAGGACCTGACTGAGCTTAAAGGTCTTGATCAAGCATCCTCACATCTCAAAACCTTTAACGTCATCCCCGCCTAAATGATGCGTTGCAGTTTGATGTCGACACGCTCGTCTGTGCTCATAACTAAGATCCTGCAGGAAGCCGAGCGGAGTCAGGCTCGGCGGCGCTTCTACTGAAGGTGCAGCTGACAAACCATTTACGTTTTCAGGAGGAGATTATAAAAATGATGCTCAGAAATCAGAATAAGAAATCTCTTTATTTCGCCTGATGTACAATGTACACAGGAATTTGACCTGGTAAAAACAGCACCATTGAGCAATAACTTCACAATTAGAAATAAAAATGGAAAAAATATAATTAAGTTAAAATATACAGGACTGTCTCAGAAAATTAGAATATTGTGATAAGTCCTTTTATTTTCTGTAATGCAAAAATGTCATACATTCTGGATTCATTAAAAATCAACTGAAATATTGCAAGCCTTTTATTATTTTAATATTGCTGATCATGGTTTACAGCTTAAGAAAACTCAAATATCCTATCTCAAAATATGAGAATATTCTGGGAATCTTAATCTTAAACTGTAAGCCATAATCAGCAATATTAAAATAATAAAAGGCTTGCAATATTTCAGTTGATTTGTAAAGAATCCAGAATGTATGACATTTTTTTTTTTTTTAATTGCATTACAGAAAATAAAGGACTTTATCACAATATTCTAATTTTCTGAGACAGTCCTGTATATAATATGCATGTAATATGTACAATGACCAGAGTATTTACAGGATGGCAGGAATGAAAAATGAAATAAAGTGTTCCTTAAGTGTCTTTTAGACGCAGGGGGGCTGAGACGCCTTTATTTAAGAGGGTGGTGGCCAGTTTAGGGGAAAAAACTGTTGAAGTGCCTGGTGGTTTTGGTTCTGATGGAGCTGAACCTGCGACCTGGTGGGAGGGGAGTGAACAGGGAGTGAGCTGGGTGAGACGGGTCCTCCACTACTACTAAGGTTCAGTTATTAACTGAGATGGAAACGGCAACAGTTGGACTTAAGTTTTTTTTTTTTTTAATTGTATTTTACAGGTACATGTTAATGAAGGAAATGTTATTTAGTTTAGATTCCAGTTCTTTTAAGTGGCGGTACTCGCAAGAAGCTTGAACTGGAAGTAAGTGGCTTCATTTCTTGTGGGACCGGCAGTCCCTCCTCTGGGAGGGGGCTGTGGTCTGTTTGTCTACTGTGTGACGTTCACCTGTTCAGACTGAGATACTTTGGTCCTGTGAAACAAGGCCCGAATGGCCAGAGACGAAGTTCAAGGCTGCACAGGTGAAACCCAAAGCCGCCTCCTCCAATTCATGGTGTTTTCTCCCATTTAATACAGATGGGTTCTTTGACCCCTCTCTAACCATCTGTCCCGAACATTACCATCCATGAAGAGTTCCCACGTATCCCCAGAGCGTCATGTGTTGCTCTTTGTCCATATATGAAGGTCTGCACACTTCTCGCTGAACTCTGGGGTACCGATCAATAAAACCATCGATGTCGGTTGTTTATGTGGATGTGAGGTGATGCGTCTCAAAGAAACAAGTCCAGCTGCATCCTACTTTAAGAGGCTGGGACCCCAGTCGGTAGGGATGGGAATTGATGAGATTTTTCCATTTTCGATTCTGTTTAACGATTCGATTCTTTATCGATTCTCTTATCGATTCTCATTTGGAAAAAAGGAGAACAAACAGGTCGATTAGCATCAACTTTGTTTTATATCTTTGAACAAAAAAATACAAGTGAGGTCAACAGTGAGGTCTTAAGAGTCCCCCAACCTTGGGCTCCTCGATGGTGTGCCGGGGGGTCCCCAGAAAAAATTATTTGTTATGAAAATAAATATAAAATAAAAAATAAAATAAATATTTTTCTCTAATAGAAATTAAAATGTTCCTTTTTAAAAGGATATCTGAGCTGAGCACTCAAACATAAAACTACGTCAGCCAGTGACAAATACAATCAACTCAAGTCCAATGGAACTGTGCATCGTGCAATTCTTCTATGAAGAATTAACAATTCTTTTGTATAAAAATAAGCATATCGGATTTTTCAGGAAGGATACGCGATCTTTGTGGACTTATGGTGTCTCCAGCTGTGGAGAACAACAAGTCGTCCTGTTGTCATCCTTTTTGGTAAAATGAAACCAAACTTTCGAGCGTTTATGCCGCTTTGTCGCCATGTTTTCCTGCTTCGCGCCCACTGGAATTGATAAGGGAATCGTTTGCAAAAAAGGCAAACGATTCCAAGGAATTGAAACACTGGGAACCGGTTCTCAACAAGAACTGGTTTTCGATTCCCATCCCTACCAGTCGGTGCCTGCATGAGGGCCACATTTGTATCTGGAAGATGTGTCGGTTGCACTTTGCAATAAACTTGGGAAGGACTTCAAAATATCATCTAATGAACCCTTTATTTAGACTTCCAGGTAATTTCATGAAACTGTCCCCGGGGGGGAAACCAGCAGCTTTTCCAGCGGTCCCTTCAGCCCAGTGAGTGACATCAGCCGCTCGCCAGGGCTGTCACGTCAAATCAGCGTCAGCCGAGCCCGACCCCCCCTGTGGAACCACGGCCTACGACGCTGACTGGATCACCATTAGCCGCTAACGCTCATCTAATTGGCGGCTGATGGAGATTGAAGGGAATGAGGAAAAAAATAGAAAGGAGGAGAGGGCACTTGGAGTTTGTTGGCCTTTTCTGAAACGTGGTGTGAAATAAACCTGAGATGGAGCGCGGAGGGTCTGTGTGAGCGAAACCATCAAAGGGACTGATTACTCCGCCGGCCAGAATGATTTATCCGCCTCGAGTGCGCCCGGCGCGTGATGGACGACCCGCGGCATCGTGGGTTTTGTAGTAGCGGATAATGACAAGAAGATTAATGGCTGTTGAATGAGGAAAAGAGGATGGGAGTAAGGCGAAGGAGGCAATGATGGAGTCGTACTGTTGAGGAATATGTTTTAAGGCGATACTGGCGGCAGGCGAAGCCACACAAAAGCCGGTTGCCATGGTGACGAGTTTACCATTGATCCCATTAGGAAGGTTTCACCCAGGGCGGGCTGCCGGGGGACCCTCCAGAGAATATGGTGTGTCGCAGTATGAGAAAAGGACAGATATCCGCAGGTTGTGTTGCCGGGAAAGAAATGTTTTGTCTCATTGGCTGAAATGAGCCCTCCTCCCCCCCCGTAACCTTTTCCCCTGCTGCACATAAGTCACTCATGTTTTTCATTCTTTCTCCGAACACATCTGCCTCACTGATAAGGGACCTTTTCGTCTCTGTCTCTCCGTCTCTCTCTTTCTCTCTCTGAGCCCTTTGGGGCTCAACCTTTTCACCAGAACTGCAGCGGTTCCCGACCTGAAATCCTCCCAAAACATGCAGAGAAGCAAATATTTTACACATAAATGTTAATTCTGCAATTTAAAACCACTTTGTCAGTCTTTCCTCTATTTTTATTCATTTTTAATTATAATGTCGATAGTTCCCACGCTATTTATTCAGATTTACACCAAGTTTAAATTGTAAATTGTATCTGAACTAATACAGTAAACTAATTCAATGTTTGTTTTCTTTCTCTTCCGCACTGTTTATCTCTGGCGTGTCGGATGTTTATTAGAGACTTGGGAAAAGCAAAGAGCTCTCTGACCTGATCGATTTAGTAGATTAGAGACGAACCTCAGCTGAAGTGAAATGGCCTTGAATACGAGTTTAATTCAGGAAAACATTTTAAATGAATTCAATTGACTGAAAAATTTCCAATATTTCACTCTGTTTTGTTTATTAACTTGGCGGCAGACATTTCCCCCTGAACTCGGACATTTACATGTACAGTATGCAGCAAAAATATGTTCATGGAAACTTGTTGCTGAAAAATTACTCGCTAATCTCAAAATATTGATGTTGTAGAACAAGCTTTTTACCAATTTTATCAGATTTATCATGTTAGATCTTTACAACTAAAAACCTCCGCAATTACACTCAAATGTGGAACAAATAAATAAATGAAATAAACACGGTTCTTTGTTTAACAAGGATATCCAGCAGAATCCTCTTTGATTGTAGTCTGGCAACAGGAAAAAACAAACACAAAACTCCTGACATGTGGTGATGATTGATAACTCAACCGTGTAAACACTGTAGAGAACTTAAATATTAGCCTTGAGCAGAACTGAGGGATCAGAGGTTTTATTTATTTATTTCTCTCAGGTCTCAGGTCCCGACTGTTTTCTCCTCTGCGGTTGGAATGCAGCATACTGTAGAAATGAAAAGTACTCCCTCTGATTCTGTTTCTTTTTGTACGTAGACGCACCCAGAAGCTTCTTCACTTCATTGTCCAGACATTATTCATCAATCATAAATGTAATGTATCAGTCTATTGGAGGGAATAATGGGTCTGCATAGCTGCAGCTCATAATGAATAATAATGTAATTGCTGGTTTCTCTCTTCTAAATGAATAGTTGTGGCAGCCGGAGGGATTCAAATAAAAGGCACTTATTATGGCGTTGAAAGGAGAAGCTGGCGGACTTCTCTCCATTCCTGCCGCGACAAGTGTGAGAACGTATCCAACAGCGTCTGACGTGTCCTCCCTGTCCCTCTGCAGGAGTCCAAGCTTTCAGCAGAGGTCGTCACCTCTCCGTCGCTGGACGTTTTCCTGCCCGAAGACGAAGACAACCCGTACGAGTCGGTGACCACCGCCGTCACGCGCAAGCCCAGCTCCCTGGACATCAACCACCAGCTCAGCTCCTGCTCACGCAACGGTAGGGCGGATGAACACACCCTTCGTCCTGTAGGCCGCCTGCCTGTTCCTCCTCTTCAGAGCTGGGTAGAGTAGCCAAAAATTGTACTCAAGTAAAAGTACTGTTACTTCAGAATAATATGACTCAAGTAGAAGTAAAAAGTAGTCATCCAAATAATTGAGTAAAAGTAAAAAAGTACTTGGTGAAAAAGTAACTGTTGAGTAACGTCTGATTTATTTTTTTAACACAACCATTCAAACAGACAAATGTACAAAATAATCATCTTCAGGCAAATTAAATCAATAAAATAATAAAATAAATTAAAATTGATAAAAAATAGCTTAAATTAAAATAATCTTAAAGTAAATTCAGGTACTTTAATAAATAATAAAATAAATAAAATAATAACAGAATAAAAAAATAAATTAAGCACAAGTAGCACAAAATTTCAAGCCTTTGTACTTTTCTTTTTTAACCAGGCAGAACTAGAACAAACATGAACTCATAGAAACTCTGTGTAAATGTGACAAAATGTGCAAAAACAAACATTTTTCCCAAAGAATCACTCAGTGATGTCATGAGATTGACGCGTACGCAGAGGGGATAAAAGAAAAGTAACAGCTCAACGTAGCCTAATGTAGCGGAGGAAGAGGAACAGTTTCTTCTTCACAAATCTACTCAAGTAAAAGTAAAAAGTATAGTGATTCAAAACTACTCCTAAAAGTACAAAATTTCCCCAAACTTACTCAAGTAAATGTAATGGAGTAAATGTAACTCCTTACTACCCACCTCTGCTCCTCTTACACACTATAAGCTCTTGGCAACACACTGTTAAGGTCACATTCAGTATAATTTTAAGAAATAAATCTTCATCTGTATGACAGGAGTGGTTTTCAGTAGAGGTGCAACAATTGATCAGCTGCTCTTATCAGCTGTGACCAGCATTGGGCCAATATTGGTTGTTTTTCTTTCTCATTACATGCATGAAGTCCACGGCCTTGACATTTCTATTTTATCTGTTTATGCATCGGCTTATAATACGGAGAAGTCGATAACCTCCCCATTAGGAAGCACAGCATGTTGCCGTGGCTGCGGAGCGCATTGTGGAGGTTTTCTACTGATTGAAAAAGGAAGAAGAAAGTCATATTCACAACTTGTAAGGCAAAACAAAGCAAGCATTAAGAAGCTAAAAATAAAGCCACACAGTTAATTAACAGCCTATACTATCTTGTACGCAGTTCGAAGAAAGAAAATTGGTCAAAACTGGCATTAGCAGCTCAAACCTTCAAGGGAATGCTAATTGACACTTGAGGGGAAAGCATGAATTCGGTCATATCTTTAATTTCGATAGAGATTATCCATCATACGACCCCAGCTGGTGACCTACGGGAGCTCTGTCAGCGCAGAAGTTGGTCGCCGAAGTCCAACTCTTCATTACAAATCAGATGACGAACAAACAGCAGAATGTCACAGAAGCATCAACACTGATTCTGAAAGATTTGTCACCTCTCAGTTCAACGAGGTGGGTTAATTAACCGGCTTCTAGTAACTGGATTTTTTTTTGTAAAATAAAGTTGTTAGCCTGAGTCGAAACTCGTTGTCTTGGCAACAGCCCCCAACAGATAACCTGCTTTTATGAAGCTCATCGATATATTCAACTATGCTCATAAATAATGCCGCGTGTCACATTTTCCCCCTGATCTAATAATATAATACTACTGATACGCTAATAATATTAATAAAAGCATCAAAGGGTACTGACAGATTCATAAACACGAACAGGAGCATCTTTTGTTCAGATTATCTAAATGTAACACCTAATTTTTAAGTCGAGGATTAAAGTGTGTCGTCAGATGATCCAGAATCAATTTAGCGACTTCAACATCCCACATCCAGTTCAACGACTATGGAGCTAGAACAGTCTCATAATTCGCAAATGCACACACCGTTTCACAAATGCACAGGACAAGTTTCACAAATGCACAGAACAATTCACACGTGCGTAGGACAAGATATACAAATGTATTTTCAATGCACACACAAATATAACCTGATTTACAAACGTTTTTTGTCTGTGAGCTGTGCTGGATTTGCGAATTATGAGACTGTTCTAGCTCCATAAACGACTGCTGACTGAAGAAGACCCGTATTTCAGATCAGATTCAGGACAGATTGTCAGCATAAATGTCCCAGCAGTCATCAAGCTGTTGTGACATCAGCTGATCGCTCAAACGGTGCCAAACCCCAAAACGTCTCCGAATGGTTGGCCACAAACAATGTATGTAAACATACTGCCGGACGAGTGCGTGTCGTGATCGCTGCGTCCATCTGCTCGACCCTCTGCTCCCTTCACAATATCTGTCTCACTTTGAATCTGGGCCTTCGGCCTTTGCTTTTCCCTCCTCCTCCTCCTCCTCCTCTTCAGGGGTCCCCACAGCAGCTCACCTGTTTCTGTCCGGGCCTCTTTAATAAAAGGTAGGAATAACGAGACAGAAGAACATGCTGTATGGAGCCATCAGGCTCAATTCTCTCACAGCTGATACGAGTGTCTTGCTGGTGTCAGGTTTTATGGTAATGAACAATAGTGGGAGGTGAGAGAGAGCTTGTTTCAGGTTCCCAAAATTATTTATTGCATTATTGAATTTATAGAGATATTATTTAGGTAAGATTTATTGCTTAAGGGATCCTGTCAGAGCAGAAGTGCGGACCTGAAGTAGCCAGTCAGTTGTTTATTCCAGGTTCAGTGCGTCTGACCTCCCGACAGATTCTGTTTGCTCATCACTTGTCTGCTCCGCCGTGTGGCGCTCCGCCGCCCGTGACGGCGAGAAGCTCACGATCTCCCGCTCTCCCGTTCCCGTCGGCTCTTATAGCAGATCTACACACTGCAGGTTGTCAGAGCAACTGCATTACAAGCTGGTGAGTCACCTGTATGTTGCCATGGGAACGGTCTTGGTAGTGACACCCCTCCACCCCACGAACGGCAGAGCTGAGGGAGACGGAGGTGGAGGGTTACGTGTCTGTTTGCCTCCTCGTTTACTAGTTGCATCTTGCATGCGACCCGCTGCAGGACGGAGTTCAGCCGTCTCTCTCCAGCCCAGATCTAGATACCAACCAGAGGGTTGCTTGCTTTATGTCAGTTTAAGAGTCTGTCGGTGGAAAATTGCTCCAGTGACGTAAGTGAGCTGTGTGGGTGTTGTATTTCTTCTCATCTTTCTGAGTGCTATTACCTGGCCAAATGAAAGAGGGAAGCAGACTGAGATACTACACATGCATCCATAAATGCATGCAGCCTGCAGACGTTGTCCTGCTGCAGGGTAAAAGCTCTCAGGACAAGCGGGCAGGTTGTACTTGGAGCCGCTGAAGTTGCAGGCTCGGCTCGGCTCGGGCCGAGGCGTCTGCATGAATGTGAGATTGTGGAGCAGCAGGAGGGGAAATCCTGGATTCCTGCTCCAAGTCCAGTCACATGTCACGCTAATTAGATCTGGGTGTGAGTCAGTCTCCCCCTTTATCTGCTTGTGAGAGGAAGGATGTGGCGATGAGGGAACATGGAGGGAAGACGGATTGAGAGGAAAAAGGAAGACCAGAGACTTGCTGCATGACACTGCAAAAAAGGAACTTCCTTCTTAGTGAACCTGAAAGTAAAAGTAGGATAATGAGTATTTAGCATCATCTAATTGACTCATACACATTTGGAGCTTACAATGTGGGGATTTTTTTTGTTTTTTTCCTTTCCTAACTCTATCAACATCAATTAATAAAGCTCAGGCAGGATGTGACAAGGAGTTTAGAGAGAAAAATATGAGCAAAGTGTGAAATTATGTGAACAACATACGCAGATCTGAGGGCGAGTACTCTTAAAAACTACTTAAGACAAATGACATCCAGGGAGCTGAAGGACTGACTTCACACCAAGGACAGAGTGTAAAAGCAAGGACACGTGTGACGCTCTCAGCTGTCCGGGTCTATAACACGTCCAGACAGGTTGGACTGAAACATCAACGGGTATCATAATTCTCATGGCGTATCAGTGGAGACTGTCGGTGCCTCCCATGTCTTTGACAGAGGCTGTTGTGGAGGCAACGGTTTGAGTGGATCTGAGTGGAGGATAAGGCATGTTGCCGTAGCATTCAGCTATCTTCTTCTCCCAGTTCCTCACTTCAGTGGTTTAAAGGATACCCATTTCCATCTTAGTCTGTATTTCGTGCATCCAGATATCCTCTCTGGTCTGATCTGCCAGCAAATGTCTTTACCAACCGTCCCCTTTACGTGTCCAAACCATCTCAGTTTGCCCTTTTTCTCTAAGATATTTAACTCAGACTGTTCCTTTAATGTGCTGCTGTTGTTTTCTCATTGTATCCATGATCGAACTCCCAAAAGGAAACTTACCATCTTCAACTCTGCCACCTCCAGTTCTGTTGCTTTGGCAGTGCCGAGCTCTCCCCATCATCTTCTGAATCTTTCCCTTTACTCAGACTCTTGCTCTTCTTTCACAGTTAGTTCCAGATACTCTACACCAGATACACCTTTGCTCCTTGCATCCTCACTGGTTATTTTTTATTCCTCTTCTCTCCAGCACATATCACTACCTCTCAACTAGGGGTGTAACAACATATCGTGCCACGAAATTTCGCGATACAAAAACGTCACGATACGTGTCGTGGAGGTGACAAACTGTATTGCGATATTGGATTATTAATATTAATCTATTGTGTTGACTAGTAACGCGCGGTGTATTGGTGCCGACCGCGCCTCGACCCGCGGACCAAAATCTTCCTCCGCTCAGAAGAAACTAGTACCGTTTTGTGGTCCCGTTTTGAGCTCTGAACCTTTACTTATGTAAGGCTGGTGTAGAGTTAAGCCTTACCTTATTAAATTAAACCTTTTTTTCGGGTCGTGAGTAGGACAAACACGGGGACAACTTCTGCTGAGTTCCAGTGTACTTTAATGTCCCTCAACAGTGTAGGATTTTAGAACATCAACACAGCACCTAGTGCCGTACTGTGGCGTATCACTCCGCCCAATCTAAAACAGACTAATCACTACAGATAAACTGACTAGTGTCATTATAGTCCCTGATTTACAGAATATAAAGAATATATTTATAAAATAATGAACCCTGAATTACCAAAATAACCTTAACAAAAATAAATCTCCTCTTACACTTATAAGGTGAGCATGAATCAATCTGTTTTATGATGTAAAATTGTATGTATTTATTTACTTTTATTTATTTATTTAATTTTAGTTGTTAAATTTCTGGAAAAGAAAAAAGTCAAATCATACATGAGAGAAACTATTCAGTGTGTGGCTAAATATTTGTACTTGTATGAAACTGAAGATGCATAATGCAAACCTGACATTTACTTTTAGTTCAGTTTGTGGAAAATGGTTGTCCTGGCTTTCTCTTTAAAACTTAAACAGTTATAAAGCATTACAAACTGTAACAATAGGGCAAACGTACAGTATTGTTTTGTATTTTGTGTCTTTCAAATAAAAGACCATTTTTTCCAGTCATATGTTCCTCATTCAAGGTTGATAAAAAAATACTTCTATAATATCGTATCGTTATCGTGACCTCAATATCGTGTATCGTACCGTATCGTGAGATTAGTGTATCACTCTCCACTGCTCTTCAACTTCCACCTGACTCTTGCGATGGGTCATACTGTATGTCATCTACGAACATCATAATCCACGGAGGCTCCTGTCTTGACCTCATCTGCCGACCTGTCTGTGACGGACATGGCAGATGAGAGGGCTCAGGGCTGATGCTTGATGCAGTCCCACCTCCCCCTGAAACCACTCCATCATGCTTACTTAAGTTAGCTCAAACCTGCTGCTTCCTCAGAGGGCTGGTTGGCAAACTAGTTCAGCTCTGTCATTTTTAAATGTTTATTTTACCACATTGCACATCATATTTCCAAGTAATTACCTGACCTAAATGTAGCTTTGCAACAAAAACTTTGTCTCAGGTAAGGAAAAGGGCATAGAATATGCAGCTACGCTCAAAACTAATACCCTCCTTCAAAATGTATAAATGATCCTTAGTAAGTGAGTGAAATATACTATGTTGACAAATGTATTTTTGTTTCTTACAACCCTCTGTACGTGACACCAGAATTATAAGGTCACTTATACACAGTTTATTAACACTTTATAATGACATTCTCTAAATAACAATGAGTGGAAATCAAAATTAGTCTCAGAATATTACCGATACACATTATTGGACCAGATGAAAAAAAAGAGAATATAGAAAACTAAAGTTTAAAACATGACACAGAATCCACTCTAATAGCTGTGAAATGTAGTTTGACACAGCCGTTAAAACCGTTATTAGTTTTTCACATCCAAAACAAGGAACCACACGCAATAAAAATTGTTTTACTATTGAGACATGTGTTGATGCCTCTTAAAGCACATAAAACTCAGGAGATATTGTTTCAGTTTAAACCGGTAATACTTTATTAATCCGCAAAGGGAAATGAGATAAAAGGATTTTTAAAAGAAGCATAAACTTGTATTTGCTGAATGTAGTTATGCTGGATGTGTTATGGTAAATACTGTTTGTGGCTCACGGCGTGAGCCACGCTCCGTCCACCTGTCCTGTGCTGCCGGCGGGTACGATCTGCTGCAGATGGAGACGCTCGGCTCTCCGCAGCCTCAAACAATCAAGGCAGCTTTATCAAATTCCATCTGCTGGCTGTCACTCGGCGCGGCTGCAACAGAAACACCGGGGACCTGTTGTCACCGCAGCTGCCACCAAAAACAATTTCCTCCGTTTCACGTCTCAGCATTTCGGGTTCCTTCCTCCCCCTCGTTCTCTTTTTATTTGACTTTATCATCCTTATTTCTCCATCTCGTTCAGCTGCTGCCCTGAGGTTTTTATCACCCTAATAGAGACACGGTCCAACTTTATGCTTCTGCCATTGCACATGTCCTGCGACGTGACAACTGTCACTCCTGACAGGAAATAATAATGGTAATGCAATCATGCAGAGTAGAGACTTTACAGTGTAATCCTTGAAGTGGGAGTGTTGGAAGGGCAGTGATTTTGCACATTAAGTTAGGATTATACATTCTTTATGGGTTGGATTTGTTTTAAATGAGGGGATCTATTTCTGTTGCATGCTTTTACTGTGAATTAGTCAGATTTTGTTATTTTGCATGTACGGGAAGCATGTTTCGTTAATTCTTTTCAAATTCAAGGGCTTTAACCTTCTGTTTGTGGTCCCTAAGTTGTTTTACTAATTGCAAAATGAGGTATTGCAGATGAATTTGGGCGTTTTGGGTAGAAAGACGGAGAGATTGCAACGAAGGGCTTGCATGTGAAGCTTTACAACCTCTGCCACTGTTGTTGGCATGTGTGTTGTGTTTAATGGTTAAAATGGTCAGAGCCTTTTTTTTCCTCGTCATTTCTCTCCTGCTGTTCATCCTTTACCTCTCCTCTTCAACTCATCTGAGCTGGAGTGATTTTCAGATCGTTAGCTGCTCTTTGGAAAGCTTTCTGCTGCTCCCAGACGGAAACAACTTTCCGTCGTCATGGATACTCATAACAAATGTTTTACAAAGCTTCAAAATTGTCTGCAGAAATCCTCCAGGCAACACAGCATCCAATACCTCATTGGAAACAATGTTTCTAAAAATCATAAATGTTGATTTGATAAATATGAATGTAAAAAAAGAAAAAAAAATCCTAAAATGAAAATTGAAAATCTAAAGACGACAAGATGTTTGTGTTTATTAGGGGTATTTTTCTACTCCTTTGTGCGAGTGCTTATGTGGATATATGAAGTGCAGTGTGATGGAGGGAACAGAATGATTCTGAATGATTTTATGCAGGTTAATGTCATTCTGTAATTTGTTTAATGCCAATATTCATTATCCATTTGTAAATGTATTCATTATCCATTGAATCCAATTGAAGGTCCTTATATCACTATTATAACAATATCTTGTTTCATATGAGGCTTAAATCCTATTGAATAATATTTACCCTACATTGTATTTATAATTTTATATATAGGATGACTCTAGTCCAAAACGTTTTTTCTGAAAAGAAAGATGTATTATTTTTACCTGCATTAAAGGGTTGAGAATAGACCCGTTTTTTTCTGAGAAGTAAGATTTTTGTTATACTGGCTTGATGTTATCCAAAACTTGTTCATGAATGATGACTTTATTGTGTTTATAACGCTCTCCCACCACAACTTTCCCCGTCACGTCTCTTTGATGGATTAAAGTGTGATGTTGCTGCGTCGCGGCTCATTTATCCCACTTTGCGAGGAGCTGGAGGAGCTGGAGGAGCTGGAGGATTAGAGAAGCTAATGGCAGCCTGAACTGGCTCTTGGGCTTTGACATTAAAAGGGTTGAGACACACTGACTTGTTGAAAGAAAAGCAATGAAATGTTGTCTTTGTTGACGGCCAGAGGAAACATGGTCACGCCGCCATAGCTGCGCTTTTTCCCCCTCTTCTCTTCACTTCAGGACTTCTTTACTTCCCATTAACTTCAGCGTGTTAAATTGATTAACAGTAGGAGTTCCCCTGAGTTGAATGATCCAAGTCTCCAGTGTTGTCGTCTCAAGAATAGCCTTGATTTTTTTATGCATGTCTTTATTGTCCATAGTTGCAGCTTCCCAACACTGCCTCCAGCGCTCAGCCTCTTATTTTTAATGTAAAGTTAATTAATATTTATATTGCAAATTCTGTTGTTTTCATCAGAACATGGTCATGTAAGTGAGTGGTTCAGGGTTTGGTATAATGCTGCATGCTCTCATACTTGAACATAAGATATACTCATGAAATGCTGCCAAAGTAGTTTCTTCTCTTTTTGGTAGGTAAGTAAGAGGACAGATGATTGACAGTTTGCCAACATCTTGCGTTCATCCGGATGCATTTCTTCTCCACAGTCCTGCCGACCTGAATCAAGGAGCTGTTCCACCAGCTTTAGTTTTACAGAGAAATACAGGATATCTGTGACATTCCAGGTCTCCATCTGTGCTTGGTATCTGCGTAGATGTGCTACTCTCCGGAGACCTTGACGAGCAAAAATATTCAAATCTGCTGAAACACGTTAAAGTGCAACTGTTTTCTGATTCTTTGAGGAGATTCCTCAGCCTTGCTCAAATGAATGTGGAGACTGTAAGTGTACAACTGTGGACATGCAGACAAATGCCTTTGGTAGAGAGGGCTGTAAGTCATTTCCTGCAGCAGAGATGCACACGCGTACACACACGTACACAGTCACACATCCGTCATCAAAGCCGCGGCGCTGACAGGCTTGTGTGTTTAATGCCACGAAACCTAAATCTCGGCTCTATATTTATCCCTCCGTCACATCTTTCCTTTTGTTCAGATTTTTCCGGTTTTTCCGTGTTTATGCAAGCATTAATCACTGAATCAGCTGGAGGGAGCCCCTTCATGATGAGCATGTCTGTTGTGTGCGTTCCTTTGTGTGTGTTTGGACATCCTTAAGTAAATCTGCTGTTGCATGCAGGCATGCATGCACATGGAGATACACACGGGCACAATTTGATCCACTTGAAACCTTTCCCATGAATCTGTCCCTGCAGGACAGATATGTGTGATTATCAGTGTCTGTTTTTTTGTTTTGTTTTGAGAACATTACATTCCTTAGGCATTTGGACGGCAGAAAGGAATCTTCTATGAAACTGATAGTTTAGTATTTCGTACTTGAATCTTTGGTTGTTGAATTCTGTCAAGGACTCCGTTGTGCAGCTTTTGCACCAGGCACGGATCAAATCTTAGTGTACCATTACTGCGAGTGATTTCTCAAATTTTAGAACCAGTTTTGAATGAAATTAACTTTTGCAAAGACGGTGTAGTTTTCTTGCTCATTTGCTCCATTTTTCCATCTCTTCATTTATGAAACACTAACTCGAGATGTTTCCCTTGGTCCTTCCAGTGATTACTTAAAAATGTATTAAATAAAATGGCTATTAAAATGCCATTTGAGGGGGCCGTGTAAACATGTAGTTTGTTTCATCGTTATCGTTCGCAAGTGTCAAAGATTGAAGTTTTTGTGATCTATCTGTTATATCAAACTTTGAAAAGAAACAAGATCTTGTAAAGTGATTCATTCTGTTGCAGATGTGTCGGTGTCTTTGGGATTTTCATGCTGCGTTAAAATATTTAGTCTGGTATGTTGCTGTACAGCTTGAACCCTGTCTAGTTAGTCACTATGATGTATATTGGTGGGCGGGGCATCGCTGGAGTCAAAACCAGTCCCACTGTAACCTGGGTGCAGCGTTAGCAGCCCCAAGTTAACTCGTTCTGAAAGTTATGGATGAAAAAATACTCGTAAAACTCCAGTGACCCAGTCTAAGTACCTAAGTTAATGAATCACCATGACCCTGAACCCTGACGGACATAAACCAGTCGTACGCCATCACTCAGTGGAAGGATGATTTAATTATTATCCTTATTACTGATCCAGTTTCAGATTAGATGGGAATGATAGCCACCACATGCTACATTACACACAAAACAGTAAATGCACTTAAATGTAATCAATATTTCTACAATTGTGGCATCCAACAACACAAGAGGAAGACATCTTAATACCTCTACGGAGGAGTTTGTGACTGAACGTTGGCCTGCAGCTCCGCCGATAAAACAAAGCCACTAATTTGGTTTCATTCAAAGGAGGTGTTGTAGTTTTTTTCCAGATGTGACTTGGTAAACCTGAACCATGCTGCCATTGGTGGTCCAGTAATTCTGAGCAATGGATCGTCTGACTTTGAGGTGAACTTCTTTGGACATCAGTTTTTGGGGAAATTGGCAATTGGGAATTGGAATGTTCTCCACTTGTGAATAACCTTTCTTCAGAAACAACCTTGTAAACTCATCCCACAGTGATGAGCTGCAACAGTTGTGCTCTAAGATCAGTGCTGACCTCTTTCCTCCGTAGCATTGTGTGATCACACACTTGATACCATCATGATTTCGATTCTTACCCTCTTTATTCCCATGGAAGCCGTGAGAACATTCTTAAGAGCTGCAACATTAGTCTACTAATCTGATGATTTTTATGATTTGTCAACGAGTTTTTCTGTTTGTTTGTATTTTTGAAATTTCCTTTTACCTAAATTTCCATATCTGATAAAAATTGAATGATTATACCTCCTGAAATGTAACATCTGAGTATAAGGTTGCAGTACTATGTTGTATTACATGCATGTATCTTGAAGCAGCAAACCCGAGGTGGAAGTGAAGAGATGGCTTTCTCTGATGATGATGTCATCCTGTGAGGATTTATGTTTTTAGTCCTGACCGGGTATCACATCATTCTTTGTTTGCCTGATAGGTGGAAGCTGATGGAAAGCTTGGCATGTGTGTTTGTGTGTGTGTGTGTGTGTGTGTGTCAACAACTCTGACAACAGTATAATGGCAGCAGTGTGGTTGATCTGTGTGTGTGTGTGTGTGTGTGTGTGTGTGTGTGTGTGGTCTCCTCCAGTTAATTAAGACAAATGCTTTGTCCCTCTGAAATTTAATTTGGGCTATTTCAGCACTTCCCTTCTCTGGCTCTCGTTCCTTTTCCTCTCCTCTCTTAAACGTTTCTACACTGGGGAAATTAACTCCACTCTCTGAGGCTGCACATACTGTGTAGCTGAGACAGACGTCAAACCTGAGTGAACAGCAGTCGTGTTTTGATCCTGTATATATTTTGAAGGTTTTAAGGCTTGTCAAATTACATATAGCTCGCTACCTACTTTTCTGGCAAATGCATCCGTGTTTTGATTGTCGATTACAGCGTAGACATGGTCCTTCCAACACAATTACCTCAGTTTTGATTTTGTTTAACTGGAGAACGTTGTGGCACATTCAGTCATTAATCTCCTCAATGCCTGGGTCTCCCGGTGATATTGTAATATATATCTGCGTGTCTTCTACATAGCTATAGTACTTTATTTTGTTGTTCTTTATAATCTGTGCCACCTGGAGCATATCGATGTTAAACAAAAGAGGTCCCAGGATGGAGCCTTGAGGAACTCAGCATGTGATTCTTGTCTGTTCACATGTAAAGTTACCTATTGAAACAAAATACTTCCTGTTCTCTAAGTGTGTTTTGAACCAGTTTAGGCGAATAGACTAAGACTGACATTGTTTCACTGTCTGTATTAAAGCATGAGTGGAAGACATCATAGCACTTGGTCTGTGTTAAAAAGTTATTTAAATGTTGAAAAACAGCTTTTTCAATTATCTGACTTAAAAATGGGAGATTTGAGACCGGCTTGTAGTTGTTCGTTTGTGTCCTGTCAAGATTTTCCTTTTTCAGCAGAGGTTTAATTATAGCCGTTTCCAGTGGCTCTGGGAACACCTGAAACACCCACACAACTGACAACAACGTCAAGTACTTCAAGTGGCGGTATTATGAGACCGGACAGACCAAAGTTACTTAGTCAGCACACTAACTCAGTAGAAATCTCAGCAGCCGAATACACAATCATCACATTTGTGACATGACTGCACTTATTTCTTCTCACTTTCTTGCCGCTTCAAGGTTATTTTGAGATATTGTAACCTACAATCTTCCACATTGTCTCCTTTTTTAGATGTTTATCACATTTTTTCGCTGCATTGGAAAGAAATCCAAATGAACTCTGAATAGCAAAGCTCTGTTTTTGACATCACAGAGAAAAATAAAATCTGCTTTTGACATTCTTACTGCATCTCACTCTTTATTTATTTATTTATTTTTTCAAGGTCACTTGTCCCATGTAACGGCGAGTGAGGGGGAGCACGGTAACCATGACAACTGCTCAACAGGGCCCACACCAGACTGCTCGCCCCCCTCCCCTGACACGGCCCTGAAGAACATCGAGAGAGTCATCCGCCCACAGGTGAGCGTGCACACATGCTAATGAATGTGTTGTAGGGCACCTGATGCATTATTGAACATCCAAGCATCCACCCACCCACACACGGATAAACATCTCCGTTTCTCTCCACTGGTTGCTTTTGTTTCTTCTACATCCGTCTCTTTGTGCTGCTCAGTCATCACTGGTATCACAGTGTTCTGACGGCTCTAAAACGCTCCATTTTTTAATCAATGTTTTTGTGCATACAGTATAAAACATATTGTGATATTAAAACCTGCACACAAAGCTTTGAAACCAAGGTTTGTGTTTGTTCTGTTTCTGTGACTGTGGTTGCAGAACACCTGCACACGCAGGCGGCTTTGTAGGATGTGCCTGCTATTAGCAAGAGAAATGTAATCAGTCTCCAAATCCCTGCATGAGCACACCGAGCATGTGCAAGTGATAAAAGCATGCAGCTCCTAAGTGATTAAATATAAAGCAGCTGAACATCTTTTCCTGGTTCTGGAACATGTTTCATGTTTTCATCTGAAAGGCCTTTTTGCTTTTTGCTGATTCCCTGGTGAAGACTTTAAGGCTCATGAGCCTTTAGGATATTCACACATATCAAGATCAAGATAAAATGTATTTTTCCTAAAGGGAATTTGTCTTGGGCTAAAGTACATTTAGAGTTTTGCTTCATAGTATGAATTGAGAAACAATAAATGAATGATTAAAGTCAGTATAAAGAAAATTCCAGGACTCATAAAGACAACAAGAATACAAATTTTAAATAATAAAGCAATCCAAACAAGGCAAAGTGTTGTTGTTTTAGCCTTAATTATGCCCCCAAACCACCACTTCTCAATTAACTTAAAGCTGAGGAGCGTATTATCATACAGTAGAAGTACAGATTTTTTAATTTTTGTGGGTTATTTTATGCACAATTCTTACCTGCACTCATCTATACTTTCCTTAAGGGGGGCTATGAAACTCCCAGTTCTTTATATAAATGAGCTCGTTGTTCAGTGTTGCCTCCAAGCCTCTTCCGTCCTCATTCCCGTCCTTCTACAATAAGGCAGGTTACTTTTTAACATAACAGTTGATCTTTTTGCTGCTAAAGTGAAAGTCTGACGTTTATAACATGAAGGGTAAGGTGTGTGATGGGATCCGGAGGGAAAGACGTATCCGGATGCCCTGAAGCTGAGGGGGTTTCATCATCTTTGCTTGATGCGATGATGCTGAAATGACTCACATATATGTGGAAACCAATAAAAAAATCTCCATTTTCATTATTTCAGGGTCCCGGGTTGCCAGTGCAATGTTGGATAAGATATCTAATAAGTGTCAGATTTATCATCGGGCCCCGCATTACAAGCAAAACGAGGCTGTCTTTTACTTCTGTAACAGACTTATACAACACATAATATGTCACTGATCACTAATAACTTTGAATCAGCTTTCAGCAATTAAAATTAACAACAAGTCAGCCTCATTAGTGACTGGAGATGATTGTATTCCTCTCTTCTCTTCCTCTGGCGAGATGGTATTATCACACACACAAGTGCAACACGGATGTTTTGCACCTCTAATTAAAGGCAGTTGTTTTCTCACAGGGAGGATGATGTGTGATATAACATTAAAGAAGAAAAAAGAAAGATAATTCCACTCTACAGCGTGTTCAGAGTTATCATAAGTAAACTTATCAGTGGAGCTCGATAATTAGCTTGTATGTCGAGGCTCTTTTGCAAGTTTCCTATTATCAAATGTATTTTTGTCTTTTCAAAATGAAGAGTCTTGTCTTCATTAACTTTAAAACCCTGAGATCTTTGGGGATAATGACATAAAAGTGGGGGTCTTTGGCACCTTTCTGTTGGTACCCAAAGTTAAGTGTTCGTAACATGTTTAAGGTGGTGCTGGAAATGCTGCGGTCAACAAAGGATTGTCTCAGCATCTTAAAGAATAACTATTGTCCTGTTTTTAATTGACCTACATCCTCCTGTTTGATTTAAGTTGACTGGAAACCGCATCGTCATGGGTGTGAGGTCCAGAGGTGGGTAGTAACGAGTTACATTTACTCCGTTACATTTACTTGAGTACGTTTTGGGAAATTTTGTACTTTTAGGAGTACTTTTGAATCACTATATAAACTGTTACTCTTACTCCGCTACTTTAGGCCACGTTGAGCTGTTACTTTTCTTTTAATCTTTCGCGTACGTGTCAATCTCATGACATCACTGGGTGATTGTTTGGGAAAAATGTTTGTTTTTGCATGTTTTGTCACATTTACACAGACTCAAACACACACAGAGTTTCTATGAGTTCATGGGCTTGTTCTAGTTCTGCCTGGTTAAAAAAGAAAAGTACAAAGGCTTGAAATTTTGTGCTACTTGTGCTTAATTTATTTTTTTATTCTATAATTATTTTATTTATTTTATTATTCATTAAAGTACCGTATTTTCTGGACTATAAGACTATAAAAAAGATATGCAAGCCGCAGATATTTATGTTGTTAGATTAGATATTTACTACATGTACAGAAGGATTTTGAGCTGTAAATGATGTACATGTTTGTACCTAAATAGATCCTTTCCTAACAGTGTCTTTTAACACGGCAGCAACTTTGCTGATTAAAACGGGACAGAACCAAGAGAAAATAACCAGTATTTATTTATCTATTTATCTGTTTGAAATCTGCTTCCACCTACTTCTATCTGCTAAAGAAGAAGTAGCGTATTCTTTTTTGCATTTATTTTGTCTTAGTTTTGATTCTAATTCCGGTTAGCACTCCCCCTAGCGGTGGAAGAAAAATCCACAGAATAGCCGCACCTTTGTATAAGCTGCACGGTTCAAAACCTATGAAAAAAGTAGCGGCTTATAGTCCAGAAAATACGGTACTTGAATTTACTTTAAGATTATTTTAATTTAAGCTATTTTTTATTTTTTTATTAATTTTACTTTTGTCTGTTTGAATGGTTGTGTTAAAAAAATGAATCAGACGTTACTCAACAGTTACTCAGTACTTGAGTAGTTTTTTCACCAAGTACTTTTTTACTTTTACTCAAGTAATTATTTGGATGACTACTTTTTACTTCTACTTGAGTCATATTATTCTGAAGTAACAGTACTTTTACTTGAGTACAATTTTCGGCTCCTCTACCCAGTTCTGGTGAGGTCGCACTGTTGCCCAACCGAGGTATCTTGAGCCACCCGGACCCAAACTGAGCGGCACACTCAGCTGCGGTTCGTCCCCTCAAGGTCTCCGCTCCCTCACTCCTAATCCCCAAAGTCATCTCTTCCTCCCTCGTTTTCCTGCCCCTCCTCCTCTTTATCATAAACCCATCTGTGGCATGCTCACTGAAGTCTGGGGGGGGGGATCTCACGCGGGGCCCAGCAGGCCTCCGCTCAGTTTGAAGTGCACGTAATCACCGAGCCGCCAGAGTTCGGCTTTATAATGCATAATTAATACTCCAGGATTCATTTAATTTCACGTTAGTGCTCCCACTGGCTACTGCAGCGGTGCACGTTCAACACTGGGGGTCGCGCGTTCAAAACAAGCTCCTAAACTGTTGTTAAAGGGCCACTCTGCCGTCTTTTGTCGTCATCTGTGTGATTATTAAGATGCTGTCGCACCCCCGGAGGCGGTTCCCATTAACAGCAAGGAATGTCCTCTCCACGACCCAGAATGAAGATTTGATTCAGTTGAATAATTGTGTTATTTTTTTTAATAATATCCAAGAATAGGATAAGTGTCCCTGGACAAAAACTGAACGCCGCTTATTAGAATCAGCAGAAAAGACTTGTCGCGTTGTGCCGTCGTCCCCCCGCAGCAAAAGCTTCTTAAGACTGTTCCAGTAAATCAGAGTTTCTCAGAGTCATCTTGCTCTTTAAAACCCTGCTTTCCCCGAGATTACTCAGCTAATGCTGCCGCATTACTGACCAGAATCCCAGTCACTGGCTAAAAGATGATAAGACGTGATCACACTATGACGACTGGAATCCACGGGCTTCGTGTTCGGGCCGGTTTTAATGTCTTCATCCTTCTGCTTCTTGTCCAAACTGACTGCTGGAAAAGCGAGATCTCCACGAGCTCTTGATGGCATTCTTGAGCAGATTGGATGTGAAACACAGAGGACATGAAAGAGATGAAGGAGTGTGATGGCAGCGCTGCATCATGGGGTTATCAGCCTCATACCCACTGGCTCGCTGTCCTACTTTGCTGCTTGTGTGGATCTGTGCGCAGCATTTGAATAAGCATTACTTGCCCGAGAGGCATTTTTGATTACAGAGGGCACATGATGGAACTCGTGTCTGTGCCCACAGAGACGGGATCTGCTATCTGAGGCAATCCCATGGTCACATCAGAAATAACAAAGCATGCGGAGGCTTTCGGGAGGCGTGTGGAGGGGAGGGCCCAGAGCCAGAGGCGGGGGCAGCGGGGAAGAGGCAAAACTTTATCAAAAGCTTTCTGAACGGGACAATCGGAAGATCTAGGAAATCAATAAAGGACTGGCAGAGAGACAGAAGTTGAGCACGAGGAAACTGACACAAAGGATGGACTGACAAGAGGAGGAGGAGACACAGGAGATGCCGATCTGTTCCACGAGAAATGGGTGACGGCAATCAGGAGAGAACGGGAGGGAGAAGATAACAGAAAGGTAAGGTCAGGCAAAATCCCACAAAGGAAAACTAGGAGTAACGGATTTCCAAAAGGCGAGCCAGGAGAGTTAAACCTCTTTAAAAGTAAAGAGCTGATAGCACTCTCTCTTTCTCTCTCTCTCTGAGCCTTTTCACCAGAACTGCAGCGGTTCTCTACCTGAAATCCTCCCAAACATTCAGAGAAGGGAAGATTTTACACATAAATGTTAATTCTGCAACTTAAAACCACTTTGTCAAAATCTTTCCTGTATTTTTATTCATTTTTAATCATAATGTCGATAGTTTCCATGCTATTTATTCAGATTTACGACAAGCAAATTGTCAAATCAAATCAATCTTTATTTGTTATAGCGCTTTTAATGCAAAATAACATGCACACACACACACACACACACACACACACACACACACACACACACACACACACACACACACACACACACAGACACAGACGGACAGGCGCAAGCACACTGCATATATGTATCTGGATCTCTCTCGGTTACACTTCAAATGAAGTGATGCAGAGTAAATGGAGCCGTACAGTAATGCATATCTCACATTTCTGCGCTTGGGCATACCACTGTGTGCATGAATACATCAGAGTACACGCGCTGAATGTGACTAAGCAGATAACTTTCGTACCTTTATGAATAAATTCTGGCACCTGGTCGGCGTGGAGACGGACCAGCTGGAGTCTCATCCCGAGGCATGATAGTACACATACACTACTTATGAAGGGTTTTTTTTATATATGCGGAGGCTAAGAGGCTGCACAGTCACACACAAAGCACTGTGCAGAGCTCAGGACACGGCAGCAGAGCGTTAAGAAGAAAGTTAGCGACCAACTGAACTGATGAAAATCCATTTGGACAATCTTCTCTCAAGGAAGTGAAACACAAACACTCGCTGCTGATCTGTCAAGTGAGGCGCTGCACTACAGCCTCATCCCTTATCGCAGCTCACTAAACACAGGCTCTGGCTTTCAGTCTGTAACTTAAAGAAACCATATGAGCTATATGTAATTATGAGAGGAGGATAATTTTAAGTCGACGGGGTGATTACAGTAAACAAACAAAACCACGACGCGAAAGGCCGCCGGCCTCCAGACGCCAAGAGATTTACAGTTCTGTGGAGGAGATGGAGGTTGTGCTTTATTTTGTTACATGTCTGCATCCCTGCTACCGAGAGTCCTTTAATCTGTCTGGAGCCGTCTTTACCTAAAAGTGCCGTTGAACCAGATCAGAGTTTAATCAACCAGTTTGCTCATCTCCAGCTCCACTAGCAGGGGCGTAGAATTGTCAAATTGGTTTAATTCACCGTACAGATTACTTTGTAATACTGTATTTGACCTGGTCTTTGTACGTTTTGACCGCATAGAAACGTAATTCTTGTCATTTTTTTTTTTTTTAATATATGTTTTTATTGGCAGATTGTTTCCACAATACAGAGCAAAACAGATGAACATACCTTTTTTTTTTTTTCTCCCTCTCCCCATCCCTCCCCCCACGTTATCATCATAAATTTTCCTTTGGGAATAGCAAAAAAATAAAATAAAAATAAAACAAATAATAATAATACAAATTAAAAAAATAATAAATAAATAAAAATAAAAAGATAGTAATATAGTGACATAACAAAAAAGTATTAGTAGTGCAATGAATGTAAACTTAAATAAGAAAAATAAAATGAGAACGAAACAGAAATGGGTTATCTAGAGATTAATAATTATTTCTTAGATCAATAATTAGCAATTCCAGTAGTAGTCACAAGTTATACTAGTAAACACTTGAGTCGGAATGTTGTCATATATCACCCCCAGAGTTATATACCAAATTCTTGCCATTTTAATAATGAGATGTGTACCTGCTGTATTCTACTGCCCTTACTTTTCAACAACTTGTGCTTTTTATTATTTTACCTCTTTTTTATCATTTTATTTCATTTTATTTATTATTTACTGTTTAATTGTGTCTTGCCGCTTTTAATGTTGATGTAAAGCACTTTGAATTAGCTTGTGAGCAATTGTGCTATACAAATAAACTTGCCTTGCCCTAGCAACTAAAGATCCTGCCGCATCAGCTCTCCCACAAGAGTGGGACGATAACAGTCTCTTGCTTTTCTTTCCTTTGCTATGAACTGCTCATTTTTAATCTTATTTGACTGAGCTACTAATTATTTACTAGCAGCAAACCATTTAAACAGATACGTGCGTGAGACATCATCTCTATTTCTGAGGGGCCCGGGGCCACGTCTGGCCCTCAGGCTGTGTTTAGTCTCTATTAAGAGAAGCATTTTCCTCTTGTTGCTCAGGTAGTTTATCGAGCTCCAACCGGAGTGTCTGAAAGACGCCGGAACCGCTGGGACACGTTCCTGCGTTAACGCGCACGGTTAATGAGCGCCGCTTTTTTCAGGCGGCGGCCTCGGAGGAGGAACGGGTCGTACGCTGCTAATTGAGAGGCTCAAACAAATACTAAAAGCTCTCCGATGGGACGTGCACGTCTCCGCTGCACCCTGGCCTCCTCCACCCGCATTAAAAGATTTGTTTGCAGCAGCTTGATGGTGTCGGTTAATCATGCAGATCATTACTTGTGAGTGGAGAGGATTGGAGGCCTCAGCCAGTCTCCGCCGGCCTCCTTTTAAACGTCTGCTTTTATAGTTGTGGTGGAATAAATATTTAGTGTTTCATGAAAAATGGGAGACAGAAGTCCAGTTACTTCCAGGGACGGAGGACTCATCTTTCTACACCAATTTGGTCAGTCTACACCAAGCAGAGGAGTGAAACTGATGCTCAGCCGAGGAGGACGGCGTTATTGGTTTTATCCGGTCAGGGACGCGTCGTGATGTTGTTTTACGGATTTATGTTGGGAGAGAGATAACAGATTTATCAACAGTGACTTAACTGTTCAGTAGAAATTGCCTTTGAGAGAAGCCAGACATGTTTATGAGAAGAAGTTTCCAAAGATCATCAACAGGAGGACTTTTATTGAAGTTATTTGAGTTGGGCTGAACTTCACTCGTACACACTTATTCAGGAAATGTTTTGGCGTTTAATTCTGAACAGGGTCACAGGGGGGTGTTTTCTAGTCTTTGAAATGTTTTCAACAGAACAGAAAGTCAGTATGTCACATTTGTAGGTGTTTGGAGGGAAGGGAGGCGAGAAAGTGAAGTGAGGCATCATGGGGGGAGCACGTGTGGCTCATGAAGACTTGTATAGGAGGAACAATACACAAGCGTCAGTGTAGTGGTCAAATATATCTGCAGCTGGAGGCCGAACAAAGCCAAGCTTTCAAAAGCTTTTCAAAGAGAGGAACATATGAAGGCAAAAACTCACTTTGGGGACAATCCTGGAGCGACTGTTGGAATGCAAAATCAAGAAATAAATAGCAGGATGACGCTTTTACTGCAGTGTGTTTTTGATGCATCTTTTATTTTCCTTTCTGTGAGTTCTTCTGAGCCTTTTTTTTTTGCATCATTCTGTTTGCATGTTTTTGTGAACTTGCAAGGCAACTTAAATCCAAGGAAGAAAAGAGAGACTGTGAGAACAGAAAGAAAAGCCTGGGACAAAGGCAGACGGCGCTCCACATCCAGCATCGGCAGAGTGAACGTGATCAGAAGAGACGTCTCAGCATCGTCTTAAAGGGACAATTACAGCCAGAACTGCTGAAATCTTAACCTCCACCTCCTTGTGTAGCTGCTGATACCTAAAGGAACTTGATCAAAACGTTTGGTTTAGTCAAGAAATGCTGTTTTTAGCACTTCACAAGGAAATAACGTTTTCCCTCAGCTTTTCTTTTCCTTTACTCCTCGAGAAAAATAGATTTGATGAAGATTATTCTTGAGGGTGCTTGCAGTTACTTGGTTTCATAAACATGAATTATTCAAATGTTTTCCATGCGTGCAGGTAAGAGCACCTGGGTGCATGAGTGTCGCTGCAGACCCGTCAGCCGTGCAGGGCCTGCCTGCCTCAGCGCCGCTGTGTAAATCTGTTAACGTTTCGTCATTGTCCGTGTCCAACTTCATTAATCCCCCTCCAATCGGCCGTGACAAGTTCATTAGCCTGCCGCCTGTCTGCATCGTCTCAGGCGGGGTTTCACAATCCGTGTGAGAAAAGCTCACCACTCCAGAGACACGATCCAAAGGTCATTCAAAATGGACGTTTAGGGGTTGAATTACAGAAATACATATTGAACGTTTCAAACATTACACATCTCCCAGCAGAAAATGGAGCTTAAATCTTTTTCGTTCGTTTTTAGAAATTTATTTTCTAAAAATGTATTTCAAAGATGTATAAAAAAAACAAGAAAAAAAGATAAGAGAAACAAATACAGGTGGGCATTCCACCGCTTAAGAAAAAAAACACATTTCAGTTACATGTTCGAAAAGGAGTGGGAGGAAGTATAAACTTATTTAATCCCACCCCCTTTCCACAACTAAACATAAATTATATGCCTGTATTTACGTTTTATACTATACACTAATTTGTATAAATAAATATATATAATTTTTTACAAAAATAACCTGTTTAATACCAAATGTAAGCTCTATCATAAATATAATATACAGTAACTATGATATAAATATAATATGACTATGATATAAATATAACTATGATATAAATATAATACGTATATCTATACAAACATACAAAAAAACATGACGAAATAGCAAAACACACACAGCTGCTGATCTTTAAACACAGTCTTCACTTTTATACCTCAAATAAACTATTTATTTATATTTCTTCTTAAATTGTTTTATGTTTGTACATTCTTTTAACTCCAAATTCAAATCATTCCACAGTTTAATTCCACAAACTGATACACAAAAACGCCTTTTTGTTGTACGCACAAATAAAGATTTGAAGTTTAGGTTTCCCCTTAAACTTGATTGACAAAAATGATTTTTTGAAGTCCAAGAAAGAAAAAAAGCTTAATGTGTAAGGATTGAATAATAAAAGCAGCTGGTTAGCGTGATCCCCGACCGTGTACATCATTGTCTTAATTCCCTTCTGCACCACTGGTTTGTTATGATGCTGTCTGGTTGATCCATCGGCTCTTTAAACATATCTTGGTGGCTGTTCTGGAGTCTGTCGACGTGCTTTTGATTTGTTTTCTCATGTTAAGCAGAAAGTGCCTGAGGTGTCTTGCATGGTAAAGTCAGAGTTCATTGTTCAGCCTCAGGTTGGACTGGATAAAGATGTTCATGTTTGCAAACAGTGTTGCAGCCCAAAGGCTTTGTGAGACAGGGATGTTAGTATTCGATTCATAAAGGAGGGCGCGCAGTATCGTCAAGGACAGCTCCCACCCCAGCCCGGACTGCTGGCCCTCCTCCCCTCAGGGAGACGACACAGGGCCCTCCGTTCACGGACCAGTAGGTTCAGAAACAGCTTCTTCCCTGGTGCCGTCACCCTGCTGAACTCTGCACCTTCAATCACCTGAACACTGCACTGACTGTTAGAAAATAAATAAAAACTAAAAATAATTTACTACTTTACTGTATTGTACATATATTTCATACTGGGATGTAACAAGAGGATGCAGTATGAAGGATATGTACAATACAGTTAAGTAGTAAATTATGCTGAGACTACAGACATGAGAATATACAGGACTGTCTCAGAAAATTAGAATATTGTGATAAAGTTATTTATTTTCTGTAATGCAATTAAAAAAACTAAAATGTCATACATTCTGGATTCTTTACAAATCAACTGAAATATTGCAAGCATTTTATTATTTTAATATTGCTGATTATGGCTTACAGTTTAAGATTAAGATTCCCAGAATATTCAAATTTTTTGAGATAGGATATTTGAGTTTTCTTAAACTGTAAACCATGATCTGCAATATTAAAATAAAATGCTTGCAATATTTCAGTTGATTTGTAATGAATCCAAAATGTATGAAATGTTTGGATTACAGAAAATAAAGGACTTTATCACAATATTCTAATTTTCTGAGACAGTCCTGTACAGTATAAAGAATATGCATCTTCTTGTTACATCCTTTCTTAGTCTGTCACAGTTTACAAAACTGCTGCCAGCAGATTAGATTATTGCAATGCACTTTTTACAGGACTAACAAAGCAAGTGTTACATAAACTCCAGCTTATTCAAAATGCTGCGGCCAGAATTTTAACAAAAACCAAGAGGTATGAACACATCACTCCTGTTTTATCCTCTCTTCACTGGCTCCCTGTTAAACAAAGAGTAGATTTTAAAGTATTTCTTATTGTCTTTAAATCTATGAATGGCTAAGCTCCCTCCTACATGGGTGACATGCTGAATACATACCGGACAGATCCCTTAGATCAGGGGTCGGCAACCCAAAATGTTGAAAGAGCCGTATTGGACCAAAAACACAAAAAACTAATATGTCTGGAGCCGCAAAAATGAAAAGTCTTGTATAAGCCTTAGAATTTAGGCAACACATGCTGCATGTTTCTATATTACCGGTAGTTATAACTGGGTCCTCGGCTGCAAATATAGCATTCTGTCTTTCCACATGACTCTTTTTGTTACGCAAATCTATGGAAGAGTATTAGGGTTAGGCTGGAAAAAATTCAAAATAATATTTTAGAAGAGGAAGATTTTTTTTTCATTATGCACTTCGAGAAAATGTCGAAATGTCGAGAAAAAGTCAAAATGTCGACATTAATGTTGAAGTACAATTTACAGAAAAAGGTCGAAATGTTGAGAAAAAAGTGGAAATGTCGAGAGAAAAGTAAAAATGTCAAGAAAAAAGTAGAAATGTTGAGAGAAAAAAGTCAAAATGTTGAGAAAAAAGTTGAAATGTTGAGAAAAAAGTTGAAATGTTGAGAAAAAAGTTGAAATGTCAAGAAAAAGTCAAAATGTCGACATTAATGTTGAAGTACAATTTATAGAAAATGTTGAGGAAAAAAGTCAAAATGTCGAGAAAAAAGTCAAAATGTCGAGAAAAAAGTCAAAATGTCGAGAAAAAAGTCAAAATGTCGAGAAAAAAGTCGAAATGTTGAGAAAAAAGTTGAAATGTTGAGAAAAAAGTAAAAATGTTGAGAAAAAAGTTGAAATGTTGAGGGAAAAAAGTCGAAATGTTGAGAAAAAAGTAGAAAGGAAAACAGAAGAAAAAAGGAAAAAAAAGGTCAAACATTTTTGAAAAAGTTCCAGGAGCCACTCGCATGCGGCGCTTAAGAGCCGCATGCGGCTCTAGAGCCGCGGGTTGCCAACCCCTGCCTTAGATCATCAAATAAGAGTCTTCTCATCCTATCTAGAATTCACACTAGATCTGCTCATGGTGCTTTCAGTCTCTACTACACTCTCTGGAGGAACTAAGGTCTGCTCCAACAGCCCTCTTTCAAAATCAGACTAAAAATGTACCTCTTTGCACAAGTGTTTGAGTAAACTCTACATGGTTGGCTGAGTGATAGCACTTTAGTTAAAATGGAATTATGGTTGTTATTGTTGTTTTTCTCTTGTCATACTTTTGTCTGTTTCTGTTATTGTAAACTTGTAATTTAGTTTGTTTTATGTATTTGAGCACATTGAGTCCATGCTCATCATGTGAAATATGCTTTATAAATAAATTTGCCTTGCCTTGCTGCTCACTTTGCACACACTGTACCTCATTATTTTATAGGTCTGTACATTCCGCACTTTCTGCTTCTGGTTAGAAACTAACTGCATTTCGTTGTCTCAGTACGTGTACTCTGTGCAATGACAATAAAGTTGAATCTAATCTAATTCAATTCATAAAGGATGGTCCAGTGTCAAATATTGAAGCTCCTTTCCTTGACATGTTGGAGAAGTTAACCAGCCTTCATCGAGTTTAGGTCACGTCGTTTAGGTTGGAATCTTGGCGTCTCGAAGCTCGTAAAACTCTTGGCTTCACTTTGGAGAAAATGATCATGTTTTTTGAAGAAATGAAGCTGTATTCCTGTAATGCTGTTTACAGTAGTGACTTGAATAGAATATTCCCTCTTTTATAACCACGGCTCTTTGGTTTGGGGTAGAGGTTTAGAGCAGATGAAAAGATGTAAAAGTGTTGGTTTATTTACTGAATCAGTCTGTAAAAGAGAGGGGAGATGAAAGTCTCACATTTCCCTGTAAAAAATAAGCCTGGTGGGTTTTATGTTTATCAAACACCTCATCACATGAAGAACTCCTGGTTTCTGCTCGTGTCTGACACGTGTCCCGTGTACAGGGGCTTTAATAGGCCGAGGGCTGCAGTTTAACGTGTTTGTGGTGTTTATTCTGCAGTTTAGTACACGGTGAAGTCAATGTTCTCTTCTTGATAATTAAATGCAGTAAATGTGTCAGTTGTTACTGAAATTGTGGAGGAAAACATGATTTAAAAATGCTCAGCTTTGTGAGGATAAGTGACAAATATTCAACCTCAGCCACCTGAGGTCAGAGGTGTCAAGTAACAAAGTACAAATACTTCGTTACCTTACTTAAGTAGAAATTTTGGTTATCTGGAGTAATTATTTTTCAGACGACTTTTTACTTTTACTCCTTATATTTTCACGCAATTATCTGTACTTTTTACTCCTTTCATTTTAAAAACAGCCTCGTTACTCTATTTCATTTTGGCCTTTAAATAAAAACTATCCAGTTAAATTGCTCCATCCGGATAGAGTGAATTTGGTTGTGGTTGTTTCAGATGTTCTTGTCCAGTTTTGTTCTTACATCCGTTCCCTCAGATTCCTGCAACTAAACTTGGATGTACATTCCAATAAAGGTTAGGATAAATGATAACATGCCTCTGAAGTTTGACTTTTTGCACCATTACAATACTTATAGGCAACTAGTCATCATATCTCCTGCTCTCTGAAACACATGTTAATGCTCAATAGTACACATATATGGTTCTTTAATATATTTGCATTATACTAAGATACATTCATTTTCAATGGCTTTTGTCCTTAATGGCTTTCTTCCCCCTTACATTACTTTTACTTTTATACTTTAGGTAGTTTTGAAACCAGTACTTTTATACTTTTACTTGAGTAAAAAACTTGAGTTGATACTTCAACTTCTACAGGAGTATTTTTAAACTCTAGTATCTTTACTTTTACCTGAGTAATGAATGTGAATACTTTTGACACCTCTGCCTGAGATCATCCTGCATCCTGTAAATAGTTTTATTTACACTTTCTGCGTCTTCTTGTTGCATCTGTTCTCCATGTTTATATCCATTCATTTTTTTCATTTTTTTTCCACTCCCCCAGATTTCTAAGCTCTTATTTCTCTAAGCTCTTTCCTATTTTCCTCTCTCAATGTCTTTCTTCAGCTTCATATTTATACCTCTATCGTTTTTTTTACTTCTTCCATTTTTACTCTTTATGCCAAATCTTGACAGTTTTAATCTTTCCCTGTTATCTTTTAATTTTCACCTCCCTTGTTCCATCCATCCCGTTTAATTCAGTCTATCTGGTTACGATATCAGAGCCAGAACAGCTTTTCTCTTCGGGAGGAGCATCCTCTCTTCCTCTCTCCCTCTCTCTCGCCTCAAGGCTCAGTTTTATGGTCTTGAGTCACAAAGAAGACGGGGAAGGTCTCGTGAAGGTTGTCCTCTCGTGTCTGTCTCTGAATAGTTATTTCACATTCACGATTCCCCGTCTATCGATCCAGTATGTGCTGAACACACACCTGCACTCGCACCGGCAGGGTTTCAACTGCATGAGCTGTTTTTCAAAGCTCAGAAGCAGGATCTTGAGAGCTGCAAATACCTCATTATGTAAGATGTGTTTACCAGATGTCAATCACTCGTCTCGGTCTCCGCTGCACCGTTCTCTCCTGCAGGTTCAAAGCTCGCTCTTAATGCTCCTTCACCTCATATCTCATTTTCTAACTTGCGTCCCAGTTTTACGATATAAAAGTAACATTAAAGCATTGAAGTGTAGTGAGTAGAAGTTGTACAGATTGTACAACCTGGATGTCTAAGCTGCTGTACCTGGAGGCGAAGCGGCTCCACACGGGGCTTCCCAGATGTTTTTCTCAGACTCGGTTCACCGCAGCTCATGAAACGGTTTAGTCTGAGCTGGGTCATTGATTGCTCTCTCTGGTAATGATGTTAGTTTGCTTCTGGACGGGGGAAGTCAGCTGACGCAGCAGTGCTGAGAGGGAACACCCAGCTGTGTTGCTGGCAGAAGAAATTAATCTCATTCCTTCTGTGAGTCATTTCCTTCAGCTTGGTATTTCTTTTCTTTCCTGATGTTCTTCTGGAGCAACATTAGCTGTATTGTTTTAAATTCTCCTCACACACCGATGCCAGTGAACGCGTTTATGTGCTCTGGGGGTGTGGCTTCAGAGGCTTATGTTTTATAAATCTGACTCTGTTTTTTTCCAACATCTCCTGCCCAACTTGTAAAGAAAAAGCCCCAAAAAAATCTTCCTAAAAAAGCTTTTCCTGTGAGAATAAACTATAACGTCTGCGAGCCTTGAGCCTTGAGCCTTGAGCTCAGCAGCATCGGTGCTCATTAGCATCTGCATCAGGGTGCTGGGCTCATCAATACCTCTCACAGCTGGAATCGATAAATACCAGGGACTGCTGCTGAGTCATTTGAGGCGGGACACTTTTCCATTACACTTTAGAGTCAGATGTTAGTGTTTTTTTTTTTAGCCAGTGGGGAAAGAGGCTTTAGAAATGTGGCGCTCACATTGTTCCAGTTAGCGTGCACCAAAGTGGAAGCAGAAAAAACATTTACTTTTACTAGACGGGTGTTCGTTTAAGCTTCCTCTCACTTACTCTTCTCGTCTTGCTTGCAGCCCAAGCAGCGCACCTCTCTGTCCTCGTCCCTGGACGTGCAGAGGCCCGTCAACCACAGCTGTGAGCCCAGCGAGGTGAGCTCGTCCCTGGGCTACGCCAGCTTCAGCACCAGCCCCCCCGCCAGCCCTCCTCTCAGCCCCAACCAGGAGGACTCTGCAGGCTCTAACGACGACTGTCATCTCACAGGTAAGGCTCCTCCGCAACAGGACATTTAGCGTTAAAAGCTGCCTGTCAGGACCGAGTGAGGGCGTAATGAACCCGCTGACCTCTGACTCCCACGTCTCATCTGAGAAGTAGCAGATTGAGGAAGGACGCAACGTTGCAGATGGGATTGTTCACCTTTGCAGAGGTAGCATGGTTCGTCTGAGGATGATGAATTACTGCATAAAGGGGTGTCAAACTCATTTTGCTTGGCGGGACGGATTTGACCAATTTTTTTTCAACGGTGCAAACATTTTTTTTTTTCTAATTCTTTTTTTTTTTTACTATTGTTATCTAATCCAATATCAGTTTAGTTAATTTTAAAGGAAATATGCACTTTGTTTACACTCTTATTATGTCAAACATATTTCTTCAGGATCCTTTCTTGAAATTTCTCCTTTTTTTTTCAAATTATGTTACTTTTAATATCATTTTACAAAGATAAACAGAAACAAGTATGTTTTTTTTATATTTCGCTTTTTAATAGGAAATTTAATTAAAAGCAAAATCTTTCTTATTACATCCGAGAGTGTTTCTTTGTGATTTAGAGATTTTTCCAGTACAATTAAGTGTATTTATTTTAAAAAATTGGCGCGGATATTTACGCCAGTGTGCCAAAAAAGTCAGCACTTCTTTTTTAACTGTTTTACTTTGTCACTATCCTCGTATTCAAAACTGAAATTCTCTGAATAAATATCTTCTATCATCTTTTTTAGCAGTGATATTTTTCCTGCGAAAATATATAATAGTAGTCAGTTTATAAAAATAAACGACCGTCTACAAAGAAATAAAATCAGCAAATGCATTTTAGAAAACTAAAAAAATGTCAAACTGCTCTCTTTGTGAAATAACAATGGATTTGTAGAAGAAATATATTATCGGATATGCTGCGATTCATGGCAATTATTTATGCCTTCCCTTTTAGTAAATTAACATTTCGTTTTTTTGCGTTGGAAACTTCTCGCGGGCCGCACATTTGACACCCCTGACATAAAGTCTTTGTGCTCATACCAGGATCAACATAGCCTGAGCTGGAGTGAAGAGGATTGAGTAATCTGTGTAACAGTTTGAAATATTGAATCCTGTGTGTACATCCTGCTGCGGACTGACTGGCTGGCTGTGTTGAGTCGATATATTGAGTGGCTTTCATCCTCCCGGTGGTTCTGTGTATATTTTACTGCTATAACACTTAACCGGACATCTTTTTCTCTTCTTGCTGAGTTTCCTCCTTGTGGCATCTCCGTTAATTCATTGGTGCAGAAACGCTGTAACTCTGAGAGCAAAGTGAAACAACAGCATCTCAGAAAGAACGGAGGACGGTGGATAGGAATGGGTGATATTTTACCGTTCACGATATACCGTCAAAAAAATTTCCCACGGTAAGAATTTGTCATCTTGCGGTAAAAACGATAAATTCCAGTTGAGGACGTTTTTGTGTAACAAACATGGCGGAAGGCGGATCTGAGACCGAGGAGCTCGTTGTTAAACGAGGCTCCAGCTCCGTTATGTGGAACTGGTTTGGATTTAAAAAGAGACGAGGAGCAAACATCATCTATTGTGTGCAGAGTCTGCAAAAACAGAAGGAAATGGTTGTTACATTTTGATATAACGTTTGACTATTTCGAAAAGAAATTGCAATAGTATCTAATTTGTGGCATGTTCCAACCACAGGTTAATTTACACATTTTATTTATATTAGAAGAGGTCATCACTGATAGGATTTTATTTTCAGTTAACTTTTATTTATTTGTCCTGTTTCTTTATTTATCAAGTTGTATTTTTTTTTTCTACTTTGTGATTTTATAAGCTAAGAAAACTTGTTTTGAGGGGCTCCAAAGACTGAATGTGGTGATAGATTTATAGTTAAAAAGGTGGAGTTGAATTGGTATTTTTTTTAACGTCATTTTTATCATTATCCGGATAAATGCCAGAAATTATCGTGATACATTTTTTAGTCCATACCGCCCATCCCTAACGGTGGAGAGACCACAGCGTTAAGAAACTGGACTCTAACTCAGGAGAATAAGTGTCAAAATATGCTAAACTTAGTTATTAATTTAGCATATTCCGAGTCTAACTCTGTTCTCATGAGAGGTGCATAACTATGAGCTATGAGACCCTTTGTACAACCCAAGTGGCTGCTGGCCTCACCTGACCTTTGCAAGTTAGACTCGTTTCCGTTGGGTTTCTGTCTTTTGTCACCAAGTCTGATGAGGAGCTGTTGGCACCGTTGGGCCGCGACCTGCAGCTCATACTGGGAGTGCAGAGCAGGTGGGAAGAGAAGTAGCTTTTTTGTTTTTCGGGGAGGGTATCTGTTGTAGTAAAGGGTAGAAAGCTGATGATCTACTGGTCAATCTACCTTTCCAACCCTCACCTAATGTCCCGAGCCGTGGGTAGTGATGGAAAGAGGGAGATTGTGGGTAAAAGTGGTCGAAGCTTTGAGAATCACGGGAGGATATTAGTGATCCAGAGGAATCTTTTAAGGTGGTTTGTTTGAGCAACTGGCCAGGATTCCTCCCAGACACGTACCACTAGGGGTTTTTCAGATTTTCAGCTTTTCCTTTCTGGAAGAACTGCTTGATCTCTGCTTGAAGGATGAATGGTGGGAAAATAAATCATGCAACATTTTCTAACACAAACCCTTGTGATTGAACATTTGTTCTCCATTTTTTAGATTCCAGTAATCTTCACATGCTGCGCTTGAACTCAGTAATTGCTCTCTTGTCTCGCTGCCTTTTGTTGTGTTGTTCTGCAAGACATCACGTCACCTCAAGACATTTACCTTAAAAATTAGTCTATTCCTGTAAAAGGCTCTTAATCACTGGGGTCGCAGTTATTCAATTAGCAGAATGTCCACAAACAACAAAGATAAGACTGGACAGAGTTATTTTTTAACATTCAAGATCAAGATTCAGATTCAGATCAAGATTGAAGTTTTTAATGATGAACTTATGATGAACTGTAGGTGTGGGTTCTCATGATTTGTCTTCTATCTCCCTGTAAGGCACGTCTAACTGAACAAAGACACGTACAAAGTAGTTTGTGTCGTCATCATTTTGGCTGTAGCTCACGGCTCCACATCCAGGTTCCTTCACGTCAGCTGAGAAAAACATGACGATCAATATTTCCTGATAACATTTTTATTCCATACAAACGAACACAAAAGGAGAAACAGCTTCTTTGCCTCATTGTGACATCGATCTCAAAATGCAAGACGTGTTTTGGCTCCAATCAGTAAATAATGTTGCAATCATCAGTTGAAGTACCTGCTGCAACCCCGAGTCAATCACACCGTTTGATCCACTCTTAAGTGTTGCCGTCTGACGGATGATGCCTGCAAACGCAGAAGCAGCAGGACCAGACTGTAGGCACTAGTGCATTATCATGCCCCTTTAATAAATCCCATATGTTAATAAATATCATCTAAAAACTAGGACCGGAGGTCTGCCTTAAATAATAAGCTGATATGAATCATTCTGGGATGAAATTGAGCAAATCTGTCTTTTTTTAAGCTGCTTCTTTTTAATTCCGTTCTTTAGGCTGCTTGTAAATGGTTTAATATCTGCCGTTATCATGTGTAACATTGTAATGGACCTATATTCGTACTAAAACCTTTTGTTTTATAAACGAAATCAACTTCAATTAGTCAAGATTTGATTCCCCGCCACGTTTCTTGTGGTTGGAACATTGGGTTCGCTGCCTGATACTGTATCATCCTGACCTTCATGTTTTTAGTGTCATTTCCTAGTCTGTTGCTTGTGTTTCCATAGCAACAAAATCTCTTGTTGTCATGGCAAAGTGGTGGCCTCGGTGATAGTTAGTTGGTGATGTAGTTAATAACTTCCTTCTCTCACCTGGCTCATCTCGGTCCCGCTGATGTCGGGCCGCCGGCCGAGGAGCCGGAGCAGGCGAAGCCGATTCGGCAGGACGCGTTTCATTTCCGTGTGTGTGTGTGTGAGTGTGTGTGTGAGAAAGCTCGTTTCATCTGGGAGCAGTTCAGAGGCTCAGCGAGACTTTGATCTGTGCAGAGCCTGAAACGAAGGATACATCTTCCATCCGCAGGTGGCTGCGTACACGGACCACACACGGATTAAAAACTGAGTGAGACATATTCACCGTTTACCCCCATCGAAGCTGCTGCCCCGATATTTACTGGACAAAAGTCTTTTATCTCCCTCTTGAACCCATCCACCAAATCCTGGCCTGCACCCACCAGACAGGTGTGTTCTGAGGAGCAGGTGCTGATCACAGTCCAAAGTACATGATTATGCAGCATTCTTGATAAATCCTCCCAATAATTGACACTTATGAGGAGATGCATGAGAGATTGTGGCCCCGGTGTAAGAGGAATACCAACCTCAAGCCTATATTGGAAGGAGTAGGGATGGGAATCGAAAACCAGTTCTTGTTGAGAACCGGTTCCCAGTGTTTCAATTCCTTGGAATCGTTTGCCTTTTTTGCAAACGATTCCCTTATAAATTCCAGTGGGCACGAATGAGGTCACCATTCGGGCCCAGCAGGAAAACATGGCGACAAAGCGGCATAAACGCTCGAAAGTTTGGTTACATTTTACCAAAGCGGATGACAACAGGGCGACTTGTTGTTCTCCACAGGTGGAGACACCATAAGTCCAGAAAGATCGCGTATCCTTCCTGAAAAAGCAGACATGCTTATTTTTCTGCAAAAGAATTGTTAATTCTTCATAGTTGATGGTTGCAGAATTGCACAATGCACAGTTCCATTGGACTTGACTTGTATTTGTCACTGGCTGACGTAGTTTTATTTTTGAGTGCTCAGCTCAGATATCCTTTTAAAAAGGAAATTTTAATTTCTATTGGAGAAGAATATCTATTTTATTATTATTTTAGATATTTTATTTATTTCCAAAACAAATAATCCTCACTTGTATTTTTATGTTCAAAGATATAAAACAATGTTAATGCTAATCGACCTGTTTTTCTCCTTTTTTCCAAATGAGAATTGATAAGAGAATCGATAAAGAATCGAATCTTTAAACAGAATCGAAAATAGAATCGGAATTGGAAAAATCTTATCAATTCCCATCCCTGGTAAGGAGTAAACATTTTCATCAGGGACCAACATGAAGTGAAGTGGTTCAAGGTGTTTCGTTTTGGATGGTTTTGTTTTTCACCTGAGTTTTCTGGTTCAACAACTTCACTCCACTTCAACAACACAGTTCAACTTCTTTTATAATTAATACAAAGCCAATCTGGAACTGTCGTCTTTTTGTGTTTATTAAGAGTTGACAACTTGAAGAAACTTATAGAAAGTTAGCATCAACCAGGTATGAACAGTCCTTCTTTATACACTTTGTGTACACTTACAAAGTTGAATCACCTTGTTGTGGGGAACCAATCCACACTATTAATCAGTGGCTTAAAATAGCATTTAATCTTGACATAGGTCGATACCCCCAGAAGCCAAAATCACCTGCCATTTTGCTGAAAGACGTTCTTACTCCAAACTGCTTTGATTCACGTCATTTTAGTCCCCTAAAACAAGTTCACTTCTTACATAATTAACAGACCTTTGATTGTTTTAATGTTGGAGTATTGGTGTAACACAAGCTGACGGCTCTGAGCACGTTTACACCTGGCATGAACATATGTTTCCACTCCAACGGCTTGATATTGGATCTCCCTCATCCATTTTTTTTAACTGTGAGAGACAGCTATTCACTAAAAGAACAGAACCCACTTCCCATCTGTCAGAATTTTTATTTTATCTTTATTTAACAGATGGTCCTGACAGATACAACAATTATAACAAAGGAAGCTAAGAAGCAGCTTCAGACTGACTGAAACAGACGTAGGGTGTTGTAAACGTGTCCCTGCTGTATCGACACCAGTTCTTAAGCCTGACCCTGATCCAGGTTTTCATACGATTGACGTACAATCGTTAAACCTATCCACCTTCCTATTGTTCATAAACACTTTAATCATCCTCAGAGGGAAATCCAAATATGCAGCATCTCACAGACACTCTGTATAGTTAGTTTAAGAACAGTGATGCCCTTTTTTGATGAACAGCAGCTTAGATGTTCATCAGGCAGATTGACTTGTAATCAAGTAACAAGCTTAATGTTAAGTCCATGTTTGCAGCTGAAACATAATAACTTCCACGTCATTATCATGTTAGCAGAAAGATGTTGTTGTTTTTGTCTCCATATGTGTAATATATTTACAGAGGTGTTAAGTAACGAAGTACAAATACTTTGTTACCTTATTTAAGTAGAAATTTTGGTTATCTATACTACACTGGAGTAATTATTTTTCAGACGACTTTTTACTTTTACTCCTTACATTTTCACGCAATTATCTGTACTTTTTACTCCTTACATTTTAAAAACAGCCTCGTTACTCTATTTCATTTCGACCTTTAAACAAAAACTATCCAGTTAAATTGCTCCATCCGGATAGAGTGAATTTGGTTGTGGTTGTTTCAGATGTTCTTGTCCAGTTTTGTTCTTGCATCCGTTCCCTCAGATTCCTGCAACTAAACTTGGATGTACATTCTGTAGCAAGGCTAGTGCTACGGGGCCCGACCGACAGGACAGAGAGGACACGGAGTTTCAGTGAAGAACTGTTTTATTTACCACACGTGCACAAACACAGCTCAGCAGCTCCAGCAGCAGACGAGAGACCTCTTGCTGCTCTGCAGCCCCGCCTTATGAAGGCAGGCAGAGTGGAGAGGTTGATTGGGGCCACCTGTGCCCCAATCAACCTGAGTGGCTGCAGCTCCTCCACCCTGCCACACACCCCCATCGCCAACCTCCGGCCGGGGTCCATCCGGCCGAGCCAACTCCCCCCGCCCCCCTCGGAGCGGGAGAGGAAGCCAGGAACCGCAGACTGCGCCTCCGGGCCTTCCCGGTTCGGCCGACCGCTGGGGCCAGTCGGGAGGTCGTCCTCGGCGACGGGCCGACCGCCGAGGCCGGTCGGGAGGTCGTCCTCGGCGAAACCGCAGAGAACGCCGCTCTCGGGACCGGGCCCAGGGTGGCCTCGGGCCAGACGGCATCCGTGGCCGGTGTGTGTCCAGGACCACCCCCTCCCCGACGCAGCACTGCTCCGGCCGCTGGTCCGTCTCCTCCCCGACGCAGCACTGCTCCGGCCGCTGGTCCGTCTCCTCCCCGATGCAGCACTGCTCCAGCAGCTGGTCTGTCTCCGCCTCGCCGACCTCAGTCTCCGCCTCCGACGCCTCCGGGACCGCATCCTCCGGGACCGCATCCTCCGGGACCGCATCCTCCGGGACCGCATCCTCAGGGACCGCATCCTCAGGGACCGCATCCTCAGGGACCGCATCCTCAGGGACCGCATCCTCAGGGACCGCATCCTCAGGGACCGCATCCTCCGGGACCGCATCCTCCGGGACCGCATCCTCCGGGACCGCATCCTCCGGGACCGCATCCTCCGGGACCGCCGTGGCGAACCTCAGACGTGGCGCTGGAGTGGGTCGCTCCGCTGGTCCCGCAGCCTCTGCCTCCCGGCCTGCCGGCTGCGGTGCCAGCAGCGCTTCCAGCGCCGCGAGCTGCCGCTCACCCTGGCCCTGAAGCACGGCTGCCAGGTCGGCCATTGCTCGGGCCAGTGCCTCCAGGGCCCGCTCCGTGCCTCCCTTCTCCATCCCGTCGGGCCCCACGTTGGGCGCCAGTGTAGCAAGGCTAGTGCTACGGGGCCCGACCGACAGGACAGAGAGGACACGGAGTTTCAGTGAAGAACTGTTTTATTTACCACACGTGCACAAACACAGCTCAGCAGCTCCAGCAGCAGACGAGAGACCTCTTGCTGCTCTGCAGCCCCGCCTTATGAAGGCAGGCAGAGTGGAGAGGTTGATTGGGGCCACCTGTGCCCCAATCAACCTGAGTGGCTGCAGCTCCTCCACCCTGCCACACATTCCAATAAAGGTTAGGATAAATGATAACATGCCTCTCAAGTTTGACTTTTTGCACCATTACAATACTTATAGGCAACTAGTCATCATATCTCCTGCTCTCTGAAACACATGTTAATGCTCAATAGTACACATATATGGTTCTTTAATATATTTGCATTATACTAAGATGCATTCATTTTCAATGGCTTTTGTCCTTAATGGCTTTTTTCCCCCTTACATTACTTTTACTTTTATACTTTAAGTAGTTTTGAAACCAGTACTTTTATACCTTTACTTGAGTAAAAAACTTGAGTTGATACTTCAACTTCTACAGGGGTATTTTTAAACTCTAGTATCTATACTTCTACCTGAGTAATGAATGTGAATACTTTTGACACCTCTGTATATTTATTTTTTGGGTTTCAGCCAGCATTAATGTGGAGAGATATGATTGCACTTTCATGGAAATGACTGGCAGTTACTTCATAACCTTGTGTTCATACTGTAGCCCCGTACTCACCCACGGGAGTCGAGTGTAATATCTGATCTTTTTATAACTTTCTGCAGGAGAGGAAGCATGTTCCTGGAATCTCATAGTATCTCCTTTTAAAGTTTAGATTGTTCACGTCACCTCGTATCACTTCAGTTTATGCATCCTTGGTTCTTTTCCGTGCTTCCGCTCCCTGCACCATATTCTGAGATGCAGAGGAGGCACGAAAGAAAGATGAGCAGAGACATCCCGGCCTTTGAGCTTTCATGTTCAACCAACATCAGTTACAGGCTCGTGGCAAATAATATCACAACATGGCAGAGGAAAGAAACTGTAGAGAATGCATCTGCTCATCCTCATTCACACTTCCCTCTGACGAACCTGTCCTCCCCTCCAGGTGCATTCAGAGGGCAGGAAAATGGAGGCGAAGGAGAACCAACTCTTTGAGTATAAGACGAGAAACTTTAGCATTTTCTTGCTTCAAGTAGATGAATCTTCCTGCACTTTGTCATCAAAGCTGGTAGAAATTATGCAACACCAAACTGAGATAAACAAATCTGGTCTCCTGGCACTTTGCATGAGAAATGAAGAAAAGAAGACCTGAGGATTTGAGTTTTTAAAGTTCTCTCTAGGAGCAGCAATATTTGATCAGTCCAGTGAGTTATTTTTTCAATATTAGAGCCACGACTAAAACATGGTCCCGTAGGAACGAATGTCCTCTCATGATCTCATCACGATTCATATAAAGGTTTTATATGAACACTACAGTATAAACCTTCATAGTTACAGCTAATAATGAATTCCAAATGTCTGCCTGTATTTTTATCTCTCTTTTTCCCCTCCGTCTCTCTCCCTCGCTCCCATCGCCTGAAGTTTCTGCACCAGGAATAGATTGGCACCTATTTATTTATCCAGCTATTTTTTTCCGTCTTATTCCATCATTTTTCTTATGCTGCTCTTTATACTTATTAGCTTTACGAGGCCCATTATGGGGTAACCATGGTAACGAGTGGCTTACAGGGAGAGGGAGACAACAGAGCTTAAATGTATGTGGGTACGAAAGGCGCAGAGTCGCAGGATTCAAAGGATGCCAGTGAAAAGAGAGTGGGTGAGAGCTGGAGAACGAGAGTCTAATGTTGCAAGAAGGGTGATGAACAAAAATCAGGAAGAGGGAGAGAATGAACTAAGATTTAAGGGGGATGCAAATGAGGACGAGAAAGTGCAGGCAAGGACTTATTTTTCTCCCTTATCGCCATATACGGTGTTTCCTTCCCTGATCCCTCTGCCTCTGTGTTTCTCGCCTATTCTTCTCCTAAAATCTTAACCTGTCCTTCAGCTCTAATCTGACATTACACAATGAACCCCCGGCCCTGCAGCGAGCGCTGCTGCTGTCGGCCACCTGCGTGGGCCGCTGGATAAAAGTACCCCTATTTATAACCCGATCCAGCACCGCCGCGGCTGTTATGCTACATAACCGGGGCTTATGCAACGCTGGACATTGCTCCCAAAGATATTCCCTCGGTCCCGAGTGCCAAGTGCAGCGCGGCGCCGTGGAGCGGTAGTTGTTCTCTACAAATGATGCAGTGCACCCTGCAGTAATCCAGCAACGCACGCAAACACGCAGCTCTCTCGGGCTTCTTTATCTAGAAGCGTTTGGATGCCGCAACCTGTGCAGCGGCTCATGCACTTGTGCTTCTGGAGACTTTAACGTGGGGATTCTCTGGTTTTCTAGTATCTGCAACACTGCAGTTTTTATTCTTGGAAGAGGTTTATCCAGTGAGGGAGTTTTTAACTGGCAGAGAGAGTTGCATAGTGATTTATTGCCACTCAGATGCTTGTTTTGGTTTTTCTCATGTGTATTTGTGACCATTTTTAATTAATCAGTTGACTTTAAGCATCATAATTATTATTATTTTATTCTTGAAAGAAGTGCCAGATATCTTCATCAGATCAGAACATGACTGAAACAATTAAAGGATTAAAAGACTAATTCTGGCATCAATCAAGGTGTAATAAGAAGCAACTTTGAATAAACAGTTTTATTAACACGCTCAGAGCTCATTTCCAGTACGGATTTACGCAGGAACATGAAACATTTGTAGGAAACTAACTACAACAGCAGAAGCTGAAGTAGCTTTCATCTTTCATCTTTATACCCGACAAGAATTAAAATGTGAACTGTGAAGCAAAGATTCATAATTGGATGTAAAAATAGCGCATCTCCTTTTTGCTTTCTGGCTTTGGCTTCGTTCAGTGTTTACTTTAGGTTTTCTACTTCCTGGACTGAAAACTATAACTTTCCAAGTTTCGATCCACATTTGTTGTCTAAATGGATTTCTCTAAAGTCGACTTCACAATGTAAACGATCACAAAAACACTGTAAGGTTTGGAGATGAGTGGACTAAAAGTGAGGAGACCTTTGGGGTGGGAGGTCCGGTTGTCTCATCTATCCACACCAGCACACGCTCACCAAGGAACTGGACGGATCAATGATCTCGATCCCTTATTGATCTATTAATGGAAAAACAATGAATCAGGGTGTGTGAGTGCAGCACTTGTGTGTGTTATTTGTTGTTGGAGGAAGAACGACAAAGCTGTTCTTCAGCTCAAAGAAGAGCTGATTCGGTGTCGTTCAGAAGCAGTACTGGAGATGAGGGGGGATGTCATCCCCCTGAAATAAAAACAGTCAAAATCATCCCCCCTGTAAAACTGCCATCCCCCCTTTCCATCCCTTATGTCATTTCATCAATGAATGTGGTTTTACTGCTATTTCAACATTTAGAGTCATCACCAGAAAAATAACACCAGAAAAATAACTTATTTGACAATTTCCACCTATTTCAAGTAAATTTTCACTTGAAATAAGTAGGAAAATCTGCCAGTGGGACAAGATTTATCTTCTTTTTACAAGCAAAAAAATCTTGTTCCACTGGCAGATTTTTCTACTTATTTCAAGTGCAAATTTACTTGAAACTGGTGAAAATTGTTGTTTTTTCCAGGGATGAGTCTTGTTTTAAGTGTAATGAGATTTTTTTTACTAAAATGAGACATTTTAACTAGAAATAAGACAAATATTCTTGTTAAGATTTTGAGTTTTTGCAGTGATCCATTTTACTTATCCTGTGAAGGACAGAGTCATATTGATAAGTTCAGAAAACTGTTTTTTATTGTTGTGTTTTGATGTATTTGATGTAAGCCCAGTGGATATTTAAAGCTTACAGAAGGCTGCATTTAACTGCTGCTATGTCATTCCTGCAGTATTTCTGCAGGTGTTTTGGTCACTGCTATTATTTGTAATATATTATATTATTTGTAATCAGCATAAATTATCTGTCCCCATATGATAAAATCCACCATCCACCCACAAGTACTGTTCAGAGGGGAATCATTCCTTGGAGCCTTCAGACGTTCAGAGCGTCCTCGGGGATCAAGACGGCGCAGTGGTTTTTCTTGAAACCTTCTGCTGATGTAGTTCGGCAGTTGTGCTTACAGGATGGGTTCAGGACTTTGTTCGTGCTGCTTGTTTGATGGGATTTAGCTTGTGTTGACATGCTGGTTAGGCTGACAACACTGGTTTCCATGGCAATCAGACCAGTATTGTTCAAGTTTTCTTGAACAATACAGTATATCTAAGCTCTCAAGGCCGTAACATAACATAACATCAACTACTGAGATAGAGACAGTAACAGTAATCGTGTTTAAAGGTGGTACCGTTTCTATCTTGATATAAAAAGCAGCACCTCAAAGTAACATCTACACATATTACCAGTTTTATTCAGTAACTCACTTAGTCCAGCAGGTTCACCTTCAAGGCCGGATCAAACATCTGACGTCCAGATTTGAACTTTAACTGAGCGTGTTAGAGTTGCTCTAGTGTCGCTGAAAACTCTGAAATCATTGTTAGTCTTTCATGTTCTCATCTCCTCCTTCCAATAAAAAGCCTTTTGGAAATTCATGTACTCCAGACTTCAAATGCACGAGCATCATTAAAATGTGTTTTATATTAGTTATCTGAGGTTCTCTTTGATGTTTTCTTCCTTTTGCACCTGTATTCTTGGTTTAGTCTTTACTATTTTGGGGTTTATTTTTGAATAGGAGGACCCGAGGTGACGGTGAATCATGTCTGGAGGTTTTGATCACCGGAGGGGGGGGTCCAGTTAAATATAACCAGAAAGGAAGGATCAGAGAAATCCATCCATCACAATCAGAGACATTAAGATCAATTAGGGACCTGATTAATCACAATAGAGGGTTACTTTTCAGAGCAAAACGTTCGTGTCAGCTAAATTATGTTTTTATACACACTTTATTATCAAAGACGATAAAAGTTTTTGCGCTGATGGATGATATCCCCCTTCGAAAAATAAATTAAAAGAAGATCAAAAATTATCAACAAGCTCAACGGTACCTTGAAACCAACTTTTTTCTTCTCCTGTTAACTAAAGTTGACGACAACGGAGGGATATTTTAAAACTCTTTCCCCTCAACTGATATAAAATTAAAATCAGATTAATATCTGATCTCATATCGGTCTTTTATTCGTCGCATTATTAATTTTGCAAAAGGGAGTAAAAATATTTTTTTCCGGATTTTGAGTACTTTCTCCAAATTTTCCAAATTATTTTCCACACTTGATGCTGAATTACCATCTGGGGTTTGGTTTTCTGTGGTTTTATCTGGCGTTTTATTGTTAGGAGATTATTTGTTAATCAATGAGCAGATCATTAAAGTCTGCAACAAACTAGTTTTCATATTTTGACATGTGATGGAAGTTGTTTTAAAAAATAAAATATCAATTTTACTTAGCATTTTTTCATGCAAAATAAAAAAACGGAAATGAACACCCTCCAATGATAGTGAATTCTTCTTTTGTTTTGTTGCCAGGGGTTGTGATGCAATTTGAGGAATACATCAATCAAATCAGACTAATCGGATAAGACTGGAAATCACGTCGAACACGCCGTTTCACTCGTTTTTAGCCACAAAAGTCCTGAACTTATTATGTAAAATAGTTCAAAATGAATCTGTAAAAGCTGATTTTTCCTGACAAACAAGCAGAAATCTGAAAGATAATACTGAAAGCTCAAGGAATCCCGGTAACTGGATTTAGTAATTACTTCTACCACATCATGTGGATTCATTTCTTTTTAACACGTTGAAACTGTTGTACTCGGCTCTGCTGTAAAGCTCAGGTCTGATGAGATTTATTTGTTGTGAATTCCCCTCAGACTGAGTAACGTAGTGGGTTGGTGTAGACCAGGAACTGCAACTCGTGGAGCCGGCGGCTGATACGAGTTCTGGTGTTTGTGCATGTTCAATGAGTCGCATCCTGCCGCTTTCCCCCAGAACACCGAAGGACCTGAAATGTGGCCGGATGCCTGAACGCAGCACCGGCCGCGTTTCTACGGGATATTTGTGATGCTTCACATGACTTAAACGACTTCAGTAAGAGCTAACCGGCATCCCAGCGGCTCCTAACAACGTAAATATTTAATCAATGCAGAAGCTTGCAGAAGCTCTCAGAGGAAACCCTGCCAAAAGAAGAGGGAATGCTAAAAAAGTTAGAAAGTTGAAAAGTTAAAAAAGTTAGTGACTTAAATCAGTTGTTTGGAGGAGACTTTCCTCACTACATGAAGGTTTGGATTAAAACAAAGAAGCATCATTTCTGTGAAATCTGTTGAATGAATTTAAAAATGAAATTTGCTTAAATTTGCTGTTTGCGTTCACTTTGCTGTGCTTTTACCTAATTAATGGGAATTTTCCGACAGTCCTTGAAGGGAGCGTTCCTGTTGTCCTTGTGTGAACTATTGAATTTCCTGTTGCCTTCACACTGTCTCCAATCGATGACACCAGGTTTTGATCCCCTTCGTCAACAGTGCAGATCATTTTAGTGAAATTTGCATGTTTTTTAACAGACTTACACTAACCCGATGCTATCTTAGCGCCTGGAGCTCAGGAAGACGGTAATGATTTCTCTTGCAGAACCAACATTGTGGCTCCGTCTTAAATCTGAGATGACTGACACTTCAGATATTACTCTAGTTTTTTAATAAGAGTCAGCGCAGCGGCACAAGAGATGCAACAAGGAGCGCATCCCTATCAGGTGTTTAGATCCCCCCCCCCTCTTCCCACACACACAGGAGGACGTCCAAGTATATGAGGACGATACATGCGTGTCAATGTTTCTACATACAGATGCTGACTGTCCCTTTAAGACATTTTTGACAGAAATGGAGGAAACGATGATGATCTTAGGAGACAGCTTGTCACATCCTTGTTATCAAAATGTGATGCTTATTTCTATAAGGTACCGGAGTACAAATGTAAGGTTGTGACACATTTGTTGAATTTCTTTTAAACAAGATTTTGAAGATCTATAATGGAGAGCTAATATCTAAAGGACACGTAGAGATGGAGCCTGTTTGTGATGACGGAGCTCGCTTGCTCTCATTTTCCTGATTTATTTCAGAATGTTTCAACTCGGCTTGGTGTTATGCAACCGTCGATTCTGTCACTTCTTTTCCTCTCTTGCCACGTCCTCAGGCTGTCTTCCTTCTCTGCTTGTCATTCACTGTTATGCACTCCCCGCCAGCCCCCTCACTTTACCTTTCCCTCTCTGCCGTTTGTCAACCTCTCTCCTGCAGTGCAGTTGTTAGATTTCCGTGCTCGGCCTCTGTATCACCTGCTTTCCATCTGGCCACCTTCCCTTTCACTGCATCTCTCTTTTACTACTCAGGGTCTGAATTTAAAGCCTCCCTCCTGCAGCTACTTCACATAATCTTGCTCTCTATTACTCAACAATACACGCAATTTGGTCTAAAGGTTCTGTCCATGTGCAAAAAGAGAGGATATAAATACTGTCTGTTCCTTTTCAGCTTTGTTTTTTTCCTCCTCCCATCTTCCACTCGCACGACTATACTGGAGTTAAATCTTGATTCGGTTAGTGGAGTAAAGAAAACACTTGCACCCCCGTATGAGCCGGTGAGAGTTGCAAGCGGGCTTTGGGTTTGTAATGTGGGCTCAGTGAACCGGGGGGGAAACCGTCCCACTCAGAATAATCAGTATTGTTAATAAGAAACGTGAAAGTCTTTTTTCATGACAGTAATGCATTCATGTAGCAAAGCAGCGGGAGACTTTCACACTGAGCTGTGAAACGAGCCAACAGCTTCAACATGACTGTCAGCACGCTGCGGTCGCTGCGAAAATCGTCCTCATCTTCAGATCTGACAACGTGGACACGTGTAGCAAGCCGAGGGCGTCACTTTACTCGCTTCAGACCAGCCGGGTCCAAATTCATGAAACAACCCGACACACTGCTTCAAATGTTTACTTTGACTCGGCGAGAGTCTGTGCTGTTTCACGTGAAACTACTCTGGTACTCACACGTGTCGTTTCGGAACCGCTTTTTCTGCTCGCGTGAGATAAAAGCGAACTTCCTCTGTGGGCAGGGTTTAACATCAGCAGCAGATTGTGGGGAGATTATGTTAAAGAGGATTAAGGAAAACAAATATCGCATTAGAAAAGAGGTTTTGTTGCTTTGTTTTGTATTTGTGAGTGTGATTGTGAGCTCTGCTTAGCTGGTTGTTAGGGCATGTGTAGAGAAGGCATGTCCAAACAAGATAACCAGATTTGTAAGTAATGTCAATTATGCCTACATTCCAGTTCAGACATAAGATCTGATGCATTCAGGCTCAGCGACGAGTCCTGCCGTCGACTACCGGGAAGACATCACTACCTGGCACCTGACTCAAAAACTGTAATGTTATTTGTTGGATCAATTTTCTTCTTATCATAACAAGTGAGACACAACAATATCCAAAAAAACATACTCCACAGTCGCCGTCTATACATGACACTGATGTCTAGAGAACCAGCTGTCATTAAAGTATTTGAACTCACGCCAGACGGAGTGAATCCTGAGTCCTGGTATTCATTTATTACCCCCATCATATCGTTTTTGCCCCATCACAAACGGCCCTCAGGAATGTCTCAAAAAACAACCAAAAGCCTAAAACGGTCCTAATATCTGAAAACCCAGTCCAAGGGTCCAGAGTTTGACAAGTGAGAGGTTTTTATTTACTGGTTATGGTTCTCCCATAATATCAAACTGTGGGTGTCACTGTTTTAGGTGATCACTGTTTGTGCTTGTAGTGATGGCATCCTGGCTTTACTTTGTAGTTCAATGGATTTATAAAGCATATACATGTTTTTAAAGCTCTTCCAAGGGAAATAAAATGCACCACACAAGATCTGATGGCATCAAATTAACTTTATTATTAGGCTGTTTCATCTACTGAGAAAACATTTGCTGAGATTTGTTTTTGTTGAGAGGAAACACAAATTGATTGGTTAGTTTAAGCTTTGGCTTTACAGTAAGTTGATCCATCAAGACCTGGAAGCCGCCTGTAGACATGGAAACTGCAGCTTTCGGGCCGTGCTGCTGCATGCCACGACTCGTCTCCGCTTCTTTTTTGCGCAACACAAATGCAGGTATAAGGAGTCGTGCATCTGCAGATTAGTCTGACATTTGCTAAACTGGAGCAGGAAGTAGAGTAGAAATGTCCCGTAGGCTGCATGGAGTTTTACTTATTTATGTTTGTTTTCTTAATCTGAGCTCATACTGCCAGTGGATCCCCAGGTAAGATAAACACCTTACAGTATTCCAGTTTTAACCATCTTGTAATCCGTCTTCCCCGGCAATTATATTCATGTCATTATTCCTGTCAGGGCAGCTGATATTAGGTTGTTGTTTCAACAGTTTCTGCACGCAGACGCGGTTACGGCAGCTGTGCTTCTGCAGCGTCCGTCCCAGCAACCTGTCTGACTCGCTCTTCTCCATTAATCTGCTGGAGGTCGAAAGCAGGCGACCAGATACCTTAAATGAAGAGAGCCTTGTGCTGGGGGCTCTCTGTTGCCATGGATACCAATACACTCACCTGTTGCCCGTGGTTCTCGCTTTTAGAGATGAATAGAAGCAAAGAGAGAGGAGAGTTTTGTCGGTTGAAATCCCAGAAGAACAGCTGGTAAATTATAGTGGGGTTGAAAGATGCTTTAGAAGTGCAGAGTACAGAACATGCTTATAACAGCTGAGTTTTTCTATTAAACACTGAGGATTTGAAGCAACTAAATCGCTTTGTTTGTGGAGAAAATCTCATTTGAAAACATGCAACGCTCAAGGATGAGTCATGTTTTTAACCCCAATTACCTCCAACACCATTAATAAGATGCACTTTGTGCTTTTTAACTCAGCAGACGGCACAGAGTTGCAGCGAAAATGCAAAATGCACATTTGAAATGGCTCTTTTATTGAGTACAGACAGTATTGTTCCACTTAATCGTTATTTCACTGTGTCTCTTCTGGGGTTCCTGCTGTATTTGGTGTTCTCTGCTCGTTCCATGTAATTGTTGCACGTGGGAAAGTGGATCTCGTGAAGACTCGCTGGGTACCGGTGGCTGGGAGGCCGAGCGTGTGTGTGCCTGACTGACGCTCTGCGTTCATATGGAGGTGGACAGATGCTGTTTATGTTCATTAATGCATAAGACTGTGTAATGTGTGTCTGAGAGGGGAATGAAGAGATGCTGATTAGTGATGAGATTGTTTACTCGGCCTCAACAATGATATGAAACATGGAAACGAGTGCAGGGGCTCCACTCACGGACATCTGTTTCTTTTCAGCTGTCGGTTGTTTCTAGTGACAATTACGTTTTTGTTCAGGTAAAAGGGAGAGTTGGGAACGGTGTGATTGTGTAAGACAGTTGCAGCTCTCAGGTATCAGAGCTGATGATCATCTTTACATGCAAATCACTTCGGATACAGATGTGAAACTAATTGAGTCTCACATTAATGTTTTATGTCCACTTGTAAGTCAGACGGGGTGATTTTAACACACCGTGCTAATCACAAAGCTTCATAAATGAGTTTATCCAGTTGTTACATTGATAAGTAGAAATTTAAATGTTACTGTTCAAATAAATGGCTTTGTTTATTGACACAAGAAACAACATATTTCCTCAGTTCGGTTACCTTGACGACGAGGGTTATTTGCATCTAAGCCATGCGTTAGTTGTAGTTTTATTGTGTTTATGTGAATGGTCCGTCTATCCAGAGCTCTGGCGTGATGAAGCTGTTTAACCTTGGGCTAGATCTGTTGTCCCTGCTCACCAAGCATCAGCATTACCACAGCAGCTACAGTAACTGATTGGGCTTGATGTCCCCGCGGGGGTTTGATTGGGCCGGCGTTATTCAGGGCACAGCCCCAACACGGTTCTCCTGCACACCGGGCTCACGTCACCTCGTGTCTGCTGCAGTTATTCAGGACAAAGAGCCTTCAGCTTGTGTCCCTTATGTGTTAGAGAGATAATAGTAAATGTATTAATGGATAGCCCCTTGAGATGAATCATCTCGTTTTCGAGGGGGTCCAACAAAAAACATACAACACAATACAAAACAGTTACATACAACAAACATAATACAGACATAAGGCTCTCACACACAAACCCGGCCACACACCAGTCCCCAAGACCTACCACACCTGAAGAACACAGGTAAACACTGCATATAATGCAGTAATAGCAACAAGAATAACAATATTAATATTAATAATAGTCGTTATCATCATTATGATACAATATATGAAGAAATAGATACATTATGTATAAAATAAATAAATAAAAATAAAATGAGAAGGCAATACCACTAGAGGCAACTACATGGTTTATTGAGGTTGGAATATAGTGAGTTTTTAAAGAAGTGTAATGAATGTAATGAAAGTTGTTCCAATCTGATGGGGCCTTGAACTTAAAAGCACGTCTGCCAATTTCTTTAAAAGTTAAAGGAACGAAAAAGAAGGGTTGCTGAATGTTTCTAAGAGAATATGAGGATGTATATGGAATCAGATATAGTTTTAAGTAAGAAGGATAACTAAAGTGGATACATTTGAATATGATCTAACAAAACACCGTAAAAAAGCATAAAACTACTGAATTTAAACTTTTCCAACATTTCCAGCCGAAGCCCAGGAGTGGGAGAGATCCGGTTCGATCACCTCGACTTGGTGCTTTGTGTAGATGATGTTGTTCTGTTTGCTTCACCTGGACCGGGTCGACGTTGAATGTGATCCAGCAGGATGAGAATCAGTTCCTCCATATCGGAGATCATGGTCATCAGGAGGAGAGGGGTGGAGCTCCATCTCTGTTTTGGGGGATCGGGTCTTACGGGTCTTACCTCCAAGTGGACTTCGTGTACCTCAGGGACTCGTTCAGGGGTGAGGGAAGGATGGAGTGGGAGTTGGATTGGCGGGTCGATGCAGCGTCTGAAGTGCTGCAGACTTGGTCTGTCGTGAGTCATAAGGCAAAGCTCTCGGTCCAACAATTCATCCATGTTCCAGCCTTTGCCCCTGGACAGGAGCTGCAGGTTCTGACCAAAAGTACGAGATCTCGGGTACAAGACTCTAGATCAGCGGTAGAAGATAGATGGGTGGTACTTGTCTGTATCCAAGTCTTTGTATCTGATATATATGTACTTTATTTGTCGTATTAATGTTCAAGCGTTTAGGTAACAAAGCAGGTACGCTGTGTGGGATTAGCATCAAGAGCTTGATCAGAGGTGTTTAGCTGAAGAATCGTGCACGGCATCACGATGCATTCACGACATTCAACATGCAACACGACATCTGAGGCATCAGGTTTAATTTACCTGGAGATGCAAGTGTAATGGGTCTGGACACGAGTCAAAGGGATGTGAACACGCGCTGCAACACGCAGACGTGCATCCACAGTCACGCGTGAATCATCAAAGCAACGTTCAGAGGCTTCTCTCACTTCACTGCACTCAGACAATGAACGATCCTCTGGACGCGTCCTCTTCAGAGGGAGAAGAGAACTTAGTAAAAGATCTAAGTGCGTCTGTCTCCATGTGTCCGTGCAATCACGCATGCGTGCACAACTTCAGAATCATGAGTCTGATGTTTCCACCCAAAACAAGTCCAAGTCAGGAGTTCTTTTATTTCTCCTTCAAGACGCAGCTTTTCTTCAAAGAGACGGACGATGCTTCACTTCGTACTTGGGTTCTGATTTGCAAACTTGTGTTTGTTTGAAGCCGCTGTGCTTCACTCCTTCTTTCCTTTTGTTCTTTGGTACAGATGATGGAATTGTGTGTATTTGAAATGTAACTGAAGGAAGTGCATTGATGGCTGATCTGACTGATGTTAATCCTGTGTCCTCCCTGCAGACGACGGGCCGTACCAGCGAGAGCCTCCTCCTCCTGCACCTGCTCCTCCTCTCTGCTCTTCCTCCAAGTCCAACCCTCTGCTGGAGGAGCACAGGAAGAGCCACATCCCCGAGGAGTTTGCTGGTCTTCTTCATGGCTCTTCCCCGGCTTGTGAAGCCCCCGACACACTTTACCACCTTTACAGCCCCAAACAGTTCAAGTATCCCTGTGGGGATGACCAGGGCGGCCTGCTGCAGACGCCGGAGTTCAATACTGTGATCGGCGGAGGAGCTTCCCAGGGCTGCTCCGGCACAGGAAGCCCTTCCTCTCCTCAGAGGCCGGCCGGAGACTTTCCCAAGCCACAGGTCGTGTACCGGACCGTCTTCCACACCAAGATCAACCAGGACCAGGTCAAGCCCAGGAACTATGAGCAGGTGGATCCCCCTCGCGGATGGTCCACTCTGAGCCACCCGCCCTCGTACTCTGGACACAACGGAGAGGTTCCGGGGCTGAAGGGGATTCACGCCAAGGACGGCCCGTCTGGAGCCGGCTACGAAGAGAGGGCTTGTACGTTGGGGAGGATGAGATCCATGCCCCGCAGCGTGTTGGACCTCCAGCTGAACAAGTCCCTGTCCAAGTCCGACTCCAACCTGGTGTCCGTGTCTCCGGTGCAGGTGACGGTTTCCCTGCATCTCTAGATCTGTGTGATGATGTTGTTCTGTCAGGTCAGAGGTGTCAGAAGTATTCACATTCATTACTCAGGTAGAAGTATAGATACTAGAGTTTAAAAATACTCCTGTAGAAGTTGAAGTATCAACTCAAGTTTTTTACTCAAGTAAAAGTATAAAAGTACTGGTTTCAAAACTACTTAAAGTATAAAAGTAAAAGTAATGTAAGGGGGAAAAAAGCCATTAAGGACAAAAGCCATTGAAAATGAATGCATCTTAGTATAATGCAAATATATTAAAGAACCATATATGTGTACTATTGAGCATTAACATGTGTTTCAGAGAGCAGGAGATATGATGACTAGTTGCTTATAAGTATTGTAATGGTGCAAAAAGTCAAACTTCAGAGGCATGTTATCATTTATCCTAACATTTATTGGAATGTACATCCAAGTTTAGTTGCAGGAATCTGAGGGAACGGATGTAAGAACAAAACTGGACAAGAACATCTGAAACAACCACAACCAAATTCACTCAATCCGGATGGAGCAATTTAACTGGATAGTTTTTTTTAAAGGCCGAAATGAAATAGAGTAACAAGGCTGTTTTTAAAATGTAAGGAGTAAAAAGTACAGATAATTGCGTGAAAATGTAAGGAGTAAAAGTAAAAAGTCGTCTGAAAAATAATTACTCCAGTGAAGTATAGATAACCAAAATTTCTACTTAAGTAAGGTAACAAAGTATTTGTACTTTGTTACTTGACACCTCTGTGTCAGATACATTACAGCTCTTATTTTCCACAATATGAGATCTTAACAACATGAAAACTAAATGGATTCCAGTTGGTGTACGATACAGAAGAAGTTAATTAGTTCTCAGTATTCAGTGTATGAAGTCGTCTGTGTTTGGGTGCGTCATGTGACTTCAGCATCGCAGCTCAAACCAGCTCATCCAGTTGGATAATCTGGGCCACAGTGTTCCCGCTGTGCAGCACATTGGGGTTTTATTTAATTCTCTGTAAATAAAACATAAGCTCAATGCATAGTCTGTTTGAAGAAAATAGCGTCGGTATAGAAACAACTTAGTTATTCTTGAAACAGTTTCTTAGTTTCAGTTCTTTATATTTTTATGATGAAATATTCGGCCACTTTTGCATCAGAGTTTCTTGTTGTGCAGCTCTTGAAAACTAAAAGTTTTGCATGTGTGTGTGTGTGTTTTGGTTCAGGAGGAGCACAGTTGGGGGTCTGGATCCCGGGGTCAGGGTCCTGGAAGTCCCAGCCCGCTGGCGGGGGCCAGTCCTGAGAGAAGACTGGAGCGAACCCCCTCCTTCACCGCCGAGTGGGAGGAGGTAAGAGGACATTTTATTCCCAACATGTATTGCCTGTTATCCAATTTTCAGAATCAATTGCCGTTTTAAAGGAAAAAGCAGTTTTCGATCAGCCACTGCACTGTAACACTAAGTGTGTTTTTGTTGTGAAATTGATGAAAGCGCGCTAGCTTTCCAAAGCGTCTCTGCAGGACTGAGCGGTGCGTCCTCGGCAGTGAGCTGCAACAGTTTCTTCTTACTTTCTTTGGATTCCACTCACAGTAGAGAAAGAGCTCATTGCTAATTGAACACGCTCCCACGCTGATGCTGCAGGGAAGAGCGGCTACGAGAGGACGCAGTTGCTGAGGGTTGCTGAGGCTAAACGGCCGAGGTCGAGACCGCTGCGTGTGTTGGTCCGACGCTGTTTCCATTAAAGGATTCATGTCAAAGATGCAGTACATTACCCGGACACGACTGCTAATGTTTAAATCACCCCCAAAAAACCCACTATGCATCAAAAACACAACTCTGTTATGTCATTAGTCAACCTTCCCACAAACAAATCCCTCTTTGCAAAGAAATGTGACCTAAAAAAAAAGATTTACAAACTCTATGCACCCCATTTCCTCGGAGGAAAAACACGTACAGTACCATCACATGTAATCCTGAAATTACTTAATTAGGTTATTTTTAAAATGATCCTAATGCATGACAGCCAAAGCCCGTTTGTGCATGCCCCGTCACTTTCGCATGAACTTGTTCATTAATTACCCAACGCAACTGCAGACTTGCTGATGGAGATGGATTACAGAACAGAATTCCTCATAATCCCCAGCACTTAAGGTGACCTTTGCTGTTTATTTGCATGTAACTTGAAGAAGAGATTAGATGGCTTCTGGGGATTTCAGGGGGTAAAATACCGCTGCTCTATTTGTAGTGCGTGCACAGGCAAGAGTTGCATTATTGGCAAGAGGCGGGTCGCGAGGGACATCCCATAACAGTCATTGGAAGATCCTCATTAGTACAAGGGGCTTTTAACGCAGAGGGATGTATATTGCAAATTATGTTTTAATCTTCTTTCTGGGTGCTAATGCTGACGTCTGTGGTTATTTTGATGGTAATTATTTGCCGGCTGTGAAACAAGCTCCTGTCATGCTTACTAACATGCTCAAGAAAGTAATGATGGAAGGAAAATATGATGAGCGGTACTGAGGAAGAGACTGAACAAAATAATGATTATGTAAAGGCAAGTTAATGTTTACGAGCTGCAGAGGGACCAAAGTGTTCCTCTGTGCTGCGTCTAAGGTTCCTGCAGCCTCAGGGCCAGGGATGTGAGGTGTGCTGATAAACTGGAATGGATGCATGTAAATGCACCTTTTATAAGAAATGATGGAGGGAGTTTGTGTTATATGTGTGGCGATATTTTACCGTTTACGATATACCGCCAAAAAAATTCCCCACGGTAAGAATTTGTCATCTCGCGGTAAAAATGATAAATTCCCGTTGATGAAGTTTTGTGTAAAGTTCTGCTTTAAATCCACGCACAACGTACGGGAGGGAAGGAAGGAAGGAAGGAAGGAAGGAAGGAAGGAAGGAAGGAAGGAAGGAAGGAAGGAAGGAAGGAAGGAAGGAAGGAAGGAAGGAAGGAAGGAAGGAAGGAAGGAAGGAAGGAAGGAAGGAAGGAAGGAAGGAAGGAAGGAAGGAAGGAAGGAAGGAAGGAAGGAAGGAAGGAAGGAAGGAAGGAAGGAAGGAAGGAAGGAAGGAAGGAAGGAAGGAAGGAAGGAAGGAAGGAAGGAAGGAAGGAAGGAAGGAAGGAAGGAAGGAAGGAAGGAAGGAAGGAAGGAAGGAAGGAAGGAAGGAAGGAAGGAAGGAAGGAAGGAAGGAAGGAAGGAAGGAAGGAAGATGAAGGTTTTTGTGTAAAGTTCTACTTTAAATCCACGCACAACGTACGGGAAGGAAGATGGAAGATGAAGGAAGATGGAAGGAAGGAAGATGGAGGGACGGAAGGAAGGAAGGAAAGAAGGAGGAAGGAAGGAAGGAAGGAAGGAAGGAAGGAAGGAAGGAAGGAAGGAAGGGAGGGAGGGAGGGAGGGAGGGAGGGAGGGAGGGAGGGAGGAAGGAAGGAAGGAAGGAAGGAAGGGAGGGAGGGAGGGAGGGAGGGAGGGAGGAAGGAAGGAAGGAAGGAAGGAAGGAAGGAAGATGGAGGAAGGAAGGAAGGAAGGAAGGAAGGAAGGAAGGAAGGAAGGAAGGAAGGAAGGAAGATGGAGGAAGGAGGGAAGGAAGGAAGGAAGGCGAGTAAATTCCCGTTGATGACGTTTTTGTGTAACAAACATGGTGGATCTGAGAGCGAGATAGATTTATAGTTAAAAAGATGGAATTGGTATTTTTTTTATCGTCATTTTTATTCGTTATCGGAATAAATGCCAGAAATGATCGTGATACATTTTTTAGTCCATACCGCCCATCCCTAGTTTGTGTGCAGAATTGCTTGTTGAAACAGATGCAAACGGCACGTTCATGCTCTGTTAGCACCAGCATTTGCACCTTGGCAGACCTGTCCCTTTAACACCTGCGGTGAAGCCGCCAGGCTGGAAGGTGTTAGACATGCCGGCCCGGTGATGAGAGCCGCTCCACGTTGCTGCAGTCACACACTAATGAAGCCACAGCAGCTGTCTCTAATCCACGTCTCCGTCAGCTCCTTGGTTCTGTCTCACTTCACAGGGGAAATGATGGCAGCCATCACGATCACATTAGGCGACACTTGAACGCAGGAGTTAGCCTGAAGTTGGCCTTATTATTGGGAAATGATGAACTCTCCTGTCTAGATTCTGCACACTTCTCTAACTTTGAATTCCTCCGTTTGTCTCTTCAATTCGCTCAGATCGACAAGATCATGAGCTCCATCGGGGCGGGAATCGGCAGCGGGCTGGACATCAAGGACGACAGATCAGGTAAGACAAGAAAACAAGTATATATAAGTGAGTGTGTGTGATTAAATCTGGTTATTTTAGCTTATTCTCATAGTTTGGACGTCGTCTCCACAGATAAGAGTGCACTCAACATTTTTATCGCCAAGATGTGAAAACAACTGCGGCAATACGACACTTGAACCCAACAACATGTTTAGTAAGAATTTGTAGTGCTGTTAATCTGGGACCACATCTGGGTCATCGGCAGGTTTGCAGAGCTTTTAGAAACGTTTATAAACAGTACAGAACCAACTGTTGGTGCTAATCGATCTTCAGGGGCTTATGATGGCATTTCCATTATCTTTGGATTCCACTCTGCGGTGAGGAAGATTATTCAAGACGCCCCCTAATATTTCTATGAATGGACATCTCAGAACATTCCCCCCGAGGCCAGAGTACACGACTCCAACTCCACCGCCTTTAATCAGCCGCTACAAATCAAAGTTGATACACATCTGAACTCAACACAAAAACTAGAACGACAAGACCAAACTTGAGAGGTTTTGAGGGCCTGAAACCACTTGATTATATGTAAAATCTTAAGACTGAACAAGGATGTAGTTTCTTTGAAAGCATGTCTGTATTTGCAATAAAAAAAAGAAAGGAAAAGGAAAAACAATCCATCTGGCCATAAGCCAGATACGTCCAAGTTAACATGAAGAACAATTTGCAAACATAGTTTTTAATGGCGCCAGATAAATGACGCCTCCACGTTCAGCCTCTATGAACAAACACGCGGGATAACTGGCTGGAGATCTTCCAGCAGATCTTCCTGCAGATCTTCCAGCAGATCTTCCAGCAGATCTTCCTGCAGATCTTCCAGCAGATCTTACAGCAGATCTTCCAGCAGATCTCCCAGCAGATCTTCCAGCAGATCTTCCAGCAGATCTTCCTGCAGATCTTCCAGCAGATCTCCCAGCAGATCTTCCAGCAGATCTTCCAGCAGATCTTCCTGCAGATCTTCCAGCAGATCTTCCAGCAGATCTTCCTGCAGATCTTCCAGCAGATCTTACAGCAGATCTTCCAGCAGATCTCCCAGCAGATCTTCCAGCAGATCTTCCAGCAGATCTTCCTGCAGATCTTCCAGCAGATCTTCCAGCAGATCTTCCAGCAGATCTTCCAGCAGATCCTCCAGATCTCAAACGCAGAGACGGAGTGAAGCTTTCAGGCCACACGTCCATTTTCTCTCGCTCTTTCTGACGATGCTTAAAGATGACATGGATCATTATCTCAGCAGTAAAAGCTGTTTCATCAGAGTTCACTCTGAAGGTGTGTCCTCTAAAAAGTTTAATTATCAGGGAGGCAGAGCATTAAATTAAAATGATTTGATGAAATCCCCCTCCGACTACAAACCTGACTGATGTTATGAGAGAGAATCTGAGGTGGAACCCAGATGAAATGCTTATTTAAAACTTGTTCAATGCTGATCCGATTGATTAATTTTCATCCATATGGATACAGGTCCAGTAAAGGTGTAGGTTTGGAGAATTCAAATTCTTGCACGTAAATTCTTGCAAAAAAAAAGCTCTTTTGTTGTTTTTTGTTCCGGTTCTTTAACCCGAGCACCCTGAATACTCCTGTAGTCATCTCTGTGCTGCCCCCCCATCCCTCCATCCCTCCATCCCTCCATCCTCCACCTCCTGATCCGCTCCCCGCTTCCCCGCTTCTTCTTTTCATCCATCAATGCAAAACTGCTTCTAACCATGGTTACCACATCCAGTCTGCCCCCCCCAACTCCACCAGCACAAACATAGTTACAACACACACAAAGATGCATATTTATATACATATTATATATACCGTATATATTTATACACATATATTTTATGTACATGTATATAAATACTGCATGCATGCAGCCATGTAGTGAGTGAGTGTGTGTGTGAAAGAGAGAGAGGGTGGGTGGGAGGGAGCTTGGCTGGAAGACAAAGGAGCCGGGGCTGTTGTGATGGCTATTATCAGCAGAGCAAAGCAGATGTATGTAGAGCGGCAGGAGGAGCAGGGTCTCCATCGCCGCTGAGAGAAGAGAGAGAGACTGGAGGGAGACGGAGGGAAGTCAGCGAGAGGTGGAGCGAAGGAGCGAGGCAGCGCTCTCTCTCAGAAAAGAGGGAGAGACGGAGAGAGAGGAGGCTGCAGAAGCATACAGATGAGTGGGAGTACTTGATAAAGAGAAATCTACAACGCAGCAGTCCTCACTCTTTCTCTTCATCTGTAGCTCTCTCTTTCTCTCTCTCTTTCTCACCACACACACACACACACGCACACACACACACGCAGGCTCAGGGGGGGGAACCAAGCGAGCGCAACAGCTGAAAGGAAAGCAGTTGCTGCTGCGCCGTGCGCGACACATCCAGGCGCGTTGGCTCACGGATCTATACCTCCGGCGTTACCCAGCACCCTTCGCTGGCGGGATTTAACTGGCAGGACAGGAGCCGTTTTCAGGATACAACTTCAGCCGGTTCTTCCTCCGGCCGGATTCAGAGAGCATCTGGAACATCTGCACCTCCACCTGCCTGCACACTCGCGCGCTGACCTCCTCCATCCCCACCATGTCCCTTGCGTAGCCTCTTCTTCCCTTCACCCTCCCCTCCCCCTCCTCCTCCTCCTGCCCTCCCTTCATCTCCCCTCACCTCCTGCCTTGCCCAAAGACTCCTGGGAAGCATGGCGGGCTCCTTTGACAGCCACTTTGCCCGCCATAACATGATGTGGCAGTGCCAGCTGTCGCAGCCGGACTGCCGCTGCTACCGCGTGGACGGCTACTCCCTGCTGAAGCGTTTGCCCCTGCACCCCCTCATAGGTCCCCGCTGCCCCATGCAGTCCGTGGGCCAGTGGCTGGACTCCATCGGACTGGTCCAGTACGAGAACCACCTGCTGGCCAACGGCTTCGACAACGTCCAGTTCATGGTGAGTGTTTCCACAAGTCTCTTGTTTTTTCTCTTTTGTGATGAAGTGGCAGGAAATATCTTGATTTTGAGATTTTACACGGAGTATTGAATGTAATCTAGCCACCTTTCTTGCACCTTTCTCTGCTCTTCACCTCATTTACCATTCACCGTATTTGTTCAGTTACCAGAAATCTGTCTTTCTGAATCATCTATCCTCCCTTTCTCTTCTTCTTTCATTCCCTTCTTTGCCGCCTCTCCCCACTGATGCCATGTGAGGTCCCTCCTACGCACAGAAATCCTACATCACATCTCCACCACAGCAACGTTGTAGCTCCACCATCAATCTACACACACACACACTCCCTCAAACACACACACACTCCCTCAAACACACACACACACACTCACATACACACACACTGCACTAAAAGGCTGAAAACAGGCATTTCACAGTCTTTCTCTGATCCGTTTCAGCACACAGACGCACTGTTGCCTCCACCTGTAGCTCGCTGCTGTTTTATCTGACGGTGTCTTCCACTGACGTAGGGAGAGAAATTCACTGGGTCCCTTTGTGTTGTGAAACCCTTGATGTGTGGCTCCGATACGCAAACAAAGAGCAATGAACACCAAAGTAGTGGATACAGACGAGGAGGGCAGAGATGAAGCTATTTTGAGAGGAACTGCAGCAGAGAGAGATACAGCAGCGGATGCTGAGTCTCTCTGGATGTTGCTGCTGCTGCTGCTGGTCAGGAGACGTCTGCAAAATCACAACTTTTCCACTGTTTTGACCTTAATTCAGCTGTGTTTTTGTTTTGGCTGATCCCAGTGAAAACCTCTCCATTTCTATTTGACTTTTTCAAATCCTGAAGAACATGCAGATACTTGACAGAAGTCTAACAAATTCTATTTAAAAAAAAGTGTCTTAGGATTGATAAGACTTTGAGTTGTCCCACCTGTGCAGCAGTGAAGATTAGCTATGAAAAACATGCAGAAAATCGATGTAAAAGATACTATGCATCTCTGTACGAGGATATAAGGATGTAAGGAGTATATAGGCTGAAAAAGGAAGCATAGTTGCACGGTACGGAGTCATAAGTGGGTAAACTAAAGATAGGTGTAAACCAAAACTGTACAAAAATGAACTAAAGATGCACAAGAAAAATTACATAATAATGAATGTTTTGGTTAGTTTGACCTGCATTTATTCTTTAGTTACCCTGGCAACAGGATGAAATCCCAGAATATCTGTTTCTTTGTGTTCTTCCCACTCTTGGTCACTGTTTATGTGTGTTTTTATTTCTTGTTTTTCCATATTTTTTGCTGTTTCCTGGTCGGTTGACCAGAGTTCAGACTCTTTCTTTAAACTTGAAGGGTTATGGCATTTGGATGAAATCTTTTTCTTCAAGATGAGCACATGCATATTAACAGCCACAAACACTTGTTACTATCAGTTCTATTACTGGGCTTCTTAACGGCACAGATATATTAATCTATATGTTTGATACTTTAACGCAGAACCTAAAACAGGTCTGTTGTATCTCTGCATTAGCCACATCGTCATTTTACTGTATAAAATATCTTCAAATAAGGTATTTTGCAGCCACTGGCAGGTGAAACTATTTTTTAAGTTTTAAAAATGAGCACAAAAGTAATGCAAATGGTTTATATGACGGAATAACAGCATTAGAAAAAGAAACGTTGGCTTTAATAAGCAAGAAGATGAGAAAACTTTCTTGTGAACATGGTTAAAAGTTAAAAATGGAAGCAGAGCAGGTAGAAACTCTCACATTACTCCAATATTTACATCTCCAGCTGTTGCAGTATGGGAAAAGTCCTTTACCTGTAGATTAAACCCTTCTCTTCCAGCAGCTTCTCATTTGAATGAAAACTTAACATTTTATATTATTTTGATGGCTGTATTTCGTAGTACTGTATATTTAATCGTAGAGTTTAGCCCAGTTAGCTGGTAGGGGTCACGTTTCTGCTCACCTGTATGTTCTCTCCCAGGAATAATCGCTCTCATGTGCAACTACATGGCTTTCATGTGCAACTAGTCACCAACAGTTTCCAGCATTTACGTTGTGACTGGGGGGGTTTCCACTGTCCCTTTGTGTCAGAAGACTTTCAAAAGCTGCATCTCCTCTTTAGAAATGCCGTTGCAAACAATATTGAAAGGAAAAAATCTGGCAAACATGAAGGTGATTCCAAAAGTCTTTTTTCAGGGGGGCTTCTCTCGGGGTCTTCCAGTTTTCTGGCTTCTCTCTTGATGAGGGGAGTCTTTGACCTCGCTTTGTCATTCATTACTTAACAGGAAGGCGGCTTATCCTCTGCGTCGCCGAGAAAACTCAGTTTCTACAACAGACCGATGCTAATTAAGGCCGCTGGGATTAGCCCGGCACTTCTAAAGCTTCTTTTATTGTTGAATTTGTTTCCTTCAAGGAGGGCTTTTGGTCAAATTCTTTCATTTATGGGAAATTCAGTTAAATAGGGGCTCCAATACACAACAAGTTGGTAGATTAGTAAAAAAAAAATGTTGTTTTGCATTGGTTCATCTGTAGAACTAAAGCACGTTGCAGCCACAGGAGGAAGGAGGGGGGTTTCTAAATGAAAGGTCTGATTTTTCAATCCTATTTAAAAAAAAAAACAGGTTACAGTGAGTTTATCTGAATGTTTTTCCACTTAAAGCAAGTTCCTGTTGGAGTTTGAGAGAATCTGGTGACAGAAGTGGTCAAGTTGTAGGATATTCAAGTTTAAAGCTCAACAGAGCAACGAACTGAGGAGCTGAGAGTCAGGTGATGCTGTCGCTTCAATTCTTAACGCAATAATTCAAATTATGTTTCATTTGATCCTAAAATATTAGTTTTTATAAAATTGAGCCAGAGGAGATGAGTGAAGCAACTGAACTGTGTTTTATCTGTAATTACTTGAGTAAAAAACCCTCAGCACTCGCGCGGTTCAAACTCATTATAGTCAAACATTTACACCCCTAACTTTTTGGCCCAACACGATGCTCATATGTGTAGAAAAATACAGGGGTGAAGGTTTAATGTTGTCGGTCCTCTGGGGAAGTCACATGACCTCTGAGGATCCGAGAGGCAACGTGGCAGACGTGTGAACACAAATGAAAATAACGCCTTTCATCTAGTTTCATTCAGCTCAATGAAATGAAAGATGGAGAAAAGCTGATTAGAGAATTATGAATTTATTTTTAAATGGTTGCAGTGCGAGAAATGTGATGGTGGACATCAGTTTGGTGCGAAGCAGCAGTGGTGAGCAAACTTCTGAGCTTTGACTTTGCACTGCTCCAGTATCTTTATTGTTTAGTTTAGAGGTGCTGCCACGAGTCCTCACCAGAAACAAATTGATGTTGTGGAGGAGAAATGTTTTAAGTTATCATAAATTTGTAGAAACCTAAGTCCCCTCATCTTTACATGAGTTGAGAAGAATCTGAGACGAGTAACTCCATAAAGAAGCCAAAAGGCCAAAAGTTTCAGTTATACAAAACAAGTGCAGTGAAGCTGGAGAGGGGAGGGTTTTAAGAAAAAGAAGGAAGTTTATGGGAAAGGACAACATTGAGGACAGTTTTCCAGCCTCCATCAGCTTCCTGCCAAGGTGCTTTTTAATTCCTGTGCTCGGATCGTTACCCTCGCGCCACCGTTTCTCCCAGGTTTAGGTCCCTATATCTTGTTGCTAAAAACCTCCTGCCACCAGTGTCGGCTCCTTCCAGTGATTAACATGAAATATGTAGCGATGAAGTGTTTAGCGAGCATTTAATCCACTTTGTGAGCAGCATACAATAACTGTGTTTGCCTTCCAGAATAATAAGTAAACAGCACAAGAATGAGAGAGAAAAGCGCCTCCTAAAAATACCCCCGCTGCTCTCGTTTCAGTCGCTGCTCTTTCATTCATTTAAACTGTAGCTGATGTGTTCATGCGATGCACACTGAGAAATGACACACATAGGGCAAACATAACGTTGGGACGCAGCAGGAGCCGGGTCAAAACAGGCTTGGTAAAAAAAAAGAACAAATATCAACTTAATCTCTCTTTTACATCTGCGTTGCGTTTGAACCTCCGTCTCTGCAACAATGTGCTCCGCTGCAGCTCTGAGAGTCGTTACTCTGCTCTGAAGTTCCAGCACGGCGACTTCACCTCCATTAATCCGCCTCGGAGCTGATCTATGATGTGCACTCGTCTCTAAGAGGCCCCAGCATGCAGCTTGATGAAGAGACTGTAGCCTGAAGAGGCCGAGCCCAATCAGCTGCAGCCTCGGTTCCCTCCGTCGGTTCAGGGGCGCTAGTGGAGCCCCGGAGACGGAGTTTAACTAACAACCCTGGAGCAACATCACTCATTATTAAGGGCCTCTTTATACTGGATGTGCAAACCCTTTAAATCTTCAGCTCTGAATGACCGTGTTGCATCAGTTCCAGCAGTCAAAGTCTCAGGAAGTGTTTTAACGCCTGTTATCCACCCGTCATCCTATCCTCCAGACCACTAAATCCATCCCATCCTCTTGTGCATAAGAAACATCCCTGTTTGGTGGGAAAAGAGGAAAAAGGTCTTAAGAGTGGAGGAGCAGTGGGCTCAACTAGTATCTCCCCAAAAATTCTCATCGCTGCAGAAGCTGCACCAGATTTGTCAAAACTCAAGTTTGAGTTGAGTCTCATCCAATAAACACATTTTATCCACAGTTGCAAAACTACACTGCAAAAACTCAAAATTTTAACAAGAATATTTGTCATTTCTAGTTAAAATGTCTAATTTTTAGTAAAAGAAAATCTCATTACACTTAAAACAAGACTCATCACTGGAGAAAACAACAATTTTCACCTGTTTCAATTAGATTTTCACTTCAAATAAGTAGAAAAATCTGCCAGTGGAACAAGATTTCTTTTGCTTGTAATGAGAAGATAAATCTTGTCCCACTGGCAGATTGTTCTACTTACAGTATTTCAAGTGAAAATTTACTTGAAACAGGTGAAAATTGTCAAATAAGTTATTTTTCTGGTAATGACTCTTGTTTTAAGTGTAACAAGATTTTTTGACTAAAAATGAGACATTTTAACTAGAAGACAAAATACAAATATTCCTGGTAAGATTTTGAGTTTTTTCAGTGTACGTTTGGCAACCAAACAACATTTAGTGTGACTTCCAACACTCGATGTGGTCCTGACCAGATGAGAACCACTGATGTGTTTTAGAAGGATTCAGATGAAATAAATGTGTTCTTACACTTCATTTGAACATGGCTGTATTGATGAAGTTAATTATGTTCTTTGGTAAGTTTAGACAATCTAATATTATCTGTTTTAGAAATATTCAGAACTGATAGCAAAGGGACCGGATAGTTATAAAGGTTTCTGGTTTTCGTTTGCGATCCTAACTCATGTTTGAACAAGCTTCGGCTGCTTGGAGGTAAAACTGTCTGCATAGAGAATAAAAAAGGATCCTGGAGACAGAAATACAGTCTGAAGACCGTCAGTTTCTGCTGCACAGGAATATAGCTTTTTAAAATGTCAATTTGCTACACTGGAAGCCTATTTCCAGAAAACTTGGGAGGCTGCAGGAACAACTTATCCAGAAATGCGGCCCGAAGCTGAAAAAAGATGAGACCATCACCACGGCGCAGAAACACCACTGAGGTCCTCGGAGACGAGCCCCGGGAGACGGCGGGTACGTCTGCTGGGGTCAGATGAGTCCATGTTTCTAAAGATGAGGAAGACCATCCAGGAAGTCCTGCATGCGCGACGGTACAGAAGCACATCTGTGCCAGAGTTATTATCGTTCACGAAAACGAACGAAATAACGAAAACTAAAATTGAAAAAACAATTTCGTTAACTGAACTAAATAAAAACGAAAATTAAAAGACAAAAACGATAACTAACTGAAACTATATTGCGTGTTTAGAAAACTAACAAAAACTAACTGAAATTATAGATATAATTTCCTCCGTTTTCATCCCTGTCAATATAAGCCTTGGTATGATCAATTTATTCTGCTCTGGCCGTTTATCTCCAACTGGCAGCTACGGCACCTTAACGCCTCACGGTCCGTGACGTCAAAACTAAAACTAATAAAAACTAAACTAAAACTAAGCATTTTTGAAAATATAAAAACTAATAAAAACTAGCAAACCCACACTAAAAACAAATTAAAACTAACTGAATTGAAGGAGAAAAAGTCAAAACGAAATAAAACTAAACTAAAATGAAAAAACTATTATAACCCTGATCTGTGCTCATGGCGTCGGTGACTCGTATCAGTGCAGACCTGCTACCATCATGATGTTCGGTTCAATTCCCACTTTATTAATCCTCAAAGAGAAATTATAATATCAATATAACACCTTGGCAACTTAATTTTTATCCAGGACTTTTAGAAATTGATTAAATTAAATTAATGTGGCACAAATAACCCGCAGGGATTTTGACTGGAAATCACACGAAGGACTCAGGGTTTTAGTAATACACATGCATGAGGTTGAGCATGTAAATGGCAACGGTGGGTCCTAGTTTCTGAGAGTACAGTTAATTTAAATAATATACATATTTATGAATTGCAGCACAATTAGCTGATTTCAACACAAGCAGCGTTGCGGAGCAACTCACAAGCTTCGCTCCGTAGCTCCTCGGATAGAAAATCAATAAAATGTGCTACGTGCTGACTTCTCCCTCTTCCACTGGAAGACATAAAAACTAAATGAGCTACAACGCTCCAGCGTGTCGATACTGACCGGACTGGCGTTGCCCTCCACCTCGATTCATACTTCAGTGACTTGATCTTTGTGCAGCCCCGCTGAGAGCCAAATGAGGCCACGCAAGTCAGTTTAGTAAAATTAGTGCTGAAGGCAAACACACGTACTGGATGCCTTTGCTTTATAGTGAATCTCTTCAAGGGCAAAGTAATCCCCACGGTCACCTGAAGTGAACTGAAGAGAGGAGGGATAAAAAGAGGAGACGAGAGAGCCAATATCTGGATTGTTCCGTGTTCTTCTTCCTCTCGTCTCCTGGATGTTTGTCGATGCTACTAATTTGACAGGAATGAGATGTGAAGGGTCTGACGAGGGCGATGCCCCAGTCACGCGAGCGTACAGGCGTGTGTGTGTGTGTGTGTGTGTGTGTGTGTGTGTGTGTGTGTGTGTGTGTGTGTGTGTGTGTGTGTGTGTGTGTGTGTGTGTGTGTGTGTGTGTGTGTGTGTGTGTGTGTGTGTGTGTGTGTGTGTGTGTGTTGTGTGTGCATGTGTGTGTGTTTGTGTTGTGTGTGTGTGTGTTGTGGGCTGATGCCCCCAGGACTGCCCCAGGCCTTCTCTCACACACCCTCCCCTCATGTTTCTTTCCCATCTTGAGGTGATTTACTCTACTTTCCTGCCACAATCCTTATTTCTGATGACATTTTTGGCTGAGCTTGCTTCCCTGCCTGCGTGCTGCACCGATAGATGACTAATAATGTGTCTGAGTGAGAGTCTCTGGAGGGGGGAAGGCCTCATGGCGCTCCTCCGGCTCTCCACTGGATTAATTAAAGGTGGAACTCTGTGAGATGCTCATTCAGCCTCTGGTTTACTTGTATTTAGACGTATAACATGTTGGGCCTCGGATAGCCCAGTTGGTTGAGCGGACAGACCATCGCCCTCCAATCCTGTAGCTCTTTACTGCTGTCGTCCCCCCTCTCTCTACCAAAGTTTCTGTCGAGCCACTTTCAAAATAAAGGCCAGTAGAGCCACAAAACAAGTGTAAAATGTTTGTTTGGATGGTTGTGGTCACACCAGAAGGCCAGCAGATCCATCCACAGCCCCGCCCGAGCCACAGAGGTGTCAAAAGTATTCACATTCATTACTCAGGTAGAAGTATAGATACTAGAGTTTAAAAATACTCCTGTAGAAGTTGAAGTATCAACTCAAGTTTTTTACTCAAGTAAAAGTATAAAAGTACTGCTTTCAAAACTACTTAAAGTATAAAAGTAAAAGTAATGTAAGGAGGAAAAAAGCCATTAAGGACAAAAGCCATTGAAAATGAATGCATCTTAGAATAATGCAAATATATTAAAGAACCATATATGTGTACTATTGAGCATTAACATGTGTTTCAGAGAGCAGGAGATATGATGACTAGTTGCCTATAAGTATTGTAATGGTGCAAAAAGTCAAACTTCAGAGGCGTGTTATCATTTATCCTAACCTTTATTGGAATGCACATCCAAGTTTAGTTGCAGGAATCTGAGGGAACGGATGTAAGAACAAAACTGGACAAGAACATCTGAAACAACCACAACCAAATTCACTCTATCCGGATGGAGCAATTTAACTGGATAGTTTTTTCAAGGCCGAGATGAAATAGAGTAACGAGGCTGTTTTTAAAATGTAACGAGTAAAAAGTACAGATAATTGCGTGAAAATGTAAAGAGTAAAAGTAAAAAGTCGTCTGAAAAATAATTACTCCATACTCCAAGTATAGATAACCAAAATTTCTACTTAAGTAAGGTAACAAAGTATCTGTACTTTGTTACTTGACACCTCTGCCGAGCCATTACCCCCCGATCGTCCCAGATAAACCTTCAGCTGATCAGATGATTATTTCTGCAATTATTTATCAGATAATAACTAACTTTGTCCTAACAGCATTCCTTTCCTTTAAACAACTCAATAACGCCGTGTTTAGTTCATAAACAGAAGTACTCGTGACTGAGGCGACTGGGACTGGGATGCATCTGCACAGGAAGATTATCCGGCGTCACTGATCACGTACTTTGCTGACGTTTTGGTTATTAAGAGATAAATTAATATTATTCCCCACCGTGACTCAATCTAATTTCAGTGGATGAAAATTAAGTAGATTTGCTGTTTGAGAGCTTCAACAAGCAAACGTTACAAATAAATCTAACATTTTAGTTTAAAAAATGCATTTTTAGCCTCTGTTCCTGTATAATGTTATATCAGAGTTTTTAATTCATAAATGAAAGTGAATGAAATCAGAGACATGTTCCAGGACGCGTGTCTCGTTCCTGGACCGGTAGCAGCTGAAGGAGTCGTGCTGACTTCAGAAGCCTTTGTTACCAGGTGTTATTGTTGTTTTACCAACGCAGACGACCTTGTTCCACCTGGTCCCAGCTGCTCTAACTCTGTCTGTCCTCCGCTTCACAGGGCAGTAACGTAGTGGAGGATCAGGACCTGCTGGAGATCGGGATTCTCAACTCGGCTCACAGGCAGCGTCTGCTGCAGGCCATCCGGCTGCTCCCCAGGGTCAGTACCGCAATGATCCGTCTAACATACATGCAGTCACCGCTCAGTCCACGTCTCGCTCCATGTCCATGACAGCTGGGTTTCTCTTGCATCTGCTCTCGGTTTGTTTAGTTTAATGTTAAATGCTACAAATCTTCTCCTACATCTGAGTTTCTGTGTGATACAGTTTATACGTCTCTCTGGTGTCTGGATTTCTCTGTGGCTTCTTCTGAAGTCTTGAACCAGATACCAAGTCGAGGGAACATTAAACTTGGTCTTCTTTGCGTCTCAGCACATAAAATATCAAGAATCTCTTGAATCCTTATTTGCTCCCTCCACCTTTGAGCTTAAATTTCAAATTGTATTACATTTAACCTAGCTGGGGTTTTAAACCGATGATTGTTTTTGTAAACGAGCAAACAGACGCTGAATACGAGGTGGAGGCGGTGGAGTATTTGTTTAAAGCCTGATCAATTCTGCACCAATTTTGAGTGAATGATCTTCTCCACTGCAGTATCTCGGGCTGAGCAGTAACTTCCTTCTGGTACCGTCTTAGTCACACCTTCGCTGAAAAAGCAGCTTGTTCCCTAGTTGGAATAACTGAAAGGTGGAAGCACCGTCATGCTTTATTATCTCCGACTTTCCTTCTCCTGGGGAGCTGCTGAAGCCTTCAACTTCATATTTAGCTGTGTTTGCACGCTGTTAATGCAATAAGAGGAAAGAATAGAGCGGGAAAGAGTCAAGCAGTCCAGGTCTACACTAGTCCAGGTCCAGAGTTGTCCAGGGGCCTCATTTATAAAGCTGGCGTGCGCACAAAACAGGGCTTGAAAGATGAGCACGCCACCTTCTACGCAAAGGTTGGGATTTAAAAAAAAAAAACGGGAAAATGTGCGTATCTTTACGCACACTTTGATCCTAGCGCATGAACATTTTGAAGAAATGGGGAACTGGCGACGCAGACGGTGAGGTGGTGAAATGAAGCCAGATTCATGTCATACTTTTAATGTCATCACATATAATATAATAGTGCTGATCGTGTCCCTCTGTGTTTGAAGCACAGCGTCAGTCAGTCGGCCACTTCCAGCTGCGCCATGCGCTTGGGACGCTCTGGTGCTGCAGCCGCGGTGCAGGACACGCCGGGCCGGTGTCATGCCAAAAAGTGATTGCCTGCCAGAATCTGATTTCTCCCCTGAAAATGGGTCTTTTTACCTTCCAAAAATTGATTGAAGGCCAAATACAGTTAATGAAAAGTTGTTTCTGCCTAAATATGACTTGATCTCATTCTTGAGCTTCATAATCTGAAAATCTGACGTTTTAGCACTATCACTCAACGGGCTGCTGTGTGCGCTCCCTCGGCCAGAAATCAGATTCTGGCAGGCAATCACCTTCAGATCGCACGACTTGTTTTATTTCTGCCACAGATCTGTCCGTGTCACTCACAGCGTTTAGCGCAGCAACGACGTGCTGCCACTCACTCGCTTTATTTTTGTTAGTGATGCCATTACTGTGACCACCAAATAATGTGGTTTTCCTGGCCTCCACCTCATCCACAACATCTCCATCTCAGTCTCCGTGAAATTTAGTGGCACGGTGGCTCGACACGTCTCATTCATTATGGCGCGCAGCAGAAACAGACTGCAGGAAGCCGCTGCGCATGCTCAGCAGACTCATTTATAAGCAAATACAGTCATGAACTACTTTGCATTGCCCATTTATGGTATGAAGTGGGCGTGTAGAGGGCGGGATATGAGCTGAATTCACATGCGCAACCTTCCAGGTGGACTGTGATTTACAAAGCGAACATTGCGTGCAGATGTGCGTAGATTTTTTTGTGCGCACGCCATTTTCGGCTTTTGAACGCACGTACACTTTTAGTATGAATCCTACGCACTCTTTTATAAATGAGGCCCCAGGTCTACACTAGTCCAGGGGCCTCATTTATAAAAGAGTGTGTAGGATCCACACTAAAAGTGCACGTAAACCCAAAAGCCGAAATTGGCGGCCGCAAAAAAAAAGCCGGATTTATAAAACACTTGCACGCAACGCTTTATAAATCACAGTCCACCTGGAAGGTTGCGCAGGTGAATTCGCCTCATATCCCGCCCTCTACACGCCCACTTCATACCATAAATGGACAATGCAAAGTAGTTAATGACTGTATTTGCATATGAATGAGCCTGCTGAGCATGCGCAGCGGCCTCCTGCAGTCTGTTTCTGCTGCGCGTCAGGATGAATGAGACGTGTCGAGCCAGGCAACCGTGCCACTAAATTTCACGGAGACTGAGATCGAGAAGTTGTGGATGAGGTGGAGGCCAGAAAAACCACCTTATTTGGTGGTCACAGTAAAAGTAGAAAAAGTAGAAAATAAAGCCAGTGAGTGGCAGCACGTCGTTGCTGCGCTAAACGCCGTGAGTGCCACGGACAGATGGTGCAGAAGTGGTGTGATTTGAAGGTGGAGGCCAAGAGGTACGGAGCCCCTAAAGGGACACAGATTTTTTTATATATATAATGAGTTTTACGTGCGCGCATGAAACCTTTAAGGCTGATTTATGGTTCTGCGTTACACCAACGCAAAGCCCTAGGCGTAGGTGCGCGTCGCCGCGTACCCTATGGCGTAGGCTCTGCGTCGTTTTAACGCAGAACCATAATTTAGGCTTACGCCCGCGTGTAAAACTCATTATATATAAAAAAAAAAAAATCTGTGTCCCTTTAGGGGCTCTGTAGAGTGGCCTGGCACTCATTTGTTCTGTCCTCAGTCACTCTACGGTTGGAAGCGTTGGGTGACTAGGAGGTTCCCGGCACGGCGTGTCCTGCACCGCGGCTGCAGCAGCAGCACCAGAGTCCTGACTGATGCTGTGCTTCAAACACGGAGGGACACTATCAGCGCTATTATATTATAAGTCTGATATGTGATGACATTAAAAGTATGACATGAATCTATCTTCATTTCACCACCTCACCGCCTGCGTCTCCAGTTCCCCATATCTTCAAAATGTTCGTGCGCGAGGGTCAGGGTTGGCGTAGGGATACGCACAGATACGGTTAGTTTTTTCTTTTTAAATCCCTTTGCGTAGAAGGTGGCTTGCGCATCTTTCAAGCCCTGTTTTGTGCGCAAGCAAGCTTTATAAATGAGGCCCCTGGTCCACGCAGTCCAGGTCTACAGTAGTCCAGGTCTACACTAATCCAGGTCCACTATAGTCCAGGTCCACAGCGGTCCAGTTAAAGCCGTGGTTCAGGGCACCTGATCATGTAATATTTCCCTAATGAATCCCTTTTTAAAATTAGCTCTGTGCAACAAAATCAGAAAACAATAAGTTCAATATCATGAGCAGTGTTTAAAAAACTCCCCTGTTGTATTCAAAGGCAGGTGTGCAACTATTATTGGATGGATGCACTATTGATCCCGAGCTGGAGAAATCCCAGTGTTACAGCAGTGAGGACACAATGTGCAGGTTACACAACCTAGAAATGAAGTGAAATATCAACTGTAAACATGCTGTGGCTATGAATGGTCAGTTTATGTTGCATCTCAATAATAGACTAAACTTTGAAATGTTCAGTTTTTGAAATATGCAGGCTTATTAACATATAAATAATAGCCGATCAGGTTTGCAGGCTATGAAACATCCAGACTCTTGTAGCTAGTTTCTCTTCAGACAGCAGATGTATGCACAGCAGCTGGAGGTAGAAAGTGGAGAATGACATCCAGTAATCACAGTAACTGTCAGCTCCAAAATAACTCTCTTTGAAAAGTTAATGAATATGAACAAAAACGTGACGTTTTTCATGAAGGTAACTTCTGCTCTTTACAAAAGGTGCGGCCCATCGGTTACGACGGCAACAACCCGACGTCGGTGGCGGAGTGGCTGGAGTCTCTGGAGCTGGGCGACTACACCAAGTCCTTCCTCATCAACGGTTACACCTCCATGGAGCTGGTGAAGAAGATCTGGGAGATTGAGCTGATCAACGTGAGTCTCAGACTTTTTCTCACCTCTTTCAGCGCTGCAGAGAAATGACAGCCCTGACGGTAAACGGGTTGGGAAGTTTTTACTCAACCTGTGTTACTAAATCATCTGTGAATTATTTAAAATACGCTGCTGCTCACATTGTTGCTTTGTTGCAAAGAAAGAGGTCGATATATGCGTTGGCTTTCTACGCTTGCTAATTGAATGTCTTAGCTGAGCTGCTATCACTCTCAACACGCTAAGAGACTCCACATAAAAGTAAAGGGAGGATTACAGGGCTTGTTAACAAGACGCTGTAATCCTGAGATTTGTTACAAGTCAAACTGGAACCATTTAGTTGAATCTTGAAGGGGTGCTTCTAAGTGTTACAATAAGACGTGGCGGTGCGACGTGGAAATACAACCTTACAATACAGCTGGCACACACGCATGCAGACCACGTAAAACAACTTAAGTCATTATTACACTGCAAGTACTGTATGTATCTGTGACGACATGAAAGTAACATCAAATCTTGCATCCCATAACTAGTTAATATCTACCTAGACGGTGTTGTCACAGGTATAGTTTCTGTGCCTGATGCTTTTTTGTGTCCTGGTTTCCATGGTGACGGAGTAAGTCTGTTTCTGCGTACTGTACTGGAGCAGAGAGCCCACATCCCAGCTTATGCACAAGCCTTCTGCTTCTTACCCAAAGCAGGGCTGAAATTGAAATGAAAGTTGCAGCTCTAAGAAGGACAGAACGCTGTGCAGAATACCCATCAGGCACTTCTGCTCATTCCTGTGCGATGCATACTAACCGGAGGCAGATGCACTTTATATCCTTAAGATGCTTTCCTTCCTGCCTTTCTCAGTTTGGAAGTCTGCCTTCTTGAATTTAGGCTTAATAAATGCAAATACACGGATGCTGAATGTTAAATTCCCTTCTATTGTAACAAGATTTGAGATTTCCGCTGTTGTGTTTCCAAAAGTGGCGCAGCATTCTTATTATGTTTTTTTTCCAAAACATCAAATCTACGCCAGAGATGAGATTTATCGCTACCCGAGCCCATCAAATTGATGTGCTCCCTTGATTTTGCGAGAGTGAGGAAATGGTGCTGGATTACGGGGGGCGCCTGCATTTCTGATTTTGATGAGAGAGGTTTGAGAGCCAGAAGAGAAGGGGTGTGCTTCCTTCCCAGTGGAAGATAAGTGATGAACGATCAGCTGGAGGAGGTGGAGAAGGAGTTATATAAGCATGTGGGATGGAAGATGTTTCATCGAACTGGGGATACCACCCACGCGCTGCGCTGCTGCATTTGTGACTGTGTGTGTTTTTAGATGCATACGTGAGATGGGAAAAGTGTTGATACATCATGCGTTTATATTTCTCACCTTTTAAACATATTTGCTCTGCTCGGCCATTAAGGAAAACAGAAGAGCGCTGGGGTCAATAACATTCAACATGCACATATAATATATAAAATACAGCAGGGTAAACGGCTCCTGCAGTGCCGAACGCCAACACTAGAGGCTGCACAAGGACGCAGTGTGGACAAAAAGTATTAATACACATATTTCTAAGAGTTGACGTTGCTTTGCATGACTTGGGACAGGCTGGTGTGCATTAATAGCAGAAGCCTTCAGACTGGATGTAATTACGTTGTGGATTAAAGTGCATTAACTTTGCGGTACTGGTTTGTTGAGGGGGTTTTGCCTGTTTAATCTCGCCGCTGTGGAGAAAGCAGTCATGGGAGACGTGGTTTTATAGATCGGTCTGGAAACAGGACGGATTAGTTCTGTATCATGGATAAAAATAAAACATGTCTGAGCACTAAACGTTCAATACAGGACTAAAAAAAAGCAAGCAAGCTGTGTATAACTGATTGAATCTCAAAGAAAGTAAGGATTTTCAGGGGAAACAGCTCAACATGATGTCCTTCACTCATAGTTTTTATTCCTGTAATTACTGAGTTTATACATTCAACGGCTTTAACTGGCCATCATGGGAGCCCTCGCACAGAGCGCTTCCCTCCACAGTCGTGCAGAAACTCCCATCCTCAGTCCCAGACTGTGAACTCGTCCTTATCTCGTGAATGCCTCACGTTCTATTAATCTCCAGTGAAATCACGTGTCCGCTGGCTGCAGAGATTATATTGGAATCACACCACTGCAGCAGCGCGCCGCCACTGAAGTCCCCGAGGTGCTGGAGAGGTCACCGCTGCACCTGAGAGATGCTGGGGAGAGATACTGCAGAGGGAGGGGATGCACAGTGATGTCTGAAGGACGGGCTTTTAAAGTAGGCGAGCGCTCTCTAACAATTTCATAAAAATACAGCCACTGCTTTCAAGTAACGCCCACGGCGACAGAGAAGAGGTTTTAAAAACAAGTGTGTCCTTTCGACTGGGTGCGTATGTGCAATCCTGCTGGTTCAGCACTAGAGAAGCGTTTCAAAAAGCCTCTTAATCTGACTTAATTGTTCATCTTTGTTTGCAGTTTTTCACATTTCACACCAGAATAGAGTTTTGCAAACCTTCTCCATGCAGAGTTAAGTGTTTTTGTTAAAACTGACCAGTTAGATGGAGGAGTTGTGGACTCTCTGTTTCTGAAGTCATCTGTTCCACCAGTCAGGACCAAATGTGATTGTAAATGATCAAAGCATCAAACACTGGGAACGGGTTTAGGATCTGAAGCTGTGGTTGTGATCGTGGATGAATAATTTACATCCTATATCACAATTTTCTAGTGCTATACATGTGGTGTAGTGGTGTAATTTTCTCACTTGAAACGTCTAAGCATAAGGACTGCAGCAAGTTGATGTGCCTGAAGCGTCAGGCTCCTTCAGTGAGTCTGTTTTAAAGGAAAATCCTGTTTGGCATGTTTTTTTTTTTGTTTTTTTTTTTTAATTAGACCCATTCTAACCTATGAGGTTGTTAACTCCTCATTTATGTTTTATTTTTTTTAAGGTGACAGGGAAAATAATTGGAGCTCAGTAGCAACAAACTAGTGTATTTATCTATTAACGTGCTGAAGAGAAATAAAGTACCTGACCCAATATCAGTCCTGCACAGAGGTGGGTAGTAACGAGTTACATTTACTTGAGTAAGTTTTGGGAAATGTTGTACTTTTAGGAGTAGTTTTGAATCACTATACTTTTTACTTTTACTTGAGTAGATTTGTGAAAAAGAAACTGTTACTCTTACTCCGCTACATTAGGCTACGTTGAGCTGTTACTTTTCTTTTATCCCTTTTATCCGTGTACGTGCCAATCTCATGACATCACTGAGTGATTCTTTGGGAAAAATGTTTGTTTTGTCACATATACACAGACTCAAACACACACAGAGTTTCTATGAGTTCATGGGCTTGTTCTAGTTCTACCTGGTTAAAAAAGAAAAGTACAAAGGCTTGAAATTTTGTAATACTTTTTTTATTCTTTTATTTATTTTATTATGTATTAAAGTACTTGAATTTACTTTAAGATCATTTTCATTTAAGGTATTTTTTTTATTATTTTAATGATTTTGCCTGAAGATGATTATTTTGTACTTTTGTCTGTTTGAATCGGACGTTACTCAACAGTTACTCAGTACTTGAGTAATTTTTCCACCAAGTACTCTTTTACTTTTACTCAAGTAATTATTTGGATGACTACTTTTTACTTCTACTTGAGTCAAATTATTCTGAAGTAACAGTACTTTTACTTGAGTACAATTTTTGGCTACTCTACCCAGCTCTAGTCCTGCATCATAAGAGGGGATATTTTTCTTTACAGATGAATATACGTGAAATTATTCTCAAGACGAAACCCCGAAGGAAACAGAGGAATGCCTTCTCCAGGTCCAGTTCTAGACCAGGGTATTGACCTTATTCAGTGTTTCAGAGGCAGAATCAAACCCGCTCTCTTTCTGAACCCCAGGTTCAGCTACCGGCTGGACTCCCTTCTCCAGGACCCTTGGCCCGACCTCACCAGCGAGGCCACGGTAGCCCACGGCAACCAGAGCCCTGCTGAGCTGGTCCAAGGTCGGGTCTGTTCCGGGTGGTGGCTGGAACAGAATTTCAAGGTCCGGTTCCCTGGTGCTAGGATTTAATCTCTGCTATTAGCTTGCGGCTCCCTGCCGTCATCGAGAAGAGGTGACTCTCGTTGCAGTTAACAGGGTTTTCTTTTGTGTCTTTCATGGACTAATGTTTCTCTCGTCCCCGTCAACACTGATAGCTGCCCTCCCAGCGCCGGGCTCTGCTCTGTTAATTACGTTTTTTTTCCTTCTCATTGTCACCTCCTGCTTACTCAGGTGCGTTGTGGGGGAATGATCTGAGCAAACGTTCCACCGTGTGCTCACAAGCTGTCGGTAGTGACTTAAAGATCAATACTGCAAATACAGAACTTTAACCCTTGTGCTGCAGAAAAGAAGGAATGAAGGAGAGAAGGAAGTAAGGAAGAAAGGAGAAAAGAATGAAGGAAGTAGGAAAGGGAGTAAGGAAGGGAGAAAAGATGGAAGGGAGGAAAGAAGGAAGTAAGGAAGAAAGGAGAAAAGACTGAAGGAAGTAGGAAAGGGAGTAAGGAAGACAGAAAAGATGGAACGGAGGAAGGGAGAAAAGATGGAAGGAAGGAAAGAAGGAAGTAAGGAAGAAAGGAGGAAAGGGAGTAAGGAAGGGAGAAAAGATGGAAGGAAGGAAAGAAGGGAGAAAAGATGGAAGGAAGGGAGAAAGAAAGGAAAGAAGGGAGAAAAGGGAAGAAGGGAGGGAGGAAGGCATGGAGAAAAGGAAAGAAAGAAGGGAGGGAAGAAGGAAGGAATGGATAAAATAAGGAAAGAAGGAAGGAAAGCAAAGAAGGTAATAAAGGAATGAATGACGAAAGGGAGGTAGGAAGAAAAAGGAGTAAAGGAGGGTAAAAAAGGAGGAAAAGAGGAAAGGAAGGAGAGAGCATGGCAGGAGGAAAGAAGGATAGAAGAATTGGGTCATTTTGACCCAAAAGACAGCACAAGGGTTAAGTGACTTAGTGGGAATACAACTACAACAATACAACACAACTGGACCCCTTTGTATTGTACATCTTTTGAATGACGAATCCAAACTATCTCTAACAGGAAAATCACACAAAATTTGGCTGGCAGGACTGACAGCAGCCAAAAAAATCATAGTCCAACGTTGGAAGCCTCCTTATAACATCTCCATAACTCATTGGCTTCAGAGTTTCTTGAATATTGCATATTTGGAACTGTCATCAGCAAGGATTAACAATGCTCAACAAGGCACAATTTCATTATGGACAAACCTGATATCAGACCTGAATTATACTCTCACTGGATAAGGACACAGTTAGTGTGTACTTGTGATTGGACTGGTGGTTGGAGGGGGGGTTTGTGTGTTTTGTATGTTGGTATGTGTCGTTTTGTATCTAAGAAAATTCAATAAAAATTGAATGGGAACACAGAGACAGCAAATACAAGGCTGGGTTTCTGGACTCTCAGAAACAGTGAGAGGTTCAGTCCTCCTGGAGGGAATGGGAGGTCAGGCTGCTCCTCCACATGGAGAGGAGGCCAGTCAGGTGGTTTGGGCATCTGGTTAGGATTCCTCCTTGAGGAGTGGGTTCGTGTGTTGGGAGAAGTCCACGGGGCTTTAGAGATTAAAGCTCTCAGCCTGGAAGCACCTGGGATCCTCCCAGGAGCTGCAGGAGGAGGTCTGGGCCGCTCCGCTGAAGCTGCCGCCTCCGTGAACCAAACCTGAAGTGGAAACTCATTCAATCCAATTTTCTTAGTATGTTATAACGATATTAATAATTCAGACAAAAATAACTCATCATTGAAATCCGACACTGTGTGTATAATTGGATTTCTTTCAGGATTAACAGATCACCCTCCACTGAACTGGCCCAGATAATTTGCGGACCTATTGTAGCACAAATGACTCATGAAATAATTAATAGTGCAGTATGACAAATAGTAAAATATGAAACATTAAGTGGCTACGTATTAAAGATGTTTTATTGGAATAAATACAGATTAAATACTGTGTGAGATCAGCGGTTTTCCAACCAGTTCAGTTAATTTGCTGCTTTAATTTTCTCTTTCACCAAAGTAAATCAGAGGCGTACGTCAGGAGCATTAGGACTTTTTCAGGCTGCTTTTAATATCACTAATCTCCTGATAAAACCCATCTGCGGTTTCAGAAATTAAATTCTGTAATTATCTTTGTTTTATTAAGCTTGGGAATTAAACCCAGGCTAGGACGCAGGAATGCCTCAACTGGATCTTGACTTGTTAACTTTAGAAAGCTTCATTTTGTGATGAAAACAACAATACTGACAGACAGTCTGATGAATCTTGATCAATCACGTAAAACCAGAAGGAACTCCAAGATTTCTTAGAAAGATTTATAGGAATAGTTTGATCTATAGGAAGATCAATTCTCTGTAGATATGCACACGTTTATTAGCAGCAAGGATGTTGAAACAATTTTAATAAATATTAACATAAATCAGATATAAGCTTATTTTATTCTTGTTTGTTGCGTCCAGAGGTGTCAAGTAACAAAGTACAAATACTTCGTTACCTTACTTAAGTAGACATTTTGGTTATCTATACTTCACTGGAGTAGATATTTTTCAGACGACTTTTTACTTTTACTCCTTACATTTTCACGCAATTATCTGTAATTTTTACTCCTTACATTTTAAAAACAGCCTCGTTACTCTATTTCATTTCAGCCTTTAAAAAAACTATCCAGTTAAATTGCTCCATCCGGATAGAGTGAATTTGGTTGTGGTTGTTTCAGATGTTCTTGTCCAGTTTTGTTCTTACATCCGTTCCCTCAGATTCCTGCAACTAAACTTGGATGTACATTCCAATAAAGGTTAGGATAAATGATAACATGCCTCTGAAGTTTGACTTTTTGCACCATTACAATACTTATAGGCAACTAGTCATCGTATCTTCTGCTCTCTGAAACACATGTTAATGCTCAATAGTACACATATATGGTTCTTTAATATATTTGCATTATACTAAGATGCATTCATTTTCAATGGCTTTTGTCCTTAATGGCTTTTTTCCCCCTTACATTACTTTTATACTTTAAGTAGTTTTGAAACCAGTACTTTTATACTTTTACTTGAGTAAAAAACTTGAGTTGATACTTCAACTTCTACAGGAGTATTTTTAAACTGTAGTATCTATACTTCTACCTGAGTAATGAATGTGAATACTGAAGACACCTCTGGTTGCGTCTTAGTGAAGCAGTGATGAATATGTTGCATGTAAATATCCCTGTTGGGTGAAACTCTTCCTGTAAACATCCACATGGTGGCGCTGCTGCACCTCGGCTCAGCCAGACCTCTGGATGTGAACACGGCTTGAGCGATTGTGTTTCGGGGCTCAAATTGCTCTGGTTTTAAGTGAGTCCTGGGAGAGAGCAGAGTGGAGCAATTAGAAATGGATTTCATTTGGAAGAGGCACATTCATGACGGGAAGCTGAGAGATTGTGGTCCGTCAGGAACACTTCCCTTAATCTATTTCAGATGAGTGCACCCAGATATCAGAGGATGATGCCTTCAAGTGCGTGATGTGACCTTGGTTACATGTGTATTTTGAAAGAAGCTTATTTCTGTCTCTTTCCCCAGGTATTTGAGTATCATTATGTATGAAAAGACTTTAAAACGCTTTGCAGAACTCAATCACTTGTGTCTATTCAAGGTTGAAGTAGGCAGGCGAGCAACTTTCCCTGGTCACGACAGCGGATCACTGTGCTCCTTGTATCGATTTGGCGGAGGTTTTTACATCGCACGTCCTTCTCAACACAACCCTCCCCATTTATCCGGGCTCGCAACCAGCAGCGAGGAAACACACCTCAGCGGCTGGTGCAGTGGAGTCGGGGTGGGCTTTAGTGTTCTCCTGACTGATCCAGCTACATTCACGTCCTCACTAACTAGTTGAAACCAGTTTACTTACAGTTTTATTAGGAGGTTTTATTAGGAAAGGCTAACCAAGACTCCAGAAATTACTCTTTACCTCATTAGGACCAGGTTTTGACCCAACAAAGAATATCCAGGCCTATACAGGACTGTCCAGAAAATTAGAATATTGTTATTTTCTGTAATGCAATTAAAAAAACAAAAATGTCATACATTCTGTATTCATTACAAATCAACTGAAATATTGCAAGCCTTTTATTATTTTAATATTGCTGATCATGGCTTACAGCTTAAGAAAACTCAAATATCCTATCTCAAAAAATTTGAATATTCTGGGAATCTTAATCTTAAACTGTAAGCCATAATCAGCAATATTAAAATAATAAAAGGCTTGCAATATTTCAGTCGATTTGTTATGAATCCAGAATGTATGACATTTTTGTTTTTTTAATTGCATTACAGAAAATAAAAGAACTTTATCACAATATTCAAATTTTCTGAGACAGTCCTATATTAGTGCTGTTCAGTCGTACGTACAAATCTGTCCGTCTCCTTGTTCCCTGAAACATCCTAGAATACAAAATAGACGGGTGCTTAGATTGAATAAAGACGGGACTGACTGAGTTCAATATTAATTACACTACTGACTTACTAACGTTAATCCCGACTGATTGGCTCTCTGCTTCCTCAGCGATATGTAAGTCAGTCCGACGGCCGACTCCAGGAGTCAGAAACCTCCTTTCCGCCGTATCCCCGAGGTTTCAGGGAGAATGGGTCTTTTCATGCCCGTCTCCGTCCTGTGACGGCCTGTTAACGTGCGCTCCTGCTCTGCGGGTCTGTGTGGGTTTATGTGTGGGTTTATGAGGGTGTGATCCGCCGGCAGGGCTGGACTTGTACCTGGATTTCCCCTCTGTCGTAACACCGTGACATTTTAGAAAAGTACACGCACCAAAAACTTTGGAATGCCTTCTTTGGAAAAAAGAAAAAGGAGACGAACAAAGGTGCGTTCTGTGTTTGCGCAGTACGAGGAGTCCAAAATAACCAGAGTTTAACCTTTCTTTTATTGCTTGTACTTGGTTGCCATGACAGCTACTAGTTACCATAGAGACTGTGCAATTGGTTTAAGTGATCTGAAATGTATGTGTGTGTATGTGCGGGCGGGATTGGCTTTTCTTGACGAGAATCCAAATATTCATTAGGTGTGTGTGTGTGTGTGTGTGTGTGTGAGGGGGGGGTCGTACTTCTGTCCTTATCACCTTCTTTGTCACCTCTCCAAATGGACAGATTGTGTGACATCCCATCACCAGATGGTTGGACGCTGCAGGCTCATATACAACATAGAATAAAACACACAGACTTCATATAGTTAAGCTCAAGTTTCCCCGTAAATAAACGTGCATTTCTAGATCAATAGTTATAGCCGGGAAATGTTTCTGGTGAGCGTGAGTAGGTGCGTCCCCTCTGCTGAACCGTGCAGGGATGAAGTATCGGTACGTATAGAGGGGAGTGAGTAGTAGCTGCTGGTAATTTTGGAGTGGGCAGACTCTCCTCAGGACTGCGTCGCACGTGACCATCGCCGCACTTCTCCGCTGTATCACCGCTGTATCACCGCTGTATCACCGCTTTATCACCGCTGCAGAGGGTGTAGGAGGTGTCAGGAGAGGATGTTTGTAACCCCTGAGTGCACTCCGGACCAGCGCTTGGTGCAGCAGCACTCCGCTGCTTCATAGTCAACGTTTTCTCTCAGGAAGTGCAGATTCTGATTGATTGGTCGATCGTAATGTGTTTCTCAGGGTAACGCTGTGTAACTTAGCTTCTGTAGCATCTAAGACAAGTTTATATTTCTCTTTGGCTTTTTTTCCTTTCTGGTTTCTGTGAAAAAATCTAGCTCTATATTTACGCAAATATAGGTAAGATGACAAAACGTCCCTCCTTTCAACATCACACATTAACTACAAATGTTTCAGGCTTTACATTTTGTTCACATCAATAAGTTATGTACCAAAATGTATTGTTTTTTTAATATTTATATCTTTATTATTGAATATGCTTTGAAGCTTACAGTACATTTTACATGTCAAATCAAAGGCCTTAAAGTGACACTTAAAACTTAGTTGCCATGGTAGCACTTTAAATCACCTTGTTGAATTGTGCTCTACAAATAAACTTGCCTTGCCTTGAGGGCTACTAGTAACCAGAAACATGAAACTTGTTATAAATACAAACGCCACATGGATATGGATTCATTTTATTTCAACTTAGCTCAGCTGTGGGGGATAACGATTGCAGATGTTTATAAAACAATTAAAAAAGACAAACCCCCTTCTTAAAGATCTGCCTCAAAAACCAAGCCTCCAAAAAAGCTGAACATGATTGGTGATTTTAAGACCTTGTCACCTCGACAAGAGATTAATAATCTTTTTGTTTTAATATGTTTTAATTTTTAATTTTTAATTTGTTGCTTGTTGCTTCAGAAAAAAAGACTGCACTGTACCTTTAAGAACTATCTTATTTTCACCACAGTTAAATCTTTGATTTATGGCAGTTGCTTTTGATGATAGAAAAATGATTTTAATATAAAGGGTCAACATCTGAGCTCCTTCACTTCCCTTACTGGTAAATATCTGTAGTGGTAGTTTCTCTCCGGACGGAGGAGTTTAGTAGTCATGCTCTATCTTTAGCTGATCCACTGGATCATATAAGCAGACACTTGTTAATCCACAAATAGCCAGAATGATGTCAAGCTTTGTAGCTTGGATTTCATTTATGTGACACCCGATGCTGTAAATATATATTCATACGTAAACACACGCACATGCTTAATTTAAACGCAGCTTGTGCACTGTTGAAGTCTTTGTTGTGTTCTTAGGCCACCCTATTAAACACCCAGACTGTTTTAAGATTATGAATGCAGATAAGGTTTTTTGGGTTCTACAACCCCATGACGGTATTTACGCACCGCAACAGCCTCAGTGGTTGCAAATCACTCTGACGCACATGAGCCCTGCAGTTATATCGCAGAAGAATGTTAATAATCAGAAAAAAATGGAATTTGGTTTTGGGCTTGAGTAATTTTCGGTCAAATGTCGAAATGTGTCCGCCTCTAGTTGAGCAGAAAAATGTGAAGCCCTGAACATTTACTGCAGGGAGTGGTGAAAGCCTCATTTACTTTACCCTGAAAAAATTTACTTGGACTTAAAATAAGAGCAATTAGAGACATTAAACTGTGTCTGTTGTTCGGTATTTAACTATCAACTGCATTGTCGCCAGTTTGCATCCAACAAGGGAGACATGTTCCACTTGTAGCCTTCTGGTGGTGTCATACGTCCTCCAAAAGTCATTTTAGAAAAACTTCTTGGTTGAGTCTCACTACAAATTACTCATAACACATGGTAAAACATCAAAACTATAAATCTGTGCACACAGAGGCCATTTTTTCCCCTCCATGGTCACTATATCCCCTTTATGCCGGATGTCCCTTTATAATACATCTTTAATAAAACCCCAGAATCAAAAACATTAGAAAAAAATTAGAAAAATTCAAAAAAAAATAAATAGAATGAAGAGAAAAATAAATGCAATATGTAATGTATTTATAAAGGGACAACAAAATATTAAACTTAGAAAATAGAAAAATGTATAACCCTTTTTTGATTTAAATATATATTAACCCTTTAATAAGGTATAATTTTCAGTGTATTTTATATATCAGGATTCTGAGGCTTGTTTTTCCAAGGAACATGTTAATGTTGGTAGAAAAAAAAAAAACAGCAACTAAAAAAAGCTGCTGTGTAAGAAAAATAACAACTAACCTACTTACTTTGCGTTCAATAAACAAAAAACCTCTCGGAAAGAAGATAAAAATGATTTTATGACGACCAAGACATGAGCTTTGGTTTGCAATCCAGGAGAATAATGAGAGTAGTTTATGTTCTCCAAGAACATTTTAACATTTTTGTGTGTGTGGTTAATTCAGATTCAGAATTCGGTTTATGGATAGTTGAACAAAAATCTTAGACTTAAAAGTCCGGTAGATATGACATAGACATGATGCTTCCTCTGAACTCCATCAACTCGTGCAGCAACACAAGCGCATAAACTTAGCAGGAGCCTGTCTCAGTTTAGGCTCAGTGTCTCCATAGTGACGGGATAGAAAGGAGGAGGAGGATGGTGAATGTAAACCGGGTGGAGAAAGAGAGCGCAGGGAGAAGGACTGTGTGTACAGAGAGAGAAAGAGAGAGCTCAGGCAGAGACATGTAGGAGATGTAGTCTGGCTGCCGCAAGCTGAAGAAAGAGGAGGAGTTGTTGAACGCAGGGGATCTGCAGAGAGACTGAGGGTGAGAGGAAAGGAGACAAAAGCTGGTGGTGAGGAGTGAAGCAAGATAGCGTGGATAAAGAGATAAGAGAGGGGGAAGAAACACTCGTCTCGCACAGCAACAAAGCAACAGTCAAGCGCACAAGTGGAGAGAGTGGGGAAAATAAGACGAGAGGAAACTGAACCGACGACTGCTGCTCAGCTGTCATTCGGAATAAGAAAGGGGTAAGCTTGCAGGGTGATGATATCGGGGAAGTGGTGACAAGCAATCTCTGTAAAAACACAGATAGAGGAGATACAGGGACGAGCACTGATCCTTTTGTTCTCCGCTCGCTGCTCTTTCATGCGTCCTGGATCTCCGTGCTCAGGGAAGCTGCTGTGATTGCAGCTCGTGAAACTGGTCCATGGCTCTGGGCTCTCAGCCGCCTCTGCTGACTGGGCTGATTTACCCGCCGTGCAACTGTGTGTGTGCGTGAGGGTTGGAGATGGATGTCTCTGTGCATGAAGTGTGCACGATCTGAAAGATTGAACTCCATGCTGATTGTGCTATGATGAGAGTTTGTTACACTTTTTTTTTCCTGTGTAACATTTGCAAGTACAGCAAGTGGTGACTACTTTTTAGATTTTTTGACTTGCATAACATCCCTCTCCCACCGTAAGGAATTCGAGCTATTGCTCTAAATGCCTGCTTTGTGTCTTTTTTATTTTTTCTAGTTCTTAGTCGTATCTTTTAGCGAGAAAATGTAATTATCACATCTGTTCCCGTCATAAGACTTCATGAAAAGAGAGGTTCATCTTCTTGGATCTGTTTCCTCCTCTCAATTGTCCCATCATGCAGAGAAGGTGAGAGAAAACAAGGCTGCCAAAGAATGAAGTCTGAAGGCTTTGTGTTAACATGAATGGCCGGCCGCCAACACAGAGATCCATATTTAACGGAAAATAATTTTGTATGAGGGGAACGGTAAACACATCGGCATCATGATTAAGTTTGTCATGGCATCATTAATCAAAGCTTTCATAACACATTTATTACTTTACTGAATCTATTATCGTGTAAAGCAATGTTACACTTCATAACTAACCAAAAATACATTAGTAAGAGTCGGACTTTCTTACATTTTCTAGTTTAAAGCTTTTGGTTTTTCTAGTCTAATCTAAGGGAACTTGTTTTACATTTATTCTGAAGGGAAAGAAAAGAAACTGTGAAGAACAAGACTGTAGACGTGGTGGGAGGTAAAAGGAGGGAAGGACGGGACAGGTCCCAGCAGGAGGATGGAAAGAAAAGTATTTTCCTTCATGCAGCTGTTGGGGAAGGAACCAGCAGAGAGAGGGAGGCAGAAATTCTGCCCGATACTGTTTACCTAAGACTTTACGTATAATCAGGACTCATCTCCTGCTCGTATGGTCCTGAATTATCACCAAGGCAGGTCTTGGGAAGACTTTCCTCCAGTGACCAGCGTTAATGAGCAGTTTGCACGATGAAGTCATGTGGGATGATTTTAGAAAGCTGAAGGACTTTTAATACAGGCGTTTTATATTTAAATGACATTTTATTAATGCCGCTACTTCCTGACACAATTTGAAAAATAAAATGTTTATGTCAGTCAAACTTTAAGTTGATGACATTTTATTTTGTGACTGAACTGGGCAACACAGAATAGGCTATATTAGTAAACAAACTGTGAGATGTTTTATTCCCTCAGAGCAGACACGGTATCGGGTTTGACCTATCTTTAGCCCCGCCGGCAGATGCAAAGCTGGACTGGATTTAAACTGATTTAAACGCTGATGTCATCCATTCAAACGTCTACATTTAGAAACCATTTCCCAAGTTTAAAAATATGACTTTTCCACCTTAAATACGTCATGCACCTTGTGATGTTTCCTAGAAACCAGATTATATATATATATTAGTTTCCAAAATAAGTGACGGAACCAAGTGGAGATTTCCACGTCTGCATTGCTTCTTACTTGTAAAAACCCCCAACGAAACAGATATTGAAGCGTTTTCCCCCACTAACGGAGAATCCTGGAGTACACAGCAGGGTCTCACCCAGTTCTGTCCCCCAGCAGAGAGTTCACAGATGGCCGTACGACCGCTACAAGCATCTCATTAACCTGATCATGTACCTGTAGCCTTTTCCCCCCAAACAGCATGTAAATGATGCTCCATGCTCCACTGACTCAGACCACAAGCATTTTCATTTTCTGATCCAACACAGCTGAATTAAATAAACACATCATCCATTGATGACTGATTAGTTTGAGCCAGATGTGTTGGAGATGGGAAACATCTAAAACATGCAGGTCATTTGGTCCTGAAGACACTGCACTGAAGAACCCCCCTACACCACCAGCAATGAAAAATGTCCAATGTAGCCTTGCACGGCTTATTATTCAAACATAACTACAAGTTCCAGCTGTGTTTGTTGATAATGTGGTTCCACAGTGTGCATCTTTAGTGCGTGAAAAGACCAGAGGTGGCTAAACTCTTTGAAGCAGCCACTTCCTGGCAGTATTGTAGTCCTGATATACACGCCGGCCCGAGCGCAGCGTGATGCCGCCAGAGAGCTTGTGCTTCTCTGCAGTGTGAAAATTGGTTCCATCGTGGTGCTTTGAAGTATTTATTAACCTAGAAAAATATCATACACCATTTCCCCTCGTCTTATTGGGAATTCAGCTCCCTCTGTGTGCGGTAAAGTGTGCGTGAGTGTGTGCAGACCACAAGATTTGAGAGATTTTATTTCAATCTTGATCCTGCAGCACTTGGCTGTATGCACAGACGCACACACACACACACACGAGTGCACGCACACACACGTGCACACAGTCTGCACTCCCAGTCATAGTTACAGTTCTTGTGCTATTAATGGAGATATATCTGTCTCCATGTAGACAGACTTATTAACACTCTGCTCTCATTGGCTGCTTGTTCGCCCAGCAATGAAACTACTACCTCTATTGGTCCCTGCTGCACATCACTTTCAAAATACATTATTCCCAACTCTCATCCACTGGTTGCTAGGATACCAAGGGGGTCTAGTACCGCCCCCCCCAAAAAAAAATAAAAATGTATGCATGTTTATATGTAGATCTTTGGTAATTGCCAGAGAAAAAGGGAGAAATGTTGCAGAAAACTGTCCGTCGCTGACATGAACACGGGCGAGCTCATTGCTGCTTGGCTTCATGGGTTCATATGTTGTTTATGAGTGTGTGTGTGTGTGTGTGTGTGTCTGTGTGTGTGGGTGTAGTGTTTTGTGACTCCAGACAAATCAATACTAATCATTCCAGTTGAAAAGCTCCAAGGAACAATAAGAGACAGAGGGGGAGGGAGGTGACTGTGATCAAGTATTCAGGGTTAGAAAAATGTCAAGGACTCGGGGTGAAAAATGAGACAAATCTTGGTTGAAAACTGTCTTTACACATTTGCACTTTAACCACATGACACCAGTGTTTACGTGTCACAAACCGTATTTGCTAGATGGACTTCTTCTCTTCTGTCATGTCAGATTTCTGAGACTGGGCATGATGTTAACACTTGAAATGAATCATAACTAATACAACCAGAACAGTTTCAGTTTAATAAACGGACATGTTATTAATCCGTCATCAAAGCGGCCAACAAGCTCCAAGATAAATGGATTGATTTTGGTCCTATTTCTCCATAATCCTGGATAAAGTCCTGATCATTTTGATCATTCAATAAAAGCAGTTTTCGTGAATACCCAGTATGTTTAATTGTTAAATTCCATAAAGAAAAAGACCAGCGCTCAATTGATTGATATGATGAACATCATGGATTCCTAATCCAAGCTGAAGTTTAATTAATCTTTAAGCCTTCTTGAAGAGCAAAGCACCTCCTTTTACAAAACAGACCTAAAACGCAACAAAACTAGCAACACTGGTCCATCGGTGCTGGTAAACTTCACCCAACCATCATGCTCATCTACACTGAAGTTGCTTTGAGTGTGAGAGATTTTTCTCGGTTTCCAGTGGTCACAGTGAGGTTGTTTGTATGAATTCAACCTTTCAGTGTTTGTTATGCCGTGCCGTCTCTTGACTTCTCAGAATCAGTTGCTGTGGGTCAGACCTTGACAATGAAACGGTCCAGGTAACGTTGGATTACCGTTATCAAAGACGTGACCTTGGTGTATTCAGAGTTAGTCCTCCTGTAGAGATTGCATTCAGACAGACCTGAGCTGTATACCGATCAATATTACCACTCATTTGTCCTCTAATGTATTCTGACCAGGGCAATTTAAGCGAGCTTAGACCGGTGATTCTTTGATCTGAGAAAATCAATGAAGGAGTCTTCAGAGGATTGGACCTCAATTGTGCCATTAGGATGTGACACCTGAGGGGCAGCAGGTATGTTGATCTCAGCATCCTCAACATCCTCATAGCCTGCAGGGACAGAGGAATACTCATTCTCTCAGAAATAGTACAGAAACACAAGTCGAGGCTAGGAATGGGCGATATTTTACCGTTGACGATATACCGTCAAATAAATTCCCCACTGTAAGAATTTGTCATCTTGCGGTAAAAATGATAAATTCCTGTTGATGATGTTTTTGTGTAAAGCTGATTTATGGTTCTGTGTTAAATCCACACACAACGTACGTGGGAAGGAAGGAAGGAAGGAAGGAAGGAAGGAAGGAAGGAAGGAAGGAAGGAAGGAAGGAAGGAAGGAAGGAAGGAAGGAAGGAAGGAAGGAAGGAAGGAAGGAAGGAAGGAAGGAAGGAAGGAAGGAAGGAAGGAAGGAAGGAAGGAAGGAAGGAAGGAAGGAAGGAAGGAAGGAAGGAAGGAAGGAAGGAAGGAAGGAAGGAAGGAAGGAAGGAAGGAAGGAAGGAAGGAAGGAAGGAAGGAAGGAAGGAAGGAAGGAAGGAGAAAAAGAAAGAAAGAAAGAGAAAAAGAAAGAAAGAAAGAGAGAGAAAAAGAAAGAAAGAAAGAAAGAGAGAGAAAAAGAAAGAAAGAGAGAGAAAAAGAAAGAAAGAAAGAGAAAAAGAAAGAAAGAAAGAAAGAAAGAGAGAGAAAAAGAAAGAAAGAAAGAAAGAAAGAGAAAGAAAGAAAGAAAGAAAGAAAGGAAGGAAGAAAGAAAGAAAGAAAGAAAGAAAGAAAGAAAGAAAGAAAGAGAAAAAGAAAGAAAGAAAGAGAAAGAAAGAAAGGAGTCAGAAAGAAAGAAAGGAGTCAGAAAGAAAGAGAAAGAAAGAAAGGAGTCAGAAAGAAAGAGAAAGAAAGAAAGGAGTCAGAAAGAAAGAGAAAGAAAGAAAGGAGTCAGCAAGAAAGAAAGGAGTCAGAAAGAAAGAGAAAGAAAGAAAGGAGTCAGAAAGAAAGAGAAAGAAAGAAAGAGAAAGAAAGAAAGGAGTCAGAAAGAAAGAGAAAGAAAGAAAGGAGTCAGAAAGAAAGAGAAAGAAAGAAAGGAGTCAGAAAGAAAGAGAAAGAAAGAAAGGAGTCAGAAAGAAAGAGAAAGAAAGAAAGAGAAAGAAAGAAAGGAGTCAGAAAGAAAGAGAAAGAAAGAAAGGAGTCAGAAAGAAAGAGAAAGAAAGAAAGAAAGGAGTCAGAAAGAAAGAGAAAGAAAGAAAGAAAGGAGTCAGAAAGAAAGAGAAAGAAAGAAAGAAAGAAAGGAGTCAGAAAGAAAGAAAGGAGTCAGAAAGAAAGAAAGGAGTCAGAAAGAAAGAGAAAGAAAGAAAGAAAGGAGTCAGAAAGAAAGAGAAAGAAAGAAAGAAAGAAAGAAAGAAAGGAGTCAGAAAGAAAGAAAGGAGTCAGAAAGAAAGAGAAAGAAAGAAAGAGAAAGAAAGAAAGAAAGGAGTCAGAAAGAAAGAGAAAGAAAGAAAGAGAAAGAAAGAAAGAAAGAAAGGAGTCAGAAAGAAAGAGAAAGAAAGAAAGGAGTCAGAAAGAAAGAAAGGAGTCAGAAAGAAAGAGAAAGAAAGAAAGAAAGGAGTCAGAAAGAAAGAGAAAGAAAGAAAGAAAGAAAGAAAGGAGTCAGAAAGAAAGAAAGGAGTCAGAAAGAAAGAGAAAGAAAGAAAGAGAAAGAAAGAAAGAAAGGAGTCAGAAAGAAAGAGAAAGAAAGAAAGGAGTCAGAAAGAAAGAGAAAGAAAGAAAGGAGTCAGAAAGAAAGAGAAAGAAAGAAAGGAGTCAGAAAGAAAGAGAAAGAAAGAAAGGAGTCAGAAAGAAAGAGAAAGAAAGAAAGGAGTCAGAAAGAAAGAGAAAGAAAGAAAGAAAGGAGCCAGAAAGAAAGAGAAAGAAAGAAAGAAAGGAGTCAGAAAGAAAGAGAAAGAAAGAAAGAAAGGAGTCAGAAAGAAAGAGAAAGAAAGAAAGAAAGAAAGAGAAAGAAAGAAAGGAGTCAGAAAGAAAGAGAAAGAAAGAAAGGAGTCAGAAAGAAAGAAAGAAAGGAGTCAGAAAGAAAGAGAAAGAAAGAAAGAAAGAAAGGAGTCAGAAAGAAAGAGAAAGAAAGAAAGGAGTCAGAAAGAAAGAGAAAGAAAGAAAGAAAGGAGTCAGAAAGAAAGAGAAAGAAAGAAAGAAAGGAGTCGAAAGAAAGAAAGAAAGAAAGAAAGAAAGAAAGAAAGAAAGAAAGAAAGAAAGAAAGAAAGAAAGAAAGAAAGAAAGAAAGAAAGAAAGAAAGAAAGAAAGAAAGAAAGAAAGAAAGAAAGAAAGAAAAATTCCCGTTGATGAGGTGTTTGTGTAACAAACAAGGCGGATCTGAGAGCGAGGAGCTTGACTCATTCCAGTTTTGCAGTACAAGTGTAACTCATTTAATTGGTTTTTATCAATTCAATATAATTGGTGTAGTTTAGTAGCATTTAGTATCTTTTAGAGCAGTGTTTTGGCTCCAAAGACTGAATGTGGTGATAGATTTATAGTTAAAAAGGTGGAGTTGAATTGGTATTTTTTTTTATCGTCATTCTTTTCGTTATTGAGATAAATGCCAGAAATGATCGTGATACATTTTTTAGTCCATACCGCCCATCCCTAGTCGAGGCTTACAAAATGGAGCTGTATTAAGTAGTCGCCATGGCTGAACAGAAGCTGTTATTAGAGACAAGTCTTTTAAACTGGCTTTTTCTTGAGACTCTCCTCCTATAATCTCAATAAAGTGGAAGAAGACTCAAAATGAGGGCAAGTGTGTAATAGACGAGAGGTGAGAGCAAATGAGGTAGTTTGAGGTGGAGAGAATATGAAGAGAAAGTGAAGGGGGGCGTAAGGAAGAGGATACAAGGGTAATGAGCGGGTTGGTCGCTTCAGTCAGTGTAGATTAAACACAAGCAAAGACACGAGTCAAGATTTTTCATACTCTCCCTTCTTCATCATTAAAACTACGTGCTAGCTTGAGCACAGACAGCAACTGGACTGTTGGTCCCCCTCGCTGGGCTTCATGCTCCAGTGAGCCGACCGGCTCTTCACCTCCCCTCTAGTAAAAGACAAAAAAGCCTTTTTGTCTTCAGTGTCCTAAAAGAGAGGTCGTTGTGAATGTCCTCAATCACTGACGCTTTCCGCTTATTGTTGCGCTGCTCTCTTTTCAAAACGTGCCATTGTTGTAGCTGTCATCACCCAGTTTCTGAAAGACTTCGGAGGTCACTGTGTTCTTGTGATTTTCAAGACTACACTATAAATGTAACTATCTTGGAAGAATGTGATTAAAGAAAACACCTGATCTCATCTTCAGGCGAAAGCATCAATCAACAGTAACCACCTTAGCGTGTGAAACCGATCCCATAACTCCACACTTGCGCGGTGAATTTTGAAGGAGTGGGATTCATTTGCAGTTTGATCGTTGTATTTAAGACAGACGGCAGTCTGCAGAGCGGAGATGGCTGAGTGAAAGCGCGGCTCCGTCAACCGTATGTATGCCGGCTAATCTGTTTATCAACCCTGTTCAATCTGGGCTAATGGGACTGCTAACGGGATTAGTGCATTGATCAGCACACACAAGCACACAAAGAAGACACAAACAGAGCAGCTTAGCCAACGGCTGGAACCAAACACGGCCCAAAAAGCACTTCGTAGTACAGTGATGACGTCCGGGCTGCAGGGGAACTTCACCCGGGCTGTTAATGCTGGGCTGCACTCCGACAAACGGAGAGACGGCCCCACAAATTAGTGCCACTCATTCATCTCCATCATGCCGAGTAATTACTATTAATTGGACTACAGGACAGCTGACAATGCATTCATCAACTTTCTGAAATCAGGGGACGCCGTTTCATGCAAATGTTTTACTTTCCAAGTGCTTAAAAAGTTAAACGTGCACTCTTCCAGCTGTGGATCATTAGGACTGTGAGGAATCTTTCATCTGCCAGAAGTGAGGCGTCTTAGAAATCTAAACGTAACACATACGCAGACTATTAAGAGATTTACTTTCTCATTTTTTAATAGAAGGAAACCTTTCTGCATAAACCACTGGAAGGAAGTAAAAAATCGAATGTGATATATTATTATTAGAAATGCACTGATTAGTTTGTCAGTTCTCAACTTAATTTGCCACATGTGCCGACCCGCCCTGAAAAAGGGACAGTGATGTGGACGGCAATGTCCTGGTCACACAGACACGCTAACTACATGGTTAGAAGATACACATTTCAATTGAATTAACTTTATTGCAAGGGCGTAGGTTTGGTCTCAACATTGATATAACAGCATAACCTGTATGTACACTTTTTGCTGGGGACGGGACATTAATAAGACCAAACAGATTGGGTGAACGGGGGTCAGGGCTACATTTGTCAGGAATATGAACCTAATTAATTGATAGGCTAAATGATCAATGCAAAATAAATCTGTTAAAAAAAAGTTAAAATTGTCAAAAGTTTTCATGGGAGAAAGTCATCAGCCAATCAAACGTGCGTTTGAAGGAAAAAAAATGGGCCGGCACATTCAGCAAGTGAAAAGGGGTAAATGTAAGTCTGAACATAATGAAAATAATTCACTTAATAATGGTAGGGTCAATTTTATCCTTACAACATTTGGGAAGACAATCTAAATTACCTTTATATCTGAACTCATTATATAATGCAAATAAGGCTGCTTAAAAGTTGGTGGGGACAATTTGAGCCTCCTGAAAAGTTGGTAGTGTTATGTCCCTACCGTCCCTATGCAAACCTACGCCCTTGCTTTATTGAATATACTTTATTTCCTATTTGTTCAAACATTTTGGTTTATACATGAGCACGTGCTGAAAGCTGGAGATGCTTCCATTCAGACTTTGTAAAATATCTCCAAAGCAAAACACAAAGGGCCTGATTTACTAAAGGTTTGCGTGCGTAAAAACGTGTGCAAACTTGACATCACCCGCAAACCAATGTGCAAGCTGATCTACTAACAGCGTGCAAAGAGGACTGCGCCTCTCAAATGAGCAAAATAGCACACGCTATTCATTTAGTACTTTTGCCCTGATGAATAATCAATATGGGGCGTACCCGCCAGAAATCGCTAAATACTGGGAGGGGAAAATGCAAATATGTCCATTTACCACCCGCAATGAGATTTACCAAGCCTGAAAGTTTTTGCGGGGATTGTGATTGCGTCTGTATTTAATACGTTCGAAAGGAAGGTGCTAATCTGCCCAGCATTACGCAGGGATGCTTGTTGGTGCCTGATTTGAGGACTGGGGTGGGGATTCTCCACATGCAAAAGGAGAAATATTTTATTTGAATGTTAAATCGAGTATTATTCAGCAAAAGGTTGCCACAGGAGGCACATTCATTTTTTTATTCGTGATAATAAATAAATCACGTGTTTTCATGGAGAAAAAAGTGTTTCTTATTGTGCGCCTATACTTGTTCTGCAGTTGTCCTACCCCGTTTAGCGTCCAGTTTTGTGTTAATGATTCATGTTTAAATGCGCTCATGGATTCCACAATAGTCATACTTTCCCACAATCACAGTCACAGATAACAAAAATCGGGTAAATGGTTATTGATGTCATTAATTAATAGCCTGCTTACTGTGTTGTCTTCCATAATATTTGTAAATATATATAATATAAACTCCTAAGTATGTGTTTGTGTGAGTGTGTATATATAAATATATTGAAGTGTCAGTGTGTTGTTTTTTTTCTTGGTCTACTTATCATTGAATATGAGGGGGTGCTTTTCACGGCAGGGGTGCTGAATACGGCACAACAATTTGCCTCTTCCACTAATATCTCTAACTCCAACTCGTCAAATTTCATTTTGCGCTCGCAAAAGACACGCAACACCTCATTTAAATACTGCAGTTTGCACCTGTTATCAATTGCGCACGCAATCTTAGTTGATCACCCGCAAAACACACAACAACAGCACGCGCAAACTATTTCAGTGCACACGCAATTTAGTACTCTTTATTTAGGATCTTAGTAAATCGGGCCCAAAGTGTCTCTGTCTCCCAAATGCAGGAGATGAGCGCAGCTGGGGTAATTCACCCAAGTTCTTTTAATAAAACCTTAATGCTGCAAGGGCAGGAACCCAAAATATATATATAACAAAAATGCAGCTGACGAGAAAAGTTCAAAAGTCAGGACACAAAAAGCCAGGAGGAACACAGAGTGGGGGAAACCACAGAGACAGGGACAAACGGCCTGGACCAGCAAGGGGCAAAGGAACGACAAGACGATATATAACTCTGGGCCTGAGGAGACACAGGGGCAATCAATCAGGGAACGTTGGTCAAGGGAAGTCAAACAAGCAATAACACACTCGGAACCGGACTTTCAAAATAAGTGCTGGTCTCCAGCTCTTATTTTGTTGGTGACGTTTAAATATTGTGGGAACAGAACGTACCAGCGCCGTCTTATCAAGGTTAAATCCTCTGAGTTCAATGAGCTGAGAGGTAATAAACGTGTTACTATGTCAGGACTATACGGTATAAAGGAATATGCTGCAGTAGTCCAGTCCTGCATCTCTATACAGCTGCTCTGAATTTTATCTGAATGCAAATGGGTTGATGTTGCAGTCAGGCAGTGCAGTGTTTGTGTTTTCAACAGTAATGGCGGGGTTGCATTCAACGTCTCATCCATTCAGTAACAACAATATAATCTTCTTCCCCGGGCTTCGAACAGCTGTTAAGGTTGTGTGTGTGTGTACGTGTCATGTGCACATAGATATATTTTTCTGGTGTGTGTGTGTGTGTGTGTGTGTGTGTGTGTGTGTGTGTGTGTGTGTGTGTGTGTGTGTGTGTGTGTGTGTGTGTGTGTGTGTGTGTGTGTGTGTGTGTGTGTGTGGGTGACTGCTGCAGCAGTTCTGTGTTGCTATGGTGACAATTGAACTTCAAGCAAAGGTTGGAGCTTCTACTGTATTTGAAGTAGATGTTGTTGCATAAGGCAACGTGTAGCACACCAGTTCACAGCATCCAGGGCAATTACTGTGATTTCTGTGGATGTGTGGATTTTGTATCTGATGAAACAGAAATGTGAGGACTGAATCACGCCGTTGCCCCACAGGAGACGGGCAGAGGGCTAAATATTTCATAAGCTTTTTTTTTTTTACCCTTAAAACTACCAGGTCGTTTCCTACAGTCCAGAATCGGTCTTCACCCGTTAATTTATAAAGGAAATCTTCACGTTATGTTAATCATTGACCAGCTCTAATATCACACATTCAAAACAATACTACCAGAAGATCAGACTGACAACTTGGTCCCATTGCTAATGATTTTCAGAAAACAACAGTGTTTCTTGTTGCTGGTTGGGTTGTATACACAGGCTGGATCTATGTCGCTGGTCCGCTTTCATCTTTGATTATAATGTACATTAGCTATTGCGCCGTTTCCCTGAGCTCATGCAAGGCTCATGCAATGTTTCAACATTTATTTCCCTCAAAGACTTAATACATTTTTCACAAAGATCTGGAGTTGTTGATGGTGGAGTTGTCCCGCTGCTTCAGGGTCTTCTGCAGCAACTTTGATGATGCCCTGCTCCCTGAACCACGATTCAGCCCATGTCATGCAGGAAGCATAAAAAAAAGGTTTTTCAGTATTTTTAGGTTGTTGTTTTTTTTTTTTCTTCATTCTTTGATAATTTTCGCATGACGTTGCTGAATGTGAGAGCTTCTAACTTTGATTTCGGCATATAGGACTGGTTGATTGTCACCAACATGTTGGGACATATTTGGAGTGTTGGAGCCAGGTTAAAAGCAGAGGACACATTTCAGTGTACTGACAAATAAAGATCATCCTTCCGGGTTTTAATAATGCATGAACACCAACTCAGTGTTGAATCAGGCCCATAATTTCAACCTTTGGAAACAGACTTTCCCATAAGCACATCTCCCAGGACGGTTAAGGAATGAGAAGCTCCTCACTGCACCAGTCAGTGGGTAAATAATTTGTGACCAGCTGAAACATGTTCTTCTGCAGTATTTTTCCTCCAGGAAGCTCCTACCTTCTTGCTTAGCTTAACCCTAAGTGTTTACTTTTTTGCTCCTTTAACTGTATTTTTCTTTTGAATCTTACTGGCGATTTTTTTTTTTAAGCCTACAGGATTAAATGATAGAATTGCATAATTAAAGCCTCAAATTCAGTGTTATCTTTACCAGAAAGAGGCAGAAATATTGCATGCATGTTGTATTATAAATAAGAGGAGAATGGAGAAGTAAAATTGGCAGATGTGGTGCAGTGCAGCCATAATACATCAGTTTGTTCAACCAACCCACTCATGCAGGCGCCGCTGTTTGCCTTTGATCCAACTTAAACAATTAAAATATGGTGCTTCCGTGCAGAAGAGGAGGTGTGGATAGTACTTGAAACTTTTCTAACAAACAGCAAGTCAAATAGTACCTTTTTTTGCGATAAAATGACATTTATTAAAATTAACCGACAACCTTACTGGATTTTCCTTGAAAAAGCTATACACAGTTTTTATGTAGTGCATACTTCAGGGTGTTTTAGAAGAGGTTTGGTTTGTGCATTCATCCGCAAAACCGAACTTTGCCTCCTAGACGGACCTCAGCCGTTCTTTTTATGGTCTTTTAGCAGAAGAGCAGGGGTAGTTTGTACAAGACATTTTATGTTGCACTGAGTCAAAGCAGGGCTGTCGGAGGAGTCATTAGGCTGACGAGCAGACGCAGAGAAGCTCTTACCACCCTTTACCCTCAAGACAAACACAAATACTTTATTGGTAGCAGCTCTATAAACCACGCAGGAGTTTGTTGTCGACGTAAGTGCGGTGCCAGAGGGCGCCGACTGTGCCAACAGCGTCCCTGCAGAAGGCTGCCGTGTTCCTGCACGTCTCTTTAGAAAAGTCAGTACCTGGCACACGCAGTGCCTGGTGACCGGAGAAAGAATAAACGCTTTCACTGGAGTCCAACTGTGTGTTTTTGTCTGTTGGTGCTTGTGTAATGAATGCCTGGAGACAATCAATAGACAATTACCAACTTGCCATGATCACATTATGTTGAGTTTGCATTTCATGGCTTTCAGTCAAACACACAGATACAATGTTTCATTAAAATAAACAACTAAATCTGATAATGCATCATTGGAAAGGTCATAATTATGTGTTTTTAATAAAAATAATGATGCAATAATGACACTTTGTTTGTGTTCAATAGGCAGCAGCAGCGAGTGAAACGTTAAAAAATAAATACTGTGAATATATATATATATATGTAATGGTTTCAGAATACTCCTTTTATGTTATTTATGAAATTTCGCTAATAATTCAGTAAGTCACACGTGAGGCATTCCAAAAAAATAAATAAATATATATATATTTTTTTTTTTTATTTATTTATTGATTTATTTTTTTATATATAAATATATATATAAATATATATATATATATATATATACATATATATATATATATATATATATATATATACATATATATATATATATATATATATATACATATATATATATATATATATATATATATACATATATATATATATATATATATATATATATATATATACATATATATATACATATATATATATATATACATATATATATATATATATATATATATATATATATATATATACATATATATATACAAACTAAGATGTTAATTTACACAAGAGGAAAAAAATGGCCTTTTAAAAAAATTAAACAAAGGGGGGAAAAACCCAAGCCCAACAATGACATCATCTTTAATCCTAACTAACTAACTGGTAAGCTAGCTACAGTAACTTTCAACCACAGTCTATGGTTTATGTGACTTTATATCGACATGATTCTCCCTCATAAAGTTCAACATTTGCAGCTCGTGGGTTTTTAATTCCCTATTAAGTTGATTACCAGGTCAGGTTATTATCGGGGACGCCTCCTCCTGCGTGTGGGGGTCATGTAATTACACAACGAGCAGGCAAACAGTTCATGTTGGTTATCCAATAATAATAACACCACACGTGTGCTCAGGACTGTTAAACATTAGAAACATATCAGCACAGCTCCAAGTGTTCTGCAATGATTTACTCTGTGGATCTCATCACTGGTCAGCAGTTTTATGATGATGGAAATCTGCCGTCTCTGTAGGCGCTGATGCGTATAAGAAAGGATATTTGTTTCATCATAATTCTGATGTTTGCTGTTGTGTTTCTTCAGGTGTTAAAGATCAGTCTTATCGGGCACAGAAAACGGATTCTGGCCTCATTGGGGGACCGGCTACACGAAGAAACCCCACAGAAACCTCCACGGGCCATCTCCCTCAGGGTGAGTGTCTGAGCAGATGATGCCTTGTTACCACAATGCTTTGCAGCACCTAAAGCCATATGGATTTGTGTGATGACTTCATGAGACAGAGGAGGAAACAGAAATCCTCTCCCAGATGGTTGTGTGTTTCTCTTGGGGGTGTTGCTGTAACCGCCCAGCTGATTGCTCAAACCTCTCAGGAAGGCACAAAATGGCCGTCTCTCTACCTCTGCCTTCCTGCCGGCTCTCCTGGACGGCCACCACAGGGAACTGGATTTTTCTCTCCCAGTCTTCCGGCTCTCTAATGTCTTTATAAAGGAGCCTTTGCTCCTAGTGCTTTTTGGCCAACGGAGGTTGTTTGCTTTTGAGACGGGGATGAGTGAGACTGAGACTCATTTCTGCAGGTCCAAGCACCAAAAAACCCTTCTGCTTTCAGACAATACTTCAGCCACAAAATTAGAAACGGCAAAAGTAGTTCTCACAGAAACATTATGCTGAAATATTATTAATAATAATTATAGTAATAAAACCATTATCAATTCATGAGATTAATGCATTTTCATTCATTATCTAGTAAGTAAATTATCCCAAACTAAGATAGTCCTCCTCAGTTTCAGCCCTACAAGAATTTCACTGGGCTCTTTTAAAAGTGTTCAAAGATAGATACCCCGGTAACTCCGTTAACTCAGATTATAGACTTTACAGAGTGAGATGATGAGTCTGAGCTGCATTTTCTTGTTATATGAGCAGACAGCGTCGCGTACTGATGAATACAGGACAGACAAGGACAGACGAGGACAGACGGGTTTGTGTGATGAGCAAAAGAACTCAAATCAGCTCAGAATAAGAACTAAGATGCAAGTTATACAACTTTCGTTTGCACAGATCAGGAAAAATAATCCATTAAACCATCAAAGAAATCTTTCCATAGGTAGGACCGAATAAAATCCGACATGCCAGAAAAGTCATAGCTATTGAAAATTTTACACTCCACTCAAGTTGGCACCCTCTTAAATGAACATCCTTTTTTACTTAAGAGTCTAGCCAGAGTTGTGACTCTAAGCGACTTCCACGGCGAGCGGGCATGGGTTCAGGCACGCTGATGGATCTGCTGAAATCTTCCAGCTATAAAAGTGCCTTTCCTTTTTCATTTAAAGAGCAGTTTTACATAATGGTGCCTCGCAGCACGGAGACACTACAGCTCAAAAGATAAAATGTGACATTGCACTGTGCATCCAATTGCCCTACTTGTAGCAGCAGCAGTGACACAGCACATTATGAAATGATGAATGAAACCTTCCTTGCTTGCCTGCTTCTGCCTCACTAATCTGCTCACACCCTCTTGGTACCAGGAGCCCGGGGGAAACCACACTCCTCCCCAGCTCAGCCCCTCCGTAGGCCAGGCAGCGTACACGGCGGGGGTCCCCGGCGGATCCTTGGACGTGCAGCATCTCATCATGCAGGCGGACGCTCGGCGCAGGCAGCGCAGCAATGACAACTACTTTGAGGACGTGCCGCGATCCAAGCTGGAGCGACAGATGGCTCAAGTCAGCATGGTGAGCATGGGAGGAGAGGGATGGATGGATGGAGACAGGAAGTGGAGGAGAGGGATGCACTTGTGGACACTAGTCAATGGCCACAGTCACAGATATGAATGGTCGGGTGATCTGAATTAGCAAGTCCAGGACAGTCTCCTCGCTGAAGGAGGAACAAATCAGATTTTGGTTTTACTGCAGAAATGCATCCTGTAATTACATCATTTTTTTTTCAATATCTTTTTATTTCACAAAAGAAAGGCAATCAGAAACATCCTTAATGACAGTAGGTCTTACAATTTTCTTTTGTGCACACAGGCCAAATCTCACCTACATCCCATCCCCCCACCCCCCCAAAAAAACACAAAAACATAAACACAAAAAAATAAATAAATAAATAACATCAGTAAGTAACAGTAAGGGCATCAAAACTCGAATACCTACAGATACATAAAGTAAATGACAGCAATAAAACAGCAATCAGCGTACAATGAAGTTCTCTAAAACAGAAAATAATGGGAACCAAAATTCTTGAAAAAGATGGCCACGGTTATATTTTTCCAATGTTAGCTTTTCTAATGGTAGAAATGCTGTGATTTGATTTATGAAAGTCTTATAAGACGGAGGGGAATCGTTCTTCCAAAATAAAAGTATACATTTTTTTGCAAAGTAAGTGATCAAAATTAATATCCTGAATTTTTTGTTATGTAGTTGTAAATTATATGTGTCATTTAATAAATATAAACTACTGCTTAAATCAAATGTTTTGTCCAGGATTAATTGTGTAAGGGAATGAATTGAATTCCAATAATTTTGTAAGCGGTCGCATTCCCTAATAACATCATTTTGAAGAACATAAAATTGTACAAACTTTAAGGGAGTGTAGCATTTAAGGACAGGACCGAGTAATGCATCTTATCTTTCTTGTAAGAAAGATACATCCTAAAATATACAAGACGCAAAAATGTGCCTGTGTTTAAAGAGCAGTTTGAACTTAACGTATCTACACTATAGTGAACGTCTTCAGCTTTGTGGTATAGAATATGTGATCTACTGCTTTATTCAGGTAGAAATGTTCATTAAAAACAATTATCATTAACCCCTTAATGCTGAAATTATGAAATATTACACAGATAAAAATCGTTGTTTTATTATATCATCATATTAAACTGTTTTCTACTTTTTTCTTTTCTCTATTGGGTACTTTTATTTGTATTTTAGAAGTTCTTGTTAGAGTATAACAATTTATTTAGATTTTAGGGGTGGTGCAGAGATCTCAAATCAGGCATTAAGGGGTTAAATTATAAATATTCAAGACCAATCTCTCTCTTTCTGAGCAAATGTTTTATCTTTCCAACAACTTTGAGTCTCACTCAAAGCAAAGTCAAATTGCAAAGTCAGAAGTTTTTCACCTCAGGTCGGCAACAGCACAATGATTCAGATAAAACACACACACACACACACACACACACACACACACACACACACACACACACACGCACACACAGCTTTGGTTTGACTCTCAGTATATTTAGGTGCTTTTGTGTCCATGTAAATAACAGTGCTCATCCAAAAGTCTGCGTGCGTCACAGTGCATCTCCCCATTTTCCAGAAACGCCACTTTGAGGTGGCACTAATGAGTCAGCTTAGCAAGAAAAGGGAGGCTAACTATTAGAGGAAGGAGGAAATATCGTTCTTCTATGTCATTTACTGTTTTTACCCCCACAGTTGTGCTTGGATTGGACTCCGTTCAAATGTTTCACACTCTGGCTCCTGTCCCGTCTTTCTTGTTTTTCTTTAGTAACAAAACCCAAGAGAGCAGTTACAGCAGCTTCTTCTATGTAGAGACATCTCCTGGTTCTTAAAGTAGCACGCAACAAACTTTGAATAAGAAATTATCTCTCAGCCCAGAGTGCGGTGGGGAGAAAAGCTTTAGAGAGGCTGAACCGATGGAGCTCGACGTGAATTTGGCTGCTGGCTGTTCTGAAGGCTTATCCCAAAGATGTTTAACTAACATCTTTGCATCTGAATTGGAAAATCTCCTCTCCACATTCCTTCAACATTTTGACACACACAGACTCAGATGTCAGGTTTTTTTGGGGCAGCCTGTTAGTTCATCTGTTTTCTCTTACAAAGGAACGAGACAAGAAAACAGGCTTATTATCCCGGGACATTCGAGGAGAACGCAGACACTAAAAATATATCATCCAGGTTTAATTTCCTTTTGGACATTCCCCGACGCCTGTTCAAAACTGTGAAGGTAAAGCAAAGCCTTTACACAATGAACGTAGATGGTTCCTTCAGGTCAGCGTGAGATGTCACAGAACCAGCCTTGAGGATCATTCATAAAGCAAATTACAGAGAACACACCAACAGATTATTTACTAATTCAGGACTTATTCAATTTAAAGAAATAGTTGAGTTACAGACATTATTAGTTATGCATAGGGCAAAAAGAAAAAGTATTACCAAGTAATCTACAGCAGTTGTTTGTTTTATAGATCATAGGAGGAAATATAATTTCAAACATCAGTATGCAAGGACCACTCTCAAGCAGATGTGTATATCGGTTGTGGGAGTAAAACTGTGTAACTCTCTACAGAATGATTTAAAGGAATGTACAAATTTACTTAGGTTCAAAAAAATGTATAAAGATAAAATATTTAAGTTATATGATCATGAATAGGCTGGGACTTAAACAGTACTATTGATATATGTGGTTGGTTTCTATTTAAGTGTATATTTTATTGTAAATATTGGTTACATTGACTGTTCTTTTTGTTTTGGTATTGAATAAGGGGCAGGTAAAATAAGACTTGTCTTCATCCTGCTCCTTTTCGGTCATGGGTGTGTAGATTGAAGTGTACAAATGTACTACTGTAATATTGTCAAACTATGCACTACCATGCACGAAATAAATACAAAAAAAAAAAGAAATCCGCCTCTTAAATACCGGTGACCTGATTTGCACTTTGACTGTGGTTTCAGGCAGGTGAATGGTGTGAGCCGATAACGTTGCGTCCGCCCAACGAGGCCACGTCTTCCACGCCTGTGCAGTACTGGCAGCATCACCCCGAGAAGCTCATCTTCCAGTCATGTGACTACGAAGCCTACGTGAGTCCAAGTCTTTTCACCTCACTCTCACCTGGTGTGTGAATGACATAATTCACGCACCTGTTAATGCACACCATCCATTCAGTTGATGTATTATTGTAAGTACTTGCTCTAAACTGTCCAAGAACGTTGTTTCAGTTCAGTATAAGGTCATCAAAGCACACTGAAGACGATGATAATAAAGATCAATGACCCTCAGCTTCACCTCTCAGTCAGTTTAGCACTTCCTTCTCTCCTCGGCGCTTCGGTAAATTTAGACCTTTGCCAGTTATATAAAAGATGTTACATATCCATGTTACCACGGAAACAGCATGGCATCTCTGACGGGTTTCGCGCTGACCACCCAGACTGAAATGATTGCTAGCGTGAAGCGAGTTATCACTGAAGAAAGTAATTTAAGTTTCCAGTGGCTCTAAGAGAGATTTACAGGGAATATAACGGAGAACCTTAGGAGCAAAGGGTCTGATTCACTCAGTCACTGCCCTGATAACGTGGAGTCCATGTGAGCTAAGATATAAGATATAGAGACACTTTTAACACATGATAATGAAGCTCTGATATGAATGAAAGATGGAAGTAAATTAGTTATGTGGCCACATGTCATTTTAATGTCATTGAATACAACGAAGACTAAATTAGTTTCCAATAAATGTTCCATTAGTTGTTGACTTCATCCTACATGTTTGTTTTGCTGGTTTTACTAGACTGAGCTGAGATTAGACATTAGACACCAGATTTGTGGTTCTATGGCGAGTCATCTCATTTTCATTTTATTCTTTATTTCATTCAAAAAATAAAACAATTCAATACATATACAAATGTTCATAAATTGTGAATGAAAAGGGGGCAGAAAGAAGAAAAATCGTATCTAATCTGCCCCTTTTTCCAAGAAATAAATTCACAAATAACAAATTAAAAATTAAAAAAAACAACTAGTTCTAGAAGTAAATAAAAAACTAAAATAAAATAAAATTACCGCCGTCTATGGGTATGTCAATCAAACTTAACTAACACATTTCATCATATTTACTTAACAAACAGGCTTTAATTGTTCTTTTGAATGTAATGTTTGATTTGGATTCTTTGTTTTCTTGATTCAGATTGTTCCATAAACTGATTCCTTTCACAGAAATACAACGTTCCATCAATTTTGTCCTGCGTCTTGGTTTTTAAAAATCTCTGTTCCTTTTAAGTTATACTTGCTTTCTCTTTTTTCAAATCTTTTCTGAATGTTGATTGGTAAAGTTTTTTAGTCCCGAAATGAACCCAAACAAGACCCAGTAACCAGACAGCAGGTCTTGTGTTATTCAGTCATGCAGGGTACCAGACTCTGCACTGTCCTGGTGTGGCAGCTGAATGAAAACTGTTCAAATACATAAATAACATGTTACCTTGTTGGCAAAAACAGAACAGTAGAAATAAGAGATCAAAAAGTGTGCTTCATGTTTTAGTTCCCCCACCCTCTGTTCTTTCTGGCCTATGAACATTTTGTTTTGAGCGTTTGCATAAGTTCCTGCTCCATATAAAACACACTGTTGGTCTAAATACAAGAGGAGAAAAGGCCTGATGTCAGACATTTCTGAAGGAGTTCTCCAGAATAGAAGGCCTCGGCCGTCCCGTGGGTCATGCAGTGTGATGTCAAGATGGACACATGGTTCTTTTTTTGGTGAAGCTTTTGACACATGTGGCCGACCGTACCGTACACGCGGCTTCCTGTCACTCTCTTCTGTGTTACTGTTACTTGAAATGTGTAAAAAAAGAAAAGAAATGTTCACACATCCACAGCATGTGTGAACATTTTTATCACAGGGATGTGTTTTTCTTGTTCCTGCATCGTCAAGAGCTTCTTTAAATATAAGAGTCAACAGAAGAGACATTGAGTACAATTCAGAACCAGAACCATCAAATACAATAAATGAATACATTACGGGACAATCAAAGCATTTGACAGTTGTTGATTTTGCATTTATAGAGTTCATAAGTGCTGGCTAAGGTGCTGCAGATGTTTATCAGAGGTTGGAAGAACTGTATTTAAACCTGGAAAACTACCTTCTTCATATAACATGAGAAGAAAACCACTGAGAATCCCAGAAGCTTGTCACATGTGCTGCTAAAAAGACTTCCTTAAGCTGCCACTGTTCATTCAGCCGGACACACATCACCACCTCCATCCAAACACAGGAAGTCCCGGTGACAGCTCCGTGATTACCTCCATCGTGCTCGGGAGCAAATCACGTTAAGCCCCTCCCGTTACTCCTTTTAACAAACAGGATGACAACTGAGGGACGTCAGTCCGGACGCAAACGTGTTCTGTGAGAGGCTGAAAACAATACCTGGCTCTTTGTCATTGCACGTAATGAGATGAAGGCAGCGAATGAGAGATGCATGTTCCCAAGTGACTGTCTCCTTTTCGCGCCATAAAAGATTGATAGCAGAAGAGACAGTTGCACAAATGCAGCTTGTTCAGGCAATTGGGGAGAAATGAATGATGGGTGGGCCACCGGGGAAAACCGCAGAGTCGCTCACGACGACGTCCCCAGTGCTTTCGCTCCTCGTACAACAGGTTAGAGAAAGCTCGGAAAGTGAGACAAACGAGCCGGAGACAGAGCAGAGTGGCGAGCGTCGTGCACACTGTGGATGCAGGCGGGGGGAGCAGGAACAAATTGGATGGATGAGACTGATGAGAGGGTGAACAGAAGGAGGGAGTTTTTTGTGTTTGTTTTATGAGATGAAGAGGGATGGTGAACAGAATGCATCGGCGCTAAGTTAATAAAGCCCTCTCCAACTCTGTCAGCAACAATTCAGATAACACGTTCTCGTTGCCCCAGCTTTGCAATCACAGCTCTAAAATATAAAGCAGTTATAACAAATAATTTTCCAGATAAAAAACGTGATTAACAGCCGATTCTATCTCAGCACTGACTGAATATGCTGTTTGTTATAAATATAAAACCAGTATAGGATGCATCTGATACACAGAAATACTTGTTTGAGATTTAAAAATCCTTAAATTATTTCCTTTTTTCACAACCAACATCAATATTTAGCTTTGACCAGAATGAGCTTAAACTAAAACATATATATAATTAGTAAAACAGAACTCCTCTTATATTACAGGACTGTCTCAGAAAATTAGAATATTGTGATAAAGTCCTTTTATTTTCTGTAATGCAAAAATGGCATAAATTCTGGATTCATTACAAATCAACTGAAATATTGCAAGCCTTTTATTATTTTAATATAGCTGATTATGGCTTACAGTTTAAGATTAATATTCTGAATATTCAAATTTTTGGAGATAGGATATTTGAGTTTTCTTTAGCTGTAAGCCATGATCAGCAATATTAAAATAACAAAAGGCTTGCAATTTTTCAGTTGATTTGTAATGAATCCAGAATGTATGACATTTTTGCATTACAGAAAATAAAGAACTTTATCACAATATTCTAATTTTCTGAGACAGTCCTGTATGTGGTCATCAAAGATAGCAAAACTAAAAGATGAGACTAGTTGATGGTTTAGCTTTAGTCTACTGCTTTGATCCAGAAAAGACTAAATCAATATTTCCTGACTTTTACACGCATGTGGTTTTGAGCTACTGCGGATACAGCTTTCATACACATTTGATTTAGGTTTGAGTACTGTAAATGGACCTGCAGAATCAGTGACTGTTAAACTACTCTCACCAGTGCTTTTTGGGTAAAAATGAGTAAAGAATAAAACGTTAATGTGCAAAACTGAGATGGTGAAATTGATAAACACATCTTGTCACAGTGTTCATGATGCGGAAAGGAAATTAAAAATGGCAAAGCTTCATTTTATCTGAGCACAGTTCTGCAGACGCGCTAGCCTTGATGTGGAGTTGGAACTAATAAAATGATTTGTGTTTGCGTGCACAAACGATTCCTGCCACGGAGACATCTTGTGCAGCTGCTGGTGTTGTGTGCAACTGTAATTTAATTTCTAGGATATCTGCCAGCAAGTCTCCTGTAACAGCGATTTAACGTTGTTAGCTTGACTAAAGACAAAGTATTAATAATGCCCAGATGACCTCATTCTGATCTGCCAAGGACCAGACTCCGCCACTGAAAGTACGACTACGTTTAAGCCTCTAAAAAAAAAAGATTTACGTCCCGCTTCAGGGTGTACGTCCTCTTCCGTAAGCCGGACAGGGACTGAGGTGGTGAGCGTCGCACCCACTAATGGCTCTAATGTGGACATAAGCACGGCCTCTGAAATACTGTCACCATTAGTAGCTCCTGTATTAAATCAGATAACACTGACCGTGGAGTCACATCCAGATCTGCCAGACAGCAGTGTTAATGCACCTCTGGGATCCTCTCAAGGTTGATATAATCACAGCCACTCAAGTCAAATTAGTGTGTTTTAATGGAGACGTCCTTCATTAAGACCAAAATGGAAATGACTTTCCAAATTCAACGAGAGACCAATTGCATCTTCTTTTAGATAACAATGATGCTTCTACTCCAAGCCCTCCGTAAATAGACACAAGGCTCATAACATTTGATCTTGATCGCAGCGTAAAGTCTGGTCACCACAGCTTGAAGCTTTGACAGTCGACCACCTGCCACCAGTCGGGACCCAGACAAGAGCAGCTCTGGAGGATCAGCCTCGTCCTTCTGGGCGTCTTGGATGGCAGCGGCCTGGTCTGTTTATCATGTGAGGAGGGCTCTGACGAGTTCATCAGTCATCCTTACTGAATCCCAGAACAAAGTTGGCAGCAGATGACTCCATGCTGCTGGCCTGCACCTCCGTCCTTCTGCAGAGCTGATGCAGGTGTCACACGTCTTTCTCTGACACCGGCACAGAGGCCGGGCTCCATGTGAAAAGTCAGAAGAGGGCAATTTTGCTATTAAAAAAGCAGACCAGTTGCTAAGACTGGCTGAGTTAAACGATTATCATAATGCTTGTCTTATGTTTCAAATTGTCAACAGGCTCAACCCTAGACTTAGTAGTCTTGTGCCAATCTCCAGTCCTCAGCACACATACCAAACAAGAATCAAACCACTCATATTAAGGAAATGTCGCCGACATGTTTGCGCCACTATGAGTGTTGTTTACAGGGGGCCGCAGATTTGGAATAGGATTGATGATAGTGGCCTCAAGGTGTTGCCTTCTATCTCCAAGTTTAAAAGACAACTAAAAAATTATCTTTTACTAACCTATATATAATATAAAATGCTTCTTCATGGACTGCTGGGATGTACTTGTGTGATTGTATGTGTATGTAATGTTAAGTATGTATGTTAAGTGTTTTTTTTGTGTACTTTGTATGCATTTATCCATCACCATCTCTTTACAGATGGTAACTGCTTATACCATTGACTGTACCACTACCCTTACATGAACTATGGGCCCCCACCTATAAGCTTTCCTAACTAAACTTTTCTCAGTCAAAAGCGTTACCGCAGGGACGCTAGACGCCAAAAAGCGCGCCCCATTAATAACTATTGGGAGCACAGGAATGAATGAAATACAACCGTAAACACCTCAAACTGACATAGAACCACCCCGAACACAACCACTACAGCCCCAAACCAAAGCAGCGAGAGGGGATGAATGGGCGGTAGGGCATGCCCATATCAAAATTTCCTGACATTTTCTAGTTATAACTATTATTATGGTATTGTGAATAAATTCAAACTTCAAAAAAGAACGGGATCAAACCCTGCAGTTTAATCCACAACACTGAACTCCATGACCGTTCTTCCTGGTTGCAGCATCCCAAAGAGGAGACAGCATCAAAATGTGTTTGACTGTACTATAATGTGACAGCGACAGACCTCTATATCCAGCTTTATCATTTACCCAGCGTGTGTTTGTCTCTTCGACAGTACCTGGGCTCCATGCCGGTGAAGGAGCTGAGGGGGACCGAGTCCACACAAGACGCCTGTGCAAAGATGAGGGTAAAGCTCAAACACAGTCCACGTCTGATCCGACCAAACATCAGCATTTTAGACAACCTTACTGTAAACTGGGGAAGTTTGATTAATCACTGGGTCTGCGAGCGGTTAACCTGAGGGTATGGTATCGTCACACCCGCTTTTAACTGAGGAAAAACCTCCAACTTCACGGAGTGGAGGAAGTGCACAGTCATCCCACACTGTCATCCAAAGAGACTGCAGTGTGAAGAACAGTTTTAATATTCATGAGCCAAGCTTTCTGTTCCTTCTCCCTTTTCTCCACGGTTGTATTGAGGTGCAGTGAAATGCACATCAAATGAAAGGTGACTTTTATAACTGGTGCATCATTAATGTACCATCTTCCTTCCTTTACCCCCATCCCCTAGCTACCTACTACTCTTCCCTTATCTGTCATCCATCCCTTGACAACTGAGGTGAATGTGTATTTCTGAATTCCACGGTGGCAGACGAGCTAAGAAGCAACCTGTGAAGCCGAGCAGAGTTGCTTTTGTCAGCTTTTCAGCATCACCTGATCCTGACAGGGTTGAGCTGCAGCTTTAACGCTCGGCGAGCAGAGAGGCAAAAACACGGAACAAAGAAAACAAACGGATATGGAAAAGGCAGCCGGCGGATTCCTGAAGGGAGAGAAAGAAGGAAGGACTGAGGTAGAAAAATGTGAATATTGAGGAGGAGGAGAAGACAAGTGAAGAGAGAGCGAGATACAGAAAAGGCAGGGAAGGAACTTGGCTCACATCTTTGAATATGTTAAAGCTTTTCACCGGCAGGATGACAGCTGGAACGGTAATCACCAAGTTCACAGCTTCTCTCTGCATAATGTCTCCACTATAAGTATGTAATTAAAAGAAATGATGAGAGATACTGTAGATGTCTGGTATACCTTCAAAGTCTTTCCCGAATTTGCATTGCTGCAGTTAATTGGGTTCAGAAATGCATTTTCTAAATTTCACATGAGGTGGCTAACATTGATCACCTGACTTTGGTCCTGTAGGAAGAAATCTTCAATAGTTTTCAGGGGATTTAACAGTTTTATCTGAGACTTAATCGCCGATCAAAACTTAATCTGAACAAAAATGAGTAACGTGAGATTTTTTGATTTCTGGCGAGTTAAAAGTTGAGAAGTCACCGCTGCCGCTCTCCTGTCTTGTTTTTTGCGCACTGCAGAAGTCGACAGAACAGATGAAGAAAGTGCCGACCATCGTGCTCTCCGTGTCCTACAAGGGAGTGAAGTTCATCGACGCCACAAATAAGGTAAACGCTCCAGCAACGCCTACGGTAAATGACACGTGAAAGGTCATGGAGCATGAGTGATGTTCAGAGGTGCAGAGTCTACACGGTGACAGAGATCCCGTCTTTTTTATTTTAATTTTCGGCTGCAATCTGCTGCAAATAAGCGACGCACAAGCGGGCAATTATCAGCATGAAATAGACCAACAGCATGTTTTTTTAATACTTTTAACGAGGCGTTTAATAAAGCAGCTGTGTGATGAGTGATAGTTATCCAACTGGTGTCAGCATGTCCGGCCAAGATTAAATGTTTTAAATTCTGGTAATCAGTTTCACACTAAAATGGAAATTGCTGGTCCTGGAGACGAGTCCACAGCTGGAATCCCCTTGTGGCTTGTTGGATTCACTGGAAATGAATAAGCATGTTTTCAGACGGTTCTGCTGCTCAGACTACGACCTGCAATTAGGAGTCCTGAACTCATCATCGTGTTCTGATTCAACTGATCAACTCCGTCATCCAACTCCAAACCACATCTGCAGTTATGTTATTTTCAAGCAGACACAGAGAGTTGTTTTTGTATTTTAAAACTGTGGTTCAAATAGGGTAAAGATAAGTTAAAGCACAGATCTGGCGTTCTGCAAACCAGCCAATAGAAATCTGTTGCAGCGATAGAGAACTCAAATCCCTAATGGGAGGAAAAAATGATCTTGTTACACAAGCTGTTTGTGTAACTGTTTGTATTTAAAGACAAAAGACTGTGGTAAGATCACAGGATTCCCTTCTTCAGAGACCTCAACCTATACCTGGCTTTCTTATCAGATGTAGCTCAAATAGGGAGCTGTGCAACAGAGACTACGTTTACATGCAGTCAAAATTCGGGTTATTGCTAATATTCCGGTTACTGAAACATTTGGAATATTCCGTTTCCATGCGTGAGCAAACAGGGTTATCCCTGTGTACATGGTGATTAATCATTTGGGATATCTCGATCAAAACAGCGACGCACGGAGAACATCATGAAGCAATTCCTGTCATTTCCGCTTCTTCTTCCTGTATCCAAATTCAAAACAAATGCTGCTTCGTGCAACTTTTCGGTCACCTTCTTTTAAATCTCGCTATCCCGGTACTTTCTACTGTCTACAAATGCCAAAATGTTCATATCCTTCATTACATTTATGAAGTGATTAGTCTCATCCTGGTCTTGCGTTTCTCCATGTTTATAAGAACGTCCTGGACTCAAAAGACCAGGATTCCTTGCAAACAGAGCATGCGCAGAAAACTAATTCATGTTCCGTTTGATGGGGATATTCCGTTACGCGTTTACATGACCGAATATTCGGGTTTTAAAAGGAGTAACCCAGGGGTCATATTCGGGTTTTTGAGCAAATTCTGGTTATTCAAAGGGGTTATTGGTGTTTAGATGGCCGTGCAAAACCGGGTTATTGCCAATATTCGGGTTTTAAAAGGGTTATTGACTGCATGGAAACGCATTCAGTGGCAAATCTTGAGAATGTTAGTAGCCGTCAGCTCCTGGCTGAACGATGCATCTGCGAGTCTTTGGGTTGTTCACACATACAGTAACAACCAGACAGTGAGTTCAGTGGAAAATCAGGCTTAAAATCAACACATTAAACACCCTAAAGTGCTGCACATGTTTATCAGAGGTTGGAAGAACTGTATTTAAAGCTGGAAAACATCATTGTAATTTAAGCTGGGCAGTCAGGTCTGCAAAAGGCACACAGATAACAAAATAATAAATCAATATTTATATCAATATCAAGCAAAAGTCCCATTGTAGAAGGACAACCATCAGCGCAACATCCCAATTAGGAGCCAGTTTAGAGAATGACTAGATGTCAGCCATCCCTCACTTGGAGGCACAAGACAGCCCGTTGAGATTCTGCCAAAAAAGGCCTTAATGAGAAGAAAAATCCTCTGTTCTGAATAAACAAGTATTGAACCATAGAAATCTGATTCCTATCACGTTCGGAGGAGAGCAGGAAATTAGCATCAACTCAGCCAAAGTCTGGAGAGGTAATGACAGTTTTGAATACAGATGGTCACTGAAGGAGGTTATATATAATATATATTATATTATAATATATATATTAGTTTTGTATTATGTTTACAAGTCATTGATATTGTGGAGAATGACGTATAGATGAATAAAGAGAAAAAAGTGTAAGTTCAGGCTCAAAATTGTGTTTAACTGTTGTCTGTCTTACAAAATGGTCTTGTCTTTTGGACCTGAGGTCTCTTTTATCTAAAAGCCTCTGTTTTCTGTCTGTGCAGAACATGATCGCAGAGCATGAGATCCGTAACATCTCATGTGCAGCTCAGGATCCAGAAGATCTGTCTACGTTTGCCTACATCACCAAAGACCTCAAATCCAGTCACCACTACTGCCATGTCTTCACTGCTTTTGATGTGGTCAGTGATGCCTCGTGTTTGCAGACACGTCCGACTGCATATCCATCACGTATTCTCACAGCTGTTGCTTCCTCCTGTCGCCCCGTCAGAACCTGGCTTACGAGATCATCCTTACGCTGGGCCAAGCCTTCGAAGTGGCCTATCAGCTGGCCCTGCAGGCGAGGAAGAGCGGTCACGGCTCGTCTACGCTTCCAGAAAGCTTCGACAGCAAGCCCAGCAAACCTGTCCCCAAACCCCGCGTCAACGTCCGCAAATCAGTAAGCATCGACACGACCGCATCATGTGATGAGGAAATCCATCCCTGAAATTCTCCCCTATGAGCTCTAGTTTATTGTGAAGACTGAAATAACGTCCTGCCTTTTTGTTTTTGGATGCATTTTTTACTCTTGATAACACATTTTAATGCCTGGACTCAAATTCAAATGTTTTATTTGAGCCTCAGATCGAACCACACCGCAATAACTTCAGCCTGACCATTAGGAATGGGCGATATTTTACCGTTCACGATATACCGTCAAAAAAATTCCCCACGGTAAGAATTTGTCATCTCGCGGTAAAAACGATACTGCGAAAGAAAGAAAAAGAAAAAGAAAGAAAGAAAGAAAGAAAGAAAGAAAGAAAGAAAGAAAGAAAGAAAGAAAGAAAGAAAGAAAGAAAGAAAGAAAGAAAGAAAGAAAGAAAGAAAGAAAGAAAGAAAGAAAGAAAGAAAGAAAATTTCTGGCATTTATCCCGATAACGATAAAAAAAATACCAATACAAAAATGTCATCAACGGGAATTTATCCTTCTTTCTTCCTTTCAGGCTCATTTTCTTTCTTTCTTTCTTGTTCATATCTTTCTTTCTTTCTTTCAGGTTCATATCTTTCTTTCTTTCTTTCAGGTTCATATCTTTCTTTCTTTCAGGTTCATATCTTTCTTTTAGGTTCATATCTTTCTTTCTTTTAGGTTCATATCTTTCTTTCTTTTAGGTTCATATCTTTCTTTCTTTTAGGTTCATATCTTTCTTTCTTTTAGGTTCATATCTTTCTTTCTTTTAGGTTCATATCTTTCTTTCTTTTAGGTTCATATCTTTCTTTCTTTCAGGTTCATATCTTTCTTTCTTTCAGGTTCATATCTTTCTTTTAGGTTCATATCTTTCTTTCTTTTAGGTTCATATCTTTCTTTCTTTTAGGTTCATATCTTTCTTTCTTTCAGGTTCATATCTTTCTTTCTTTCAGGTTCATATCTTTCTTTTAGGTTCATATCTTTCTTTCTTTTAGGTTCATATCTTTCTTTCTTTTAGGTTCATATCTTTCTTTCTTTTAGGTTCATATCTTTCTTTCTTTTAGGTTCATATCTTTCTTTCTTTTAGGTTCATATCTTTCTTTCTTTCTTTCAGGTTAATTTCTTTCTTTCTTTCTTTCAGGTTCATTTCTTTCTTTCTTTCGCGGTATCGTTTTTACCGCGAGATGACAAATTCTTATCGTGGGGAATTTTTTTGACGGTATATCGTGAACGGTAAAATATCGCCCATTCCTAATGGTCAGGCTGAAGTTATTGCAGTGTGGTTCGATCTTATCGTGATACATTTTTTAGTCCATACCGCACATCCCTACTGACCATCATTAATCCATCCAAATCTCTTCTTCCTGCTCATTTCTATCAACTCTGAGTTTGATTTACCTGTGTTATCGGACACTGCTTGTGCTTTTGTGTGTGTGTGTTTTGGCCCAGATTAGGAAGTAGCAGGGGTGTGTTTGGATATTTGGTCTGTTAAGCAACGGCGCGGTCTTGCCGTCCCTGGAGTCTCTTACACACGTGGCTGATTGATGAGGCCTGTTTGCACGCGGCTCCAGAGACGAGCCGAGCAAGCCTGGGGGTGGAAGGAGATGGCGAATGCTAATCTGGAGGATTGTTACGTGCTAAAACACTGCATGCAAAATGACAATCCAGTCCATTATAGCCTCGTTAAAGACACTGCTGCGGTGTAGAGCACTCTGTGGTTTGTTGTGTCTCACACAACGGTGGGAATGCATCTCCAACCCCAAGCTTTACGCTCAAGAGTGCTGGTATTACGCCAGGACGCCAACAACACTCATGTTTCCAACTTCACTCAGCCAAAAAAAGCACGTATTAAGGAAGGTTAAGTGGGATGTGGAAATGTAGATTATTAGTGATGTAGTGTCATTAGTGGATCAGTTGGAGAAAAAATGATGGTAGGTCATCACACAGCCCTGGTTCAAATGTCGTATTATTGTGCCAGTGTTGTGTAAACATTCCCCTCAAGGTTGTCTAGCTGTGCCGCCCATCAGGTTAACGGGCTTGTTTTTGTCAGTAGACTTATGTTTGACCTTCCAGGTAAATATGGCAATGGCTACGTTTAAACAGGAATAATCTTGTTATTGACCTTGATGCAACAGATCACATTTCTCGCAGTTCTGTAAAGGAGCAAAGTTTAGAAAGTAAAAACACCAGGAGGGACGAACAAACCGGTGACATTTCAAAAGTGCAAGAGGCATGTGAACACGAGGAATATGTCTTATCTTAATTAAAATATCCCAGGAACAACAGAAATAGGTTACTCAATAACAGAGGAGCTTGATAAGTGATAAGTGGATGACTTGTGTCATCAGCTCTGGCTGGTATTGGGCAATATTGGCTGATTCAGGACATAAATCATAAGCCTGCTTTTATTAATGTATTTATTTAATGTATTAGTTTAGAATACTGCGAATGCAACAGCATGATGATGCGGTCACTGCGGCACATGTTGCATTTTCAACTGTGCTTCGAAAATAATAGTCATTTGTAGCATCTTTAGAAGCACATACATGCATGTTGCCATAACAACAACCAAATCATCTGAGACAACAAACTTGATCCAACAGTAAAAGCAGCAGCTCCCAAACATCCAACTTACAGGACTGTCTCAGAAAATTAGAATATTGTGATTTTCTGTAATGCAATTACAAAAACAAAAATGTCATACATTCTGGATTCATTACAAATCAACTGAAATATTGCAAGCCTTTTATTATTTTAATATTGCTGATCATGGCTTACAGCTTAAGAAAACTCAAATATCCTATCTCAAAAAATTAGAATATTCTGGGAATCTTAATCTTAAACTGTAAGCCATAATCAGCAATATGAAAATAATAAAAGGCTTGCAATATTTCAGTTGATTTGTAATGAATCCAGAATGTATGACATTTTTGTTTTTTTTAAATTGCATTACAGAAAATAAAGAACTTTATCACAATATTCTAATTTTCTGAGACAGTCCTGTAGGTTTGTCTCCCGTCAGTGACACAGTGGGATCATGTTGTTTCCTACGTGTCGCCACATTGTCAATGCTTCTAAGATTTCAGCAGTAACATACAAGGAAACACCGTTTTGACCACAACATTTTAATAGAGCATTAATCACCTTTTATGTGATTTATGCTCTATTACCAATAATAATAATGATTATTCATGTGCTGCTCCTAAACACATGGTGCTGGTACCGCCACCATACGGTGACATGACACCTCCCCAGAAATGTGTGTATGTCTTGTTTTGTGCGGATGGTCTCAACAGGGAAGCAGCAGCAACTGGAAATGTGGCCGAGGCTTTTCAGGTTCCTCACCATGTTCACCACCACTGCTCACCATCTACGCACTCACATTGCATCAAACCCTTCTTCTCTTCCTTTTATAGACAATAAATCAATCCGTGCCTCGGATCCATCTGTTAGCTGTTATAGCTCTCATACTACCGTCTTCTTACGTACGGTGTGAGTGTGTGCTGGCCTTTGTTTTAGCTGGAGCTGAGCATTTCTCTGCAGCATGTATAACTCAGCATAACACTTGTTCCAGCATGTAATGCAACAAACTAACACAAATTTGCTTTGCACTTCTTGATCCTCAAATGCTACTTGGTGCATATTTAGATTAAGGTGGTTGTTTACACGGAAGTTTCTTAATGGGAATATTGTCATCCATGTAAATAAACTGCCTCTACTGAGCGGCTACAGGAGAAATATTATTGCTCCATCAGATGAAGTGTTCTAAAAAAAGCCTGGGCATCACCATCTCTGTGATACGGATACATGTCACACATCCGTGCATTTCTGTGTGCGTGTCATGCCTCCTGCAGACACGGCGTCACACAGTCCATCAGTGAGCCTGTCAACACAACATTAACCACTCACAGCTTTAAAATAGTCCCACTAACATACTTTGCACGCACTATGACACATCAGGGGCACAGCAGTTGGTGTCTAAAGGGCCTGATACTACACTGGGGTGGAGCTTAAATCAAGTTTTAGTTCACCTACATGACTGCATTACAGAAACAAGATGGTGGAGAACAGCCGCTTTAGAGGAGAGGTTCAACTCTCTCAAGTTAGTGGTGATGAAAGGTCAAGAACAGGAGACGAGATGAGAAAGGAGAGCACGTGTGGAGTTCGTGAGCGGTCTTACGCCTACGGAGATGATGGACGACGGCATATGTACACACAATCTGCTTAGTCTGCAGCAGTTACATTAACCATTAATTGCCTCTTTTTTCCCTTCCTGCTTTCACACACATACGGGTGCGTGCGCGCGTGTGTGTGCGCGGTGTAGTTAATGGGTTGTGGTGTGCAGCAGGGCAAAGATACTGCAGGATTCACTTAATATTCCTGCCACCCGCCAGCCATAATCTCCATCCTGCGGCACCTCCCTGTGCTTCGTAGTGAAACACAGCAGCTTTGTTTCAGACCCTCCACACCACACCCTCTTACTGTCATTTTATTATGTTGTTTACGTTTTGTGAGGACATTACTCCCAAGGCTGTGGAAAGACTGCTAAGCTGGATTGATAGTATGTGGTTCTTCGCCACAGCAAGAAAAGACATTCAGACCCATAAACAGATGATGATACAATTCCTGAGATTTTCTATCCAATCAGTGACCCACCATGTCTTAACGTCAGTGTTTAGCATCGCTTTTTGATTGAAGCTGTCAAGCAGCACAGACGAGAAGACGGACACAGATATAGCCAGTTTTCACAATCAAATACTGTTCAGTCTTCTGGCTGAATATCAGGCCATTACAACAAAGCGTTCAGCGTATAGAACGTGTTTGGTATAATTCAACAGTTAAAGAGACCGACGTGTCAACACAGATACTGTTTTGTTTTTCAGAGAATAACACCTGATAAAGCAGCATGTAAAAAAAAAAAAAATGGCCATAGTCAAACTGTTTAATCCAGGGGTGTCAAACTCATTTTACTTGGCGGGCCGGATTTGACAAATTTTTTTCTTGCGGGCCGCACACAAAAACGGTGCGAAACATTTTTTTTCTAGTCCTTTCTTTTTTACTATTGTCATCTAATTTAATATCAGTTTAGTTCGTTTTAAAGGAAATATACACTTTGTTTACACTCTAATTATGTAAAATATATTTCTTCAGGATCTTTTCTTGAAATTTCTCGTTTTTTTTCAAATTACAAGTACAAGTATGTAAGATACTTTTAATATCATTTTACAAAGATAAACAGAAACAAGTATGTTTTTTTTATATTTCGCATTTTTATAGGAAATTTAATTAAAAGCAAAATCTTTCTTATTACATTTGAGAGTGTTTCTTTGTGATTTAGAGAGTTTTCCAGTACAATTAAGTGTATTTATTTTTAAAAATTGGCGCGAATATTTACGCCAGTGTGCCGAAAAAGTCAGCACTTCTTTTAACTATTTTACTTTGTCACTAACCTCGCATTCAAAACTGAAATTCTCCGAATAAATATCTTCTATCATCTTTTTTAGCAGTGATATTTTTCCTGCGAAAATATATAATAGTAGTCAGTTAATAAAAATAAACGACCATCTACAAAGAAATAAAAATCGGCAAATGCATTCTAGAAAACGAAAAAAATGTCAAAAACTGCTCTATTTGTGGAATAACGATGGATTTGTAGAAGAAATATATTATCGGATATGCTGCGATTCATGGCAATTATTTATGCCTTTATTAACATTTCGTTTTTTTGCGTTGGAAACTTCTCACGGGCTGCATGAAAATCTCTCTCGGGCCGCACATTTGACACCCCTGGTTTAATCAATGGGACAGGTGGATTGTTGCAGGAGCTGGATAGAAATCTGATCAAAGCATCCAAAATAAGAGTCTAACCAACAATTAAATCCCAATTCAGTGTGTCTGTGGTGAAGTCTGTGGCTGTGGGGCCCGTGCAGCTGGTTCTCAGTTATATTTGTACAGTTGCTGTGCCGCACTTGCATTGGTGGAGTGTTGCCATGCAGGATCTGCTATAATAACGTGGCATGCTTTTTCCACTTTGAGTTTGGCGTAACGTCAGTAATGGTGCTGTTGCCATGGTTATTGCTTTGGTTTTGGAGTGATTGTTGCCTTTCCCTGTTGCTACGCAGCTGCTCTGTCCTTGCCGTGGTTTTGCAGTGCTGCTTTGTTGGGTTTGTGGAGCTGGCCAACCTTGACCAGTGTGACCTCTGCTCCTGTAGGTCCTCATATCTCCCTCCAGCCGCTGGTCTCTCGGCCACATTTACACCCCTCACCGGCCCCCTCCACATCCTCCCACTCGACTCTTCCATCTTCCTCACAAAGCTCAATCACAGGTCTTTCAAGCTTTTCTTTCTCTCCTTTTTTTATATCCACGTGTTTTGTTTTTTCCATTCAAGGAGAAAACGTGATCAGTGAGTGGATTTATTTTATTCAGCTTGAGTCTACATTCTTGTGTGTTTTAGTTTCTCGCTCCATCTCCATATCCATGTTTGGCGATGCTGTTTCTAAACAGAATGCAAAACCAACCCACATCATTTGCCATGGCTAATATAACTCTTTATACAGAGCTTTACTTTAGTGCTAAAGTCATTTTTTATGTTCCCCATTGTGCTTTTTTTATTCCCGTCCCCTGATAGGAATTGATAGCTTTCTGCTAGATGAAACATGTAGAGCGCAGTGAAACGTGTGCCAGTAAAGTTGCAGTTGGAGAGAAAATACCTCAGGAGTTGCAGAGATTTTTTTTTTCTACCCCTTCATGAATTTTTAACTGCAAGCATGCTGGTAAGAAACTTTTACGCTCCTGAAAAATGTGTTTACAACATAAAAAAGATATCAACCTTAACATTTTCATGCCGTTCCAGTTTATTATTAATGCTCTCACAGTTTTGCTTCTATTGCTGCAGTGAATGTGGATTAAAACACCGTCATGCAACTGTTTTAACTAACGTGAGATCATGACTAATGCTTATTAATGCAGTTTAGATATCGCATCTGAAAAATATCAGCTGCTTCTCTGTTCACTTCAACCTCTGTGTGATCTGACTTTGCATAAAATATCTTTGTGACATGTGATCTTAAGTCATTTACGCATCTGTGAGCAGAGGTAGAAGATCAGAGACCCCTTAATATGAAAATATAGCAAACTCCTGAGCTGCACCAATTATTCCAGTCCAAAATACAAGGATGAAGGTTTTGCACCTTACCGTTCATTAATCTTTTTCCCCATATTTCTGCAAGCAAAGCAGATGCGTTAGAAAATGAATTCAGGGAATTTGTTTTACACAATATTTACTGCAGCCGTGCCAGAAAAAACATAGCTGTAGGAGTTTAGAATTGTAATAACTGTGGGTTGTTTTTTGAGATAAACAGGAAACAGCTGCAGCAGCAATGTGACAAATAAGTAAAAATGTATCTCCACACAAACATGTATTTCAAATGAAATGTCTAATGTACTATTTGCACTGGCCTAAAATTACCTCTGGACCTGCAGTAATTCAAAACTACACCCCGACATCTGTACTTAGTTCTGCCCTGGTTTTACTATAATTTACCAACATTAATTCCTGAAAGTGACATCAAGGCCTTTCATGAAACCTTTCATCTAAAATTTTTAATATTGAGTTAAAAGCATCTGATCAAACACCCCAGAGTTGGATTTCAGTGATTATCCATCCATCCATTTTTTTCCACTCATCCGTTACCGAGTCGCGGGGGCAGCAGTTTCAGCAGAGATGCCCAGACTTCCTTCACCCCAGACACTTCCTCCAGCTCTTCCTCCAGCTCTTCCGGGGGGAGTCCGAGGCGTTCCCAGGCCAGCCGAGAGACATAGTCTCTCCAGCGTGTCCTGGGTCTTCCCTGGGGTCTCCTTCCGGAGGGACATGCCTGGAACACCTCCCTAGGGAGGAGGGACATGCCTGGAACACCTCCCTAGGGAGGCGTCCAGGAGGCATCTGGTACAGATGCCCAAGCCACCTCAGCTGACCGAACTCCTCACCCTATCTCTGACGGAGCGTCCGGCCACCCTGCAGAGGAAACTCATCTCGGCCGCTTGTATCCGCGATCTTGTCCTTTTGGTCATTACCCAGAGTTCATGACCATAGGTGAGGGTAGGTGCGTAGATTGACCGGTAAATCGAGAGCTTCGCCTTTCGACTCAGCTCCTTCTTCACCACGACGGTCCGGTACATCATAACTGCGGACGCTGCACCGATCCGTCTGTCAATCTCCCGCTCCATCTTTCCCTTACTCGCACTCGGCTTCAAACCGCCTCAGCACATGCTGAAGGTCCCAGTTCGATGAAGCCAATAGGACAACATCATCTGCAAAAAAGCAGAGATGAAATCCTGAACCGTATGCCCACCAGCCCCTGGCTACACCTAGAGATCCTGTCCATAAAAATTACGAACAGAACCAGTACAGGGCAGCCCTGCCGAAGTCCAACATGCACCGGGAACAAGTCTGATCTACTGCCGGCAATGCGAACCAGACTCCTACTCCGATCATACAGAGACCGGACAGCCCTTAATAGAGGGCCCCAGACCCCATACTCACTGAGCGCCCCCCACAGAATGGCACGAGGGACACGGTCAAATACCTTCTCCAGATCCACAGCCTGACAGCATCCCTTACCTCCGGTGTCCATCACCGGGTTGGGGGTTGCCGCCACGATAGCCACCAGAGACTTTGCACTGGTGCACTCGAACTCAATGTCCCCAGCCTCCCTCGGAATCTGTGAGAGGGCTCAGCCAGACCCTCACAATACGTTTGGGTCTGCCCGGTCTGTCCAACTTCCTCCTCCGCCAGCGCATCCAACTCACCACCAGGTGGTGATCAGTTGACAGCTCAGCCCCTCTCTTTACCAGTGTCCAAGACATGCGGCCGAAGGTCAGATGAAATGACAACAAAGTCGATCATTGACCTCCGGCCTAGGGTGTCCTGGTGCCACGGAAGTCTAATAACAGAGCACCACATGGGTTCAGATCGGGGGGGCCGTTCCTCCCAATCACGCCCCTCCAGGTATCACCATCATTGCCCACGTGAGCGTTGAAGTCCCCCAGTAGAACAATGGAGTCCCCAGTTGGAGCATTGTCAAGTACCCCTCCTTTGGGACTCCAAGAAGGCCGGGTACTTCGCACTACTGTTCGCCACGTAGGCACAAACAACAGTGAGAGACCTTTTCCCGACCCGAAGACGCAGGGAAGCGACCCTCTCGTTCACCGGGCAGCTGAGCTGGGAGGCGATAAACAAGCCCACACCAGCCCGCCGCCTCTCACCCTGGGCAACTCCAGAGTAGTGGAGGGTCCAGCCCCTTTCAAGGAGCTGGTTCCAGAGCCCAAGCTATGTGTGGAGGTGAGCCCGACTATCTCTAGCCGGTATCTCTCAACCTCACGCAAAAGCTCCGGCTCCTTCCCCCCCAGCGAGGTGACATTCCATGTCCCTACTGAGAGGGTTTTACTCCAGGGATTGGGTCGTCGGGGCACCCCGCCACGACTGCTACCCAGACCACATGGCACCAGCCTGTCATGGTCCTTCCTGGGGGTAGTGAGCCTACTTGAAGTCGGGCCCATGTCGCCGTTATGGGCTGAGCCTGACTGCGTCCCACGGGCAAAGACCCGGCCACCATGCGCTCGCCTTCGAGCCCCAACCCCAACTGGCTCCAGGGAGGGGCCCCGGTAACAGCGAATACGGGCGACGTAACGGCCCCTAATTTTTTCTTTACCATGATCGGCTTGTGATTTCAGTGACTGAAATTAGAAAATGGTGTATCGGCCTATGAATTTAAGTTGCCGTGGTAACAGTAAATTTAATTGTACATGAAATGTGTCCATAATTACACTATGAAAGAGGCAATGAGAGGACGAATTACTGCCTTGTGCGTCACACAGGATTAAAATTCTCTCATGGCCACGATGTTTGCTGAAATAGTGTCGGTTATTTGGGGTGGAATTGTTACTTTACAAATAAGACATGGCACATTCAGACGAGATTAAAATCACAGAAGTCCTCTGTGATTTTTACTTTATTAATTACTGCAGGTCCCCAGATGACATTAAGTGCTAATTGGGGATTAGACACATTACACAGACTTATTAGAAATTCAATATTATGTTAATATTCTGGTTATCCAAAGTATCAACCTTAGTCCAACAGTAACGCTTGATATACAACAGGCACATATTCAACAAAATATAGCCGAGATATAAAACACTATGAAAGCCAAGTACGTCTTGTGGAAGTACCTTTATAAACGTTTAGGGAGTTATATCAAATAGGACGTCAGCAAGGATCTTTGGCCATGTCTAAACTTAGAGTTCATCCCAAGGTCACGCAATGCAAAAAACAAAGATCCACATCTGAGATAGTTTAAAGTCCAATTGAGCCCCTTTTCCATATACGGTTTTCACCTCGCCTCAGTGCCAGCCGTTTTCCATTACAGTTCAATGTGGGTGGGGCCGAAACGCACTGCCACAACACACAGAAGCGTGTGGACTTCCTCGTTCATTCACACAATTGGTCTGCTTGCCATTTTGTAGTTGTAAAGTAAATATTGCGGTCGCTGCTGCCTGGTTTTAAATTAGGATTTGCTCTCCGGCCAATCAGTGGCCTTGTGAGGTATTTTCAGCCCAACTCAACTCTGTTAGATCCCCGGGCAAGTAGGTGCGAAAAATCACCTAGTGGAAAACCCTTAAATCCGGGTAGAATCAACCGAGCCGGTACTAGTGGAAATTACCTTAAAAAAAGATCAAACTAGTATGGCCCGTTTGAGAAAATGAGCATGACAGCAATTTTTCCAAACAATTATCACAGATTTACAAAGTTGCATCCCCTTTCGACATCGTACCGAGGGCTATAATTGTCCACAGACAACCTGTCAGGGGATGGGTGACGGGATTTGGGCTCATTTTGCAGCAGCAGGACCGAGGAACCTTGCAGTGATCGAGTCAACCGTGATATCCTTGTTCTTAGTAAATGTGTGTTTGTTTTCAGTTAAATATGACGCCTGTTCAACAGCTGAAGAAAATCCGCAAATCTAAAAGTCCAGAACTCAGGACAATTGAAATACTTTATTACTGTTAAGAGATCGGTGCATGAATAAATATCTGTGAAACCAAGAAACATTGTGGCACTCTTCCACAATATTGTGAGAAACAGACAATATACAGAAAAAAAAACTATTGCTGTTCTGCAAGATTTTGAATCATGGATTGTGCTTTGTGTTTCCAAACACTGCTTCTGCATTAGCTTTACCTGAACTAATTACACCTGAAGTTGCATTTACTCAATTTTAATAACTGGTGAGGACCACATAAACCATTTATGAATTAAAAAGGGTGAAATCTTCTTTCCGCACAACTGCGGCCCATTGTGAGGTTGGTTAGTTTGATCCTATTGATCCTCTGGACACCTTCACTGAGCAGGATGGCTCCGAGATCAAAAGTGTGTCAATTTATCCTAAATCCTGTAATCCTAAAATAGGATTATAAAGTCTTGCTGTGGCTGTCTGAGTCTGGAGAGGATAGAGAACTGGATTAATATTGTATTTACCTTCAGTATTGTTGCCATGTGTTCAGAAATGAGAGAACCGAGGCTCGGTTCAGTGGTCTGTGGAATGCTGATATCAGTCCGGCAACACCTGCAGACGTACAAATGAACCTGTTCATACAGACGCACTTTGATAATGTCACAACTGCAGTTCATCCAACTCTATTCTACCCAGAAACCATCAGGCTGGAGCACACTGGCGCCCTCAGCAACAAAACCCAGCCTTTAGACAAGTGCCAGGAGGTTTTTTTTGAATTATTTGCTTCGAGTGGCAGTATAAATAAAGTACTCTCCTCTGCCACAATACAATGTTATAATCAGGGTGCGATTTGTGAAAAAACCAGAGGGGGGGATAACTTTGAGAAATATTTTTATTCAGAAAAATTACCACACAACAGTGGGCCAACCGTATAGGCTATATGAAAACTTGTTTCTTGTGTAAACTTTACACTTAAGCTACATAACGTAGGCGGTAGGCCTATTTTGAACATGAACTGAACCACTGCATTTGCAGAAATATTTTCTCCTAATAGTTTTTAAATGTGCCAAATAAAAATAAATAAACAAAATTAATATTTTTTTAATTCTTTCTTGATATCAGTTTAACAGAAAACATGGGAGCTCTCCTCAGCCGAGGAGATGCTGCTGTCCACCATTCGATCAGCAATGTCACATCTTGTTTCATCTTCTGTCGCATTTTTTCTCTGGATTTTTGGTTGTGATCCTGTAAAATATGAGGATATGCTGCTCTGGATTCTTTTCATTTTTTCATTCATTTGACTGACTATCTTTTCTTTTGGCGGGCCGGAAGTCGGACTTTTGGAATAGTAAAAAATCCGGTTGGTTTTCAAAATAAAACTGCTTTCTGTGGGCGTGATGCCTCTGAGTCGCTCCCGGTATCAAAATCACAGCACAAGCAGAATGAACACGGACTCTGTGTATTTTGGTTGTTATTACTTGTTAATAATTACGATGTAATGGTGAAAATACTTTGGGTGGAGGGGATAAAGTTTGTCCCCACCGAGGATAAAAATAATTCAGCAGAGGGTAGGACGTGTAAACCAGAGGGGGGGGAAATCCCCACCATCCCTACCGGCAAATCGCACCCTGGTTATAATCATGCAGTACATTTTCAGAACGATGATTGTACTAGTTCTTCACGATGCTTTAAAGATTTCACTTCCGTAATGGATTTCTCTCCATTTTTTTAATCCCAGATGGAGCAACCATCCATGGACCAGAAGGGCCACGCCAATGTGCCGTGGATTGTGGAGCCGGGCCAGGAGGCAAAGAGAGGAGTCAACACCAAGTACGAGACCACTATTTTCTAACATACACCCGCCTTGTCCACTCCTGTGTGTGTGTGCCTTTCAGAGGTGGCCCCGTGTCGGGGCTCCGCCCCGGAGTTGGGCACGAGCAACGCACGCCGCCGCGTCACCTCGCCGGCGGGAAAAATACAAATACATCTCACCCCCGTTAGCCGAGATTGTCCACTGCATGACGACGATTGGCGCTGCGTTGTCTCTCTTCTCCCTTTCTTTCTGCTCCCCCTTCTCTGGCCTGGGCCTCGTCCTCCTGCCTGCAGGGCTGGTGCATGACTTTTGACCCCAGGGCTGTGGTGCACTTCTGGCTCCACCTGTAGGGGGAATGGTCAGCTCCGTTTCTTTTTCCACTTTCTGTTGGTCAGTCTGTCAGTCAGCATTCAAAAAGTTTCTTATTCTGCATTTAGCTATCTGCCTTTTTTTATTCCTGCTTCTTGGTACAGTCACTTGGCTTTGTCTCTCTCCTCCTTTTTTTCCTCCAACTGCCTCCGTCCTTCACTTCCCTCTTAATTTCAGCCCCTTTGTCCAACTGCACCTGACAACTTGAATGAGATTCGACAAAGAGAGCTGCATTAAGAGCTGATAAAGTGTGCAGCACATTCTTGGGGCTCACACTGACGAGGGGATGTTATTTCAACATGACAGCTGGAGGAAAGTTTGGACTTTTTAGACTTTTTTTATACACAAAAAGAGGAGAGGAGATGTAGCACAGTAAGTTTGACTTAAACTGGTTCATCCAGCAAGCTACTAGAATGTATTTTCACTTTGATTCTTTATATTAAATTATTTTTTTGGATAAACTAACAAGCTTGTGAATTTCTTTAGGTCACTAGATTTTAAACTAGACCTGTGACACAGGAAGACATGACTTTTTTGTTTTTTGCTTTGTTCTTTTCAACTACAGAGACTTTTCCCTGCTGGTAAAAAAAAAAAAAAAGAAAAAAGAAATGAAATAGTATGTAAAAGGTTAAAGCATGTGGCTTGTGAGACGCATGGTGGCCATGTTGGATTTGCTGAGCAGGGGGGCCGTGGAGAGGCGGGGTGTGAGGGCTCTTTCGATAAGTGATGTCATCTCATTTGCAGGGCAATGCCGGACGCTCATGTCTATTACTGTGGAATGCAAAGAATGTAGCCAGCCCTAAACATGGAACTTTGTCACACATACAATGCAAAAAGGACTACAAAAGGACTACAAAAGCATGGATGCTACTCCACATTGTTTAAGGTTGACTACAGAACTTTTAACATTCATTCCCACAACACTTGACACAGTAAACATTGGACCAACAGACACACTAACGGGACTGCAGCCTGACAGACGACCGTCTGCTCTGAATGTACACTTATTTGAAAGCAGCCTCAACGTCCTGCAGCCACAGCTGGATCTGTTTTTATGCACCCCCACCTGAGAGGCGTGACCTTTTTTTGAACTTTTATGTGGTCTGTATCTCCGTGGAGACCGAGTTTGGTTACAGGGGCATGTGTCAGTATTGTTTTGGGTTGCAGGAAGTCTGGATAGCCTTTTTTTTTTGTTGTTGTTTTGTTTTTTTCAGTGTCAGAAAATAATACATATGCACAAGCGTGGAAAATGTGATTGGACGTGCTGCAAGAGGTCTCAAAATGAATGATGAGCCTATGTGAACAAAACAGCATCTAGAGTTTAAAAAAAATAAAAGTATTCTATTCATATTGCCCGACATTTTAATATTTAATGAGAGTATTATATGATTATGATTATTCTTGTGCAATTCTTGTCTACTGTTGTCTTAATGTTACATTATTTTTCTATGATATGCTGAGATGAAAATCTTGGGCCTGAGAATGGTGAAAATCCTTTAAAAAAATAATCTGAAACTAGATGTTCATACTTGTACAGAGAGTGAATGTTGCAGGTTGCTCGCTAACTCCCAGGTCAGGTCAACCTTCATTTCTCATGGGGCTCTACTCTTATCTTGCAGATGTACTATTTTAAACGCAGTATTACTGTATTATTTGGATGAGACATTATCCAGTTATAAAATGTACATAGATATTTTGCCAACTCATTGTTCATACATGTAATGTAAAGAGAAAAGAATAAAGCATTTGCAGTAAATGGCACTGGAAACAAGGTACCATAATAAAAGTTGAAGATAACAAAAAGTGGCAGATTGTATTTTGAGTGAAAACGTGGATTATTTGGAGACATCACTGCTGATCAACAAATGTACATAGGCTTGGGCTTCCAGCACACTGATTTTTGTAGTTTTGGCCATTATTTATATCCTTGTAAAGCACATGAAATAAAATCTGACTTGTACAACCATAATTTATCTTTGTGATTAAGTTGTCTGTTTTTTTCATCAACATGAATGGTTTGCTATGGATTCAGGAGTAAGTGCAGAACTTTAAAGTTCCTCTGTATCTGAGCTGGACCTCCCCGCAAGATATCCCAAACATCATGACCAGATATTAAAAAAAACACTAACATCAGAGAAAAGAGAGATGTTCTGATACTGGTTTTATTTTTTCTAATAAACAGTTTAGACAGGCATTTACTAGGAGTTTTTACCTGCCACTGTTTATGTTATGTTTATGTAATAATTGCTCGGGGGTTCATGTTCTGGGTCTCTGGAAAGCGCCTAGAGACAACTTCCGTTGTAATAGACCCTACAGTATATAAATAAAACTGAATTGATGAAATTTGAGCACATTGGAGGTCCAGATGTCTGTTTTTCTTTTTTTTGACTGTTATGAAATATGATGATTCAGTGTAATTTTGTTTGAAGAGAGCAGTTTTACAGATGCATTTCTGACCTGGGAAACTCTACCATCAATCCAGATGGTTTGTTATGCAGTGAAATTCTATATTTTCAACAACAGATGGGAGCTGGTCATCCAGGACAAGCGATTCTACAGTGTAATCCATAATTGCTTTGGTTTGGTGAATTTCTTTAATTTGCCGTTTCGGTACAGGTTTGACTTTCTAAACTTTTTTTTTTGAACGTGATGGCTCCTTACAAGCTTCATTTACATTTAGCAACATTTGTCTGGAAACCTCAGCCTGTCAAAGTTTTTCTGGAGGGATATTTCAGCCTGAACTGACACCATCCTGCCAACATGATGCAAGTGCTAGATCTTTACAAAAAAAAAAAAATCACATGCCGCTGCTTTTCCATATGGCGACTCAAGACTAGGCCTGTGTTGAAAAAATCGATTTCCCAATTCTAAATCGGTTCTCATATTAATTCTTAAAAATCGATTCATTTTTATTTTATTTATTTATGGTTTTTTTTTCATCATTACATTACAACTTTTGGTTATTTTTTTGTTTATCCCCAAAAAAGGAATGTTTTGTTGCACACGAGAATAACTGGTGCCATGTTTTTGCCTATAAATATGTTTAAAGGTATGAAAACATTAAAGTGTTAGGTTATAATTGCATAAATTGTCTATATTTCATTACTTTATATACTGTCTTGGGGTTACATTTGCAAAAAATGCTAAAAACCAAATGCTCAAAAATTAAAAACCAAAATAGACCAAAAATGGAACAAATAAAAACGGAATGTGGGAAAAGATCAAACCGATTTCATCCGTCTCTGTTTGCCCTGGATCTGTTTGGTAATTCTGACCCACATGATGTTTCTGAAAGCAGTTCTATCAGCATTCTGGGAGCTGATTGGTCTTTACAGCATCATTAGCTGCCAATACTTGCTGTTTAATCTCAATATAATACTAGTAGTAATATTTTGCATAATTACAGTCATATAATTCATGCAACAGCTCAAAAAACAGTTTTAATAACACTAACCCAAATCAATATCGGAATCGAATCAAATCTTGATAATCGATTCTGAACCTTAAGAATCGGAATCGAATTGATTCTTGACATTTGAATCGATCCCCAGCCCTACACAAGACAGGAAGTTTTAAGGCAGTATAGCATAAACTAATTGGGATTTTCCTTGTAAAAGTGACATGGAACAACTCTGCTGACTCTGTTTGTCTGATAACGAGCATCACGTACCTCAAGTTAAATCTGACACCAGACAGATGTCTGCTACTTCAGAACTTTAGTCGTTCCTCTCCAACCAGCACTTTAAAGAGACAGAGAAACGGGATGGTTATTGATCTTAAAATTGTAAAAAATCCAACATAAATCCTTGTCCTCTTATTTATAAACTCTGCATTTGCTCCCAAGGGCTCCTGGGATGATGCCAGTCTTTTGTACATAAAATGCAGGTAATAAAAACATCTCTGAAAGTCTTTGTTAAATAAATCTGTAAGATATTGATTCCAGATTTCCCCTCTTGCCCTGCCTCCCCCACTGAGCAGCTCTTTGCCCCGTGGGCGATGATTACCGTGACTCAGCGAGGCGTGAGGGCATCCATGTGAGAAACTACTGGAGGAAATGTGTTGTGCTGCGGCCAGACAAGAATCAGCATTGTTTAGTTTTTTAAGCCTACTGTCCTCCTCTCTGTGTTGTTGCTGAAAAACCCACAGTTTAGCTTTAGCTGTCCTCTCCACTAAATCATCTAACCTACTATCTAGAAGCTGTTCTCATTTCCATGGTGACCCCATCTTATCTCCATGCACACACATTCTCTCGACTGTTTATGTTCCCTGGTTGTAGACATGCCCACGGCAGCATCACAATGAGCAGCAAATCTGCACCAAGTAACGCTGGAAAACATCTCCAGTAATATACGCTCCAGTAATATACGCTCCACACTCTGTTTCCTCATTAGACTCCACATCAGCTGACTCTGAGAAAACAATAGTAGACAGATCCTGCCCCTGGAGACTTGTCATCAGCTTTATCAGACGTCTCTCAGAGGAAATCACTCTAACAGGTGCAGAAAAAAAGCTTTATATAATATTCACGATTTAAATTTTAGATGAAAGCTCACATATGAACATTTAATCTTTCATTAACAAACATAAGACAACTGGGTAAACATGTTTATGCAGTGAAACTATCAAACCAAGCTTAGCATTGGGGGAATTAATTAAACAAACATGAAGAGGTTGGCGGGTTCAGCAGGCGAGGCCCTCGGGCTGTTCGCGCCACATGGACTCTAAATGAGTGACATAACGCAGAGCTTTGAGAAGGTAAGTGCTTCTTAATGAGAGCCCCTTCCACCATGAGCTGTAGCTGCAACAACACGTTCATTTACACTTTAAAGATTTTCTCTACTTTGATTAAGGGTTCATCAGTCCTAATAAAACTAAAATGCTCCCAAAGATATATAACCATAGTACAAAAAGTAATGAAATGTGTGTCAGGTAGAGTATTTCTTTGTTGTCACAATGCTTCCTGGCAATAAACTTTACACCGTTGGAACGTCTGGTTATTTCCCTTTTAAATGGTAACACATCTGTAAGGAACGAGCATTTGTTGGATGAGCAGCAGAGCTGAGGATGTCGGTTGCGCCCAGTACTGGAGTTGAGGGGGAATGAGGGGGGATGGCATCCCCCCTGAAATAAAAACGGTCAAAATCATCCCCCCTGTAAAACTGCCACCCCCCCTTTCCATCCCTTATGTCATTTCATCAATGAATGTGGTTTTACTGCTATTTCAACATTTAGAGTCATCACCAGAAAAATAACACCAGAAAAATAACTTATTTGACAATTTTCACCTGTTTCAAGTACATTTTCACTTGAAATAAGTAGAAAAATCTGCCAGTGGGACAAGATTTATCTTCTCATTACAAGCAAAAAAAATCTTGTTCCACTGGCAGATTTTTCTACTTATTTTAAGTGAAAATCTACTTGAAACAGGTGAAAATTGTTGTTTTTTCCAGTGATGAGTCTTGTTTTAAGTGTAATGAGATTTTTTTACTAAAATGAGACATTTTAACTAGAAATAAGACAAATATTCTTGTTAAGATTTTGAGTTTTTGCAGTGATCCATGTTACTTATCCTGTGAAGGACAGAGTCATATTGATAAGTTCAGAAAACTGTTTTTTATTGTTGTGTTTTGATGTATTTGATGTAAGCCCAGTGGATATTTAAAGCTTACAGAAGGCTGCATTTAACTGCTGTTATGTCATTCCTGCAGTATTTCTGCAGGTGTTTTGGTCAGTGCTATTATTTGTAATATATTATATTATTTGTAATCAGCCCAAATTATCTGTCCCCATATGATAAAATCCACCCTCCCCCCTGATTTTTTTTTTTAAAACAACTCGAGTACTGGTTGCGCCCATGAAAAATCTGCAAAATCTTCTCCGCTAATGCCAAACAGTGTATTTGCTGTTGCTATTGACTCTTGTTTTGGGCTTCTAGTTCCCCTCAGTTGCTGCCAAGAGGACTGTTTCCTCACCCCGTCAGCACTTCGGTACTGTAGCTGTCAAGGTTTGCAGGACAATATGGATAGTCTGGGCCGACTATCCGGAACAGACCTCAACCAGCCAGTCTCCGGTCTCTAGGGCTGCCAGGAGGCCGGCCATGGCCGCCCTTCACCATCAGGCCCGTTTGAGCTGGGGCCAGTAACACCTCCACTGGAACCAGAACATGTGGAGGAACGTTATGTTCAGCGATGAGTCCAGATTTTGCCTGTGGCAGTTGAATCGTAGGATCTCTGCTACACTGAGAAATTGCTGCATCGATAGAGTAACAACATTCAGTGGAGACAGTGATGGTTTGGGCCGACATCTCCCTCACTGCAAAAATGAGGCTCGTCATCATTGGAAGCAATCTCAATGCACAAAGAGATCGAGAGGAGATTCTGCAACTAGGAGAAATACCAAATCTCCACAGTCTCTTTTTTTCTTTCTTTTTGTTTATTTTGGTCATCCAAAAAACAATGTTATTACATCGGTGCAACTATCATCATACAGCACACATGGGGAAAACAGCAAAACCAGAGAGGCACTACAGTACGGAAGAATATTAGGGCCACGCAGGAGAAAAAATATTTGAGAGGGGAAAATATTTTGTATTGTGCACTTCGAGAAAAAAGTCGAAATGTCGAGAAAAAAGTCGAAATGTTGAGATTAATGTTGAAATACAATTTCGAGAAAAAAGTCGAAATGTTGAGAAAAAAGTCGAAATGTTGAGAAAAAAAGTCGAAATGTTGAGAAAAAAAGTCAAAATGATGAGAAAAAAGTCGAAATGTCGAGATTAATGTTGAAGCACAATTTCGAGAAAAAAGTCAAAATGTTGAGAAAAAAGTCAAAATTTTGTGAATAAAGTTGAAAAGTTGAGGAAAAAAGGCAAAATTTTAACTTTGTATTTCAACATTCTTTCTCGACATTGACTTTTTTCTCGAAATTGTACTTCAATTCAATTCATATTTATTTCGAGCAGGTGCAGGTTCAAAATACAAATGAATTCGTTAACACTCGAAAGGGAGTGGGAATAAGAAAATGTATTTAATCCCACCCCTTCAACATTAATCGCGACTTTTCAACTTTTTCTCTCGACATTTAGACTTTTTTCTAGAAATTGTGCTTCAACATTAATCTCGACATTTCGACTTTTTTCTCGAAGTGCACAATAAAAAAAAAATCTTCCCCTCTCAAATATTTTTTCTCCTGCCTGGCCCTAATACTCTTCCGTACTACAGAGATGTCTCAAATAGATGTGACCAATAAAGGTGTAGGCTGAAGCCTGAGCTTATGATGCATATAACCCTATTATTATATAATCAATACTAGACAATGTTTATAAAGAAGTGCAGGAAAAAAAGTTAATGATTGTTAGAGGTAGGTGCAAAGAAGCAAACAAAAGCCTAGTAATAATTGTTACACTATGAAATTTGGTGTCAATGAATTTGATTGCATTACAGTATCCCATTACAGTATATTTTTATACCCGTTGATAGTCTTAATTTTAAACATTTTTTCAAAGGTATGGATCGAACTACACATTCTTAAGTCCTTTTCGCAACAATTCCATACTTTTACACCATTTACTGAAGTACAATGTTCTTTTGACTCTGTTCTTGCCTTTTGGTTTTTGAACAAACCGGCATTTCTCAGTTCACATTTGTTTTCCTGGATTTTGAACAGCTCCTGGATACTGTGTGGAAGGAGATTGGTGTGAGCTTTGAATGAGACCAATAAGGTTTGCAACTTGACTATATCCCAGAATTTGAGAGTATTCAAATTTATAAAAAAACAGCGTTGGTGGGCTCATGGAACGCTTTTTGGAGTCTGGGACTGAACTCGGCAACGACAACGGCAACGCTCGCCCCCACACGGCGGGTTTATCAGGAACGACCTCCAGACAGTCATATTGCTGACCATAAACACACATTTTGATATTAAATCCTTCTGTCCGTCAGTAAGTCGGTCTTGTCCTCAGCTCTTAAATTTAGTTTGAACATGGACTTAGAATGACCTGAAAGTTATGAATGTCTCTTAAAAAGGAGACATGCACCGTTTTCAAAAGTAGACAATTTCCTCGAGTATTAATGACATTTCTGGGACATTTCTTTAACAAGGAGAATATCTTCTGGCATTTTGAAAACTGGTGAAGAAATTAGTGGAGATAAAGATAGGAGAAGCTCGACAATACTACTGATCTGGGTCTGTGATGTCACAATATCACCCTGCAAACGGTTCAGTGAATGACACAACCAAAGGGAAGTGAAAAGGTTATGTTATATTGGGTTTTTTTACTTCACTTTAGACACCCAAGCAAATAATTAATAATTTTCTTTTTGTTGTAATATCTCCCCTTTAAAGATTTTGGTAAGCAAAAGCTCCAACTGTTATTCACTGACAAGGCAGTCAAAAACACACATTTATGAAACGCATGACTTCAGTCTGAGACTGCAGACGGACAGAAACTTCTGCTCTCAGTAAAAACAACAGGATGCATCTCACGCGAAGAGCCGACTTGTTTTTAGCTTAAGATCAACGTTTACAAAATCTCCAATGACCAAATCACATCACCATAAGCCGTTATGTGTTGCAAATGTGCTTTTGTTTTTCATATTGTTACTACAAAACCACAGTTTCTAACTAGATAATTGTTTTAATCAGCTAATAACCAAAAGTCATCAAAATGTAAATGTTTTCACTTATTTTAATGCATCAATTCATATTGAGTCAGTGTCTCTGATCTTCTGTTGCCGCTCGTTTTCAGGTTATAAATGAACCGTCTGCTTTATCAGCCAAGAAAACTAAGTAACTTTTATAGATGCGGTTGAAAATAAGTGTCTGCAAATGCAAGAGGCCGAACTTAATAGACTAGTTTGAGGGATTTAAAATGAATTCAGCAGATTGCTTACATATCCGCTTTTAAATGTCCATGTCACCTACATACTTTACAACTACAATATAATTTGCTAATTTATTCTCTATGGACAGCCTCCACTGAAACACCAGCATTACTTCAAGATTTACACCACTGTCACCGTCTTGGTGCTGTAAAGGCAGACATTAAAAAAGAAAATAATTCAACCAGTAGAAATGAGCCACTCTGGCTGAATGTCTATTAAACTACGCTGGGGTGACATTTACACTGAGCTTCTGAAAGGCTGAACAAGCATTTGTCATGGGCTATAAAATGCTGAATAAAAGGGCTTGCAATCTGTTTGCAGGTTGGACAGTCACAATCTGCAGGCAGCAAACGCAGCCACTGAGATTGGAGGATAAAGGCCGAGGGCTGCTGCACACCGACGCCTCTGAACATCATTTAACTCTGAAATGTGATGCATTCTGTTAAAAACTGATAATAGTTTACGGTGCGCTGTGAAGAGCAGACTGCTGCACGAGGACAGTGGGAGAAGATGATATTTGTGGGAGATTACACCAGGAGTGGAGGAGGTGGTGGTGCAGCAGCTGCTGTATTTAGGCTACTCGAGTCTCTGGCTGCGTGGTTTTATTTGTGCTGCTGGGAGAGGTGGAGGTGCAGCACTTAGCGGAGCACAAAGAGGAACAGTGACGATAACAGTAAAAGCATCAACATAATGGGGCGTGTGGCAGTAGCATAGGTTTGTCTATAAATGCCCAAATAGTAATTATCTTGGACATTTATGATTTTTATTTTCTAAAAAGGTCTGACCTGCCCCTTTGGTTTTCATGTCCAGATATAATCACCTGCACTCAGTAACACAATCAACCAGCAGACTGCAGCCTGTGTGTCTGTTTTTAGCCTCTGAGCCTTTGTTGGCTTTATTGCATTGGACATGTTCAGTGGGGTCATGCTCTTATAAGTTTTGTATTAAGTTTGTTGTGGATTTCCTATTTTACAGGCATTTGGGCATGCTGTACTCAGAGAAAAACTTGCGCAACAAAATATGTTTCCTGGTGAATCATCATCATCATAATCTGCTTACTGACCAGAAAAGCAATTGGATTTCCAAGTCGTCTGTGCTGCTGAATGTACTGACCTATGTTGATATTGGTACACTGGCCGATTGAAATACTGCCAATCTTCATGTGCTGCCATGTATTAAAACACACAAATAAACAAATCTATGTTTTTAATATGCATACAGGCCGAGGAAGAAGACTGGACAGTGCAACGAGGAACGGTTTCACATAAAGACAGTTGGTGTTTAAAGTTACTGTGCTGCCTGAAAACAACTAACCAACTGTTTGAAGGCAACAAATTCAAACCCTTTTCTCAGTTGCAGACTCAGTTTGCACTACCACCAAAAGATTTTTTTTGATATTTACAACTTAGACATTACATCCAGTCTCACACAGAGTGGGACAAGATTAGAAGAGACCCCACGAATGTTGAAAATTATTTTATTATGGTAATTGAGAAATGCCTACCAACTAAGAATCATGTCTCACATATTTATGGTAATATATCACGTGATATGTCTGATAATACACTTGATGTAAAGGAGAAATGGGAGCTTGAAATGAATGTGATAATAGAGGACGGGGTCTGGGAGGACATGTGTTTGAATTGTCATTCAGGTATCAACAGTAACATGTGGAGAGAATTCGACTGGAAAACAAAAGTCAGATTTTTTAGGACCCCACTAGTACTTTCGACATTTTATAAACATTCAGTGTCTCCACTTTTCTGGAGGAACTGTGGGTTGGTCGGTGATCATTCACATGTCTTCTGGGACTGTCCAGTACTGGAAAGGTTTTGGCGAGATGTGAAGGAGGAGATTGAAAATATACTGAACACTGTAATTCCTATGGATCCTATGTTATTTGTACTGGGAGTATTCCCAGACAATGTAACAAATAGGGACAAGAGATATATGCTACGTATACTTTTGATGATTGCAAGAAAGACTGTAACTGTGAATTGGAAGAAGACACTCTCACCAACAAGAACTTAGTGGAAGATGAGACTGAAACAGATTTATGTTATGGAGCACATGACAGCTAAGCTGCAGATGAGAATGGACTTGTTCCTGCAAAGATGGACACCAGTGAAGGAGTATTTAAACATATAATCATTTAAGTTCTAACTTAAAAATGTGACTGAAAAGCCCTCTGTCAAGGATTGTTTTGATTTGTAATTGTCATTTTAATAAAGTTCAAAAAAATAAAATAAAGTTACTGTGCTGCCACGCTCATCTTTAGGGTTGCTGCAAACAATCGACGTAGTCAACAAAACAACTAATTAAATAAAAAGATTATTAGTACGTTATCACATCTGTTTCATGTTTTGGATCTGAACTTACGACACTACTTAGGGGATTAATGGTCTTTCTTTTAATGACACCAGTCAATGCAACAGCTTTTAAAAGCAGTTATAGTTATGAGAAAGTACTCTGCCAAATCCTGTTGGCAAGGACTACAACGTTTTTCCAACTTCACACTAACTTCAGCTGTCTGCTATCGCTGGCAACGATGAGCCAATCAGAAAACAGGACGTAGTACGACGTTTATCTCCTCCAATTTTTATTTGTGGATTCGTGAAGACGAATGATTTAAAATGTGAGTATTTTTCTGTATTAGTTACAACTGAACGATATTCGAGTTATTGTGAATGAGTTGAATTATGTTTTTTTTTCTCTTTATATAAAGTATGTTCTATAATGCACCTTATAACCCGGTGAACCTGTAATGGGAAATTTTGGTATAACAATTATGTATAAAAATAGACCTGTTCATTGATATTGCGCCTAATTGTCAGCAAAATACAGTATATTACACACAAAATAAAAAATGTTAAGGATCATTTTCAACGGAATAAACATCCAAATACTACTAATAATAATAAAAATTATCATGATAATAACAACAACAGGTACTGGCAAAAGCCACACACTGATTGGACTGTAAAAAAAAAAGATCATACATTCATTATCATTTAATTTTTTCAATAAAAATAGACTGGATTCTAATGCTTTGTAATGGAGGTACTCTTTATAATAGCCTTCATTATAAAAAGGCATATAAGTGCATCAAACTTCCAGAACTTTTCATCCATCAATCTTTATCTGATTAAGCCAAATTCCTCTCAGAGATAAAGTGGTGACATTTTTCAGATATACAGTTGAACTGAGGGCTTACTTGAAAAAAAATTATGCAAAAGGACAATGGATAAAGAAATAGGGAATTGTCAATTATCTCAAGGAATAGATCAATATAATCAATACAGAAATCATTGCCACAGCTTCACGATGGCAGAAGGATTTGTCATTGATAGATTCTTTTATCCCCCCAAAACTAAAAGTCCAGACACGTCGCTGTACAACCTGAAGGCTGGAGAGGATACAGTGACAGAATCGCTGACTGGTTCCCAAGTCACATCGAGGTCACGCTGCCGTTTCTGGCCAAAAAGGGATTATTTGAGCAGCATCTGCTCTGCTGACCTGAATCATTTTTATTCAGTCGGAAATTTTATTTACTCCACAATTTAACAGTGGAAATTTCATTTTCATGTTAAGCTTGGATAATGTGATTTAAAAGTCACTGTATAATGGTTCTAATAACTGTTATATGACTGCAAAACAAAATAATTTGGATTATAACCATTTTAGGGTGTAATCAAGGAGCCCTAATTTCCCTTCATTCATTTACAAAGCAATACTGATTTGAAATGCAAAACGTTTACTATCTTGGGGGTGCATTGCAAAAATAACAAGTTAATATAAGAATCACTGCATTTTCTTCATGGGTTTCTGATTAGATGTTGTAAAATCTGAGTTTGGAGGTTAAAACATTTGGGGTCACACATGGAGTGTCACACTCGGGTGTGTATGAGAACGAAGAGCTATGTTGAGTTTTTTTTTTTAAATTACATTGTGGTTGACATTAAAATGGATAATTGTACATTTCTACCACAGCAGCAGTTAACCAAATTTAAAGCGCCTAACTATTATTTCACATTCTTGCACTCAATAGATGCAGGAAACGCTAAAGTAATGGACTTGCCACAGTAATTCACTGATGTTTTATTCACAGTTCAGAATAAAGTTGTGACTCTTATCTAAACTTTGTGCTAATCTTCTTTAGGTTGTAATAAAAAGCACCACAACAACAACTTCGATGCAGTTCTATGCAAGTAAAAACTATTTTCAGCTGGTCATTTCTATTATCAAAACTGTTCATTTTGGAAACATGTCCAAAAACAATATTGGAATATAGGAAGAGGTGAACCAAGTTTGTATCAACTTGCTAACTGCAATAAAGTTGGCTTTTTTCTTTTAAATCTGTATTTATGTAGTGGATTCCACTTAGCATGCCTGATGGGAGCTATAAGACTATAGAGGGAATGAAATCAGCTTTGATGGCATTGCAAAAGGCTCAGAAGTATTATTTTACGTAACATATAGCGGCAGATGAGCGGAAATGTTTCATACAGGATGCATGCAACATCTAACCTGGTGAAAAAAATAAAACCTTCAACTGGCATGGTTGTGATAAGAGCTGAATGGCTTTTAATAACATCCCAGACAGCACTTCTCTATTCTCCATCTGCTCCCAAACACCTTAAGCTGATGCTTCAGCAGCCGTGTGGCATCTCCATCAGTCAACCAACGTGACGCAGCGATGCCAACCCCTCACACAAAGCTGCTTATGTCATTCTTCCACTATTCAAGAGTCAGCAAAGGAAAGACCACAAACTTATTTCACTTTCACGCAATGAAGAATTAGGCAAAACCAGGAGAGCAGGTTTAATACCAAATGAAGAGGACTAAAGACTCGAGCTGCACAAATAAAGTTCTGTCATTGAGACGCCATTCATTCTTTTTACACAAATCTCAAAGTGCGGCTGCAATAGAGAGAAACATCCGTCCAACTAATCGCTCCATCCAATCCAAACAGCGAAAACTCCTTGTAGTAGCTTAATATAATCTTCTGAAAACCTTTTAAACTAAATGGGAGTTGTGGGGGGAAGATTACAGTAAATATGGACACAAGGTTGTTTGATTCAAAAGACTCATGAGTTCAAGCCAGAAGATTATTTTAGCCTAACGTAACAAACAAATGTAGTGGTGGGCTTTCAGCCAAAATCCACAGAAATGGCAGAAAGAAAGATTAACTGTTTTTTTCAGAATAAACTAAATAGATCCACATAACAGTTTCAATACCGTTTTAAACAAAACATCCGAACGAGTAGCGCAGCTATTCTTGTACTTGTACTAAACCACTGATTAGTGTCTGTTTTGGAACAACCAGCTCCAAGTTGTGCATGTAAACAACTGCAGTGCCTTCGGGATATCATCTTCTTTTTTGTGCTGCTTGAGTGGCCAGACAGAAGATCCTTCAAGTAAACTAATAACAATTATCCATCTGTGATGAAAATGATGTAAAACTCACAGCAATACTTTTCATCAAGAAAAATCTTTAAATTTCACTCCTCAGAGCCAAAATCCAAAGTCTGTATGAGGTCTAGTAACCCTGCGCACCCTTCTGTTTTGTTTTTGTCTTTGATAGCACACAACAGAGTAGATCAAATGCACAAACAGGCAGAAGGTTCCCGAGGCCAGACGGACTCGCAGCCGCAGCTCGTCAGGCCGCTGCAGTCGCTCTGCTCCAGATCTGTCCGCCGTCGTTTCAACTCAGCAGCACTAGTACTAATTAGTTGGGACAAGCATTATTAAAATGTTGAACTACATGATAGTTTGAGAGCACTGGCCCAAACTAATGTGATAATGACTTTGTTAAAAAAAAATAAAAAAAAACATGTTTGAAGTGACTGTATGTTTCTTGTTCCAACGAACCTCCAGTGAAGAACTAAATCCTGCTGTTATACTGTGGTTACAAAAAGGTGTTTATCTAGGATTCCTTTATAAATTAGGTTTATTCTAATGCCTTTTAGATGAATTATCTGCAGAATTTAGTTTTTTTTATGTTTTTAATGTGCAAAGTACCTATTCAAAATGAAACTTCGCAGATATGTTAATATAGTAAAGTATTTAAGTTTTTTACATTTTTCCAAAAGATGTATGTTAACTTGGGCACACAAGGTTTTACAGAGAAATAGCATATCCAAGAAAATAAGGTATCTTAATACCTCTACATCGTACTGCGTTACAAACTATGGACAAAAGTAATCAGATTAATATCTGTATTAATATCTTTATTAATATTACACCCACAGGTACTGTAATGCCACTGCATTCAAATACTTATATAGTCCTCTCTGGCAGCTTTATTAGCTTCCACTCTTCTTGAAAGACTTTTGAAGTCTTTCTGTGGGAATTTGCAGTCATAGGCTGGTTGGGCACTGATGTTGGACAAGATCAGTACCTGATCATCCTAAAAGGTTCTCACTGGTAAGGTCAAAGCTCTGTGCAATTCAGACAAGTTTTAACACACCACAATCATCAAACCAGGGGCCTCGTTTATAAAGCTCGCTTGCGCACAAAACAGGGCATGAAAGATGCGCACGCCACCTTCTACGCAAATGTTGGGATTTAGAAAAAAAAAAATAACCGAAAAATGTGTGTATCTCTACGCCAACCCTGACCCTAGCGCACAAACATTTTGAAGATATGGGGAACTGGCAACGCAGGCGGTGAGGTGGTGAAATGAAGCCAGATTCATGTCATACTTTAAATGTCATCACATATCACTTATAATTTTAATAGAGTTTCCTAAAGCCTGAGGATTTCTCTGGACTGGTGATCAGGGGCCTAAACCACAGCCCTGAAAAAACAGCCCTGTACTTTACTCCCTCCTCCATCCAAACTTCACATCTGGCACAGTACAGCCATGCAGGTAACGTTCTCCTGACATCTGACTCAGCCCTCTCACTGCCAAACAGCAAAGCCACACACTCGTCCTCTCACAGTGCCACGCTTGAGAAGCTCAGCTCTTCAGAACAGCCCCTAGTTGTATTACAAATATTTGCAAAAGTCACAACTGCACAGCTAAGTGCTTGATTTAATATGCTTTTGGCAACGGGTGACAGAAAATTGAACTTTATAAATAACAGTTGTGGACAAATACTTGTCTATAAAGTGTATTTGACGTTAAAGAAGGAGATAAAAGTAACACCAAGAACATAAAGACAAGCCTGTCTGCAGTTTTCTGATGTTAAAAAAAAAAAGCTGCCTGAAATAAATAGCCAGCTTAACAGTAACTCAGAGCTGTAACCCAGATAGGTAAGACTTGAGGAGACCAACCAACAGCACTGAAAAATGTTTTTCTTTGATTGAATGTGCACAAGCAAGAGCGGTTGTATTCATGCTTCCATAATACAGGGTATCGATGGTCCTCACCAGCAACAACTAACACGTTTTCTAGAGATGGAAAAAATGCTCAAGCTATTTAAGACAAAACACTGCAAAAACTCAAAATCTTAACAAGAATATTTGTCTTATTTCTAGTTAAAACGTCTAATTTTTAGTAAAAAAAATCTCATTACACTTAAAACAAGACTCATCACTAGAAAAAAACAACAATTTTCACCTGTTTCAAGTAGATTTTCTCTTAAAATAAGTAGAAAAATCTGCCAGTCAGTGGAACAAGATTTTTTTTTTGCTTGTAATGAGAAGATAAATCTTGTCCCACTGGCAGATTTTTCTACTTATTTCAAGTGAAAATTTCCATGAAACTGGTGAAAATTGTCAAATAAGTTATTTTTCCGGGGATGACTTTTGTTTTAAGTGTAATGAGATTTTTTGAATAAAAATTTAACTAGAAATAAGACAAATATTCCTGGTAAGATTTTGAGTTTTTGCAGTGAAGGTGCGTTTCCATTAGCGGGGCTGCTGGGTAGATTTGTGACGCGTGTCTCGATTACCAAGAACAGAGCTGCACAAGTGGCCTTCAAGAACCTTTATGGGGTGTGAAAAACATTCCTGTAGTAGGAGGTTCTCAGGTTGGCCAGGCAGTGGGTCTCTGCTGATGGGGATTTATAAATTACATTCACCATTCTCACATGAACAGAAATCATGTGAACGTAACTCATTTGAGCCATTTAGACCAGAACTACCATATTACGCCCATGAAGAGGTCCGGAGTGTCGCTACTGCCGCTGTGTTTGTCAATGAAGCAAACAAAACAAGTAGCAAGCCTTATTTGCCTTTTTCTTTTTCTCCTCTTTCTCCTTCTGCTGAATTTTTCTTTTTGGTCTGATTTTATGCTGTTAGCCGTTTGCTAAAGCAAACACCACTAATATAACGAAATATATGGTGCTTTGTAATAATTTTGTAAAAAACACTCTTGCCTTGTGGTTGACAGACATCACTGCATTTATTATGTTTGTGCATGTTAGCAGTCTCTTTAGTTCTGATGATCCTTTTCTGATCTGCTTTTCTGAACCACTGTTATCATTTAAAATTTGACCTCTTATTTTCATCTTAAAGTCTTTTTGTGAAGCACTTTGGGCTCCATTTGTGTCCGCAGCGTGCCGTACTGACAAGCTTTGCCATCTGTAGATATCTACCATGGAATTAACTGCTTCTTCCATATGCATTTACCAGAGGAATTATATCACTTCTGAAAATCGGGGGAACAGAACTTTAAATCTTTCATTACAACATTATTTTGTACAGGTCATTTACAGATTATATTATGTGGAAACGGAAATCAAAACAGATGGACTAATAATGGACTAAATGTTCTCCACTCTAAGATTGCCGTGAAAATACATCAATTACATTATTTTCAAAGGGAAAGGAACATTGCAAAAAATAACTTAACAGCCTATAAAGCTTAGAATAAAAAAGAAACCTATGCAACAATTTTGCATGCAAATATAATCTAATGCACCACATTTGTCTTTATTGTTAAAAGGAGGTTTTATCAGATTAACCTGAAAAACAGTCATTTTGAAAGCAGTTGAAGCCTTCTCCACAAAGACTTTGGGGACTTTATAATCTCATCAGTGCACCATGTGCACATCTCAGCCATAATGCTGCTAAAATAAAACTCACTGTCAATCTGCTCTGACTTAAGAGGATTTTTAAAACTGCTGTGAGCTTGCACTTTCCTGGCTGTCAAGAATTTTGAATACAGGTAGAAAACCAGATTAAAGCATGACATCTGAAGTTGTGCGTCTGTATTTGTGCACTTCCAGAGTTCATCTTGTGAGAGAATTACCTTATTTCATTTTTAAAACCTTTTCAGGAAGCACGAATAATTACCTCTGCATCATAATTCTTCACCCTATTGCACTAACGTGGTTATTCAAGAGGCAGGAAGGACAACAGGACAAAGTAGCCGTAAAGTAGGACATTCTGAGCATCTCTTTCAAAAGTGTTTTGTGTACTTTTACAATTAATGCAACAAACCAAATAAACCAACATCATAAAGTGGGTTGGTTTAAGTCCTAGCAACACAAACCCTTTCTTCAGGAAAACTAAACATCTGCTTCACACCTCCAGCACTCACAGCAAACTGCTGGCTCTACTGGGAGTCAAAGCCATAAAAAGCAGTCATTTAAATAGACGGAGCAATGACAGTTATGTCTGGGAGCCATAGTGACAGACAGTAACAATAACACCTTCATTCCCAGGGACATCCATCTGCTCTCAGGGTCACAGCAGGACCGCAGCCCCTTCCAGATAATAAACAATAAAAAAAAAACTATTTCCAATTCAATTCAGCTTTATCTATAGAGCTTCAAATCATGACAAATGTCATCTCAAGGCACTTCAACAATGCAGTAATTCCTAATTCGTCCAATTAATAAAAGCACAATAAAATATTAATAATCATTTGCATCGCTATGAAACCAACAAACTGTATCAGAAACCTTTTCTTTGATGCAATCAATTTCCCCATTGAGGGAGAAATAAAGGACAATCTAATCGTCCTGAGCAAGCAGGTGACTGTGGAAATGAAAAACTCCTTCTCTTGAACTGCTTTTAATGTGTGATTAATGTCCTGTTTCATGTTGTGTCCTTATGTACTGTCCTGTGCAATTGTAATCTGTATTATGTGTTTTGTTTTAATGTAAACCGTCTTTGAGTGCCCTGAAAAGCGCTATATAAATAAAATGTATTATTATTATTATTATTCCACTGTGATTTAATTACATAATTAAAAAAAATGAAGAAAGAAGAAAACTTGTTACTTGTTTACGTTTTTGTGGATTAAGGTGTAAGTGTAAGGTAATTAGTGTCATATGAGGATATAGTAGCTAAAGTAAAGGCTCTTCTGGTATGGTTCCTTATAAAGGCGATGCAGTCGTCTGCAGCACAGAATTTTGTTGACGTGGAGAAATGCAGCTTTATCTCAAACCATTTTCTCTTCACTTTTTGAATGTTTCCCTGGTTAGAGCAGCATTGTCTGCACTAGTTGTCTCGCCGCTCCCCGTTGCTGCTCAGCCTTCTCCAAGAAAAATAAAGTGTCTCTTCTTTGTTCCACCTTTGTTAAAATTATCCATATTTGCCGTGTCTGGAAAAAATTCCTTCTCCCTGTTTTTTAAAGTGCCCGATGTCCACAAGTGGACATGTGGGTTGAGGATGCACTTTTGCACCTCCTTATATAATGATCCCAGGCCAGGATTAGTGCTAATTAATAAGGACTGAAAACCTGTTGCCAGTTTCTGATTTACTTGCCTTCAAGTAGATACACACATTCTTTCCAGAATGTTTTTTATGAATCCGTTTGTGGGGGTTATTAATGTCCATCTACTTTTTGAATGAGGCCCATTTCTTGTATTGCTCAAATAAGACTAAGCTACGTGGACAAAATAAACCAAAGTAGCTAAGGAGAAGTGGGAAGTAGCCAGAAAAAGCTCTGGCTCCAAACCCTCTGGCTCCACTTGGGAAAGCAATAAAGGTGGTCTGCAGCTGAGCCAACAGCTGACAGAGACAGGAACCAATGTTTGGTCAAGGTCAGGAGAAACTGAGCGCACACACACACCAATGGCACAAATATCCACTTAGAGTAGGAGTGGAGCAGGAAATCAAGGTCAAAAAACACCGGGGGGAAGACTCTGCAGTGACTCCGTCCTCAAGGGGAACCGCGGATATAATAGTCAGAGAGCAGGAGGACGACATCGTGTTTGTGTGACGCGTGTGTTCGTTGACCTCCGAGACTCGTAATCAGTGTTGGCAGCCACGATGGATCCCAGGTAGAGTACACAGAGAGAGAGAAACAGGCACATTAAATATGTGGCTGACTCATTCAAAACTCACTCTTACATATATATTAGAGTTCATCACAATTATCCTTTTTAAATGGAACCTGTTTTTGTAAATTTTACTAATGCAAATGAAAAGGTAACCAGAGGTGGGTAGTAACGAGTTACATTTACTCCGTTACATTTATTTGAGTAAGTTTTGGGACATTTTGTACTTTTAGGAGTAGTTTTGAATCACTATACTTTTTACTTTTACTTGAGTAGTTTTGTGAAGAAGAAACTGTTACTCTTACTCCGCTACATTAGGCTACGTTGAGCTGTTACTTTTACTTCTACTTTTAATCCTCCGTGTACGTGGCAATCTCATGACATCCCTGAGTGATTCTTTGGGAAAAAATTTTGTTTTTGCAAGTTTTGTCACATTTACACAGACTCAAACACACACAGAGTTTCTATGAGTTCATGGGCTTGTTCTAGTTCTCCCTGGTTAAAAAAGAAAAGTACAAAGGCTTGAAATTTTGTGCTACATGTGCTTAATTTATTTTTTTATTCTGTTATTTTATTTATTTTTATAAGTACTTGAATTTAAGATTATTTTAATTTAAGCTATTTTTTATTAATTTTAATTTTATTATTTTATTGATTTAATTTGCCTGGAGATAATTATTTTGTACTTTTGTCTGTTTGATCGGACGTTACTCAACAGTTACTCAGTACTTGAGTAGTTTTTTCACCAAGTACTTTTTTACTTTTACTCAAGTAATTATTTAGATGACTACGTTTTACTTCTACTTGAGTCATATTATTCTGAAGTAACAGTACTTTTACTTGAGTACAATTTTTGGCTACTCTACCCACCTCTGCAGGTAACATATTATTGTGTATGCTTTCATAGTATGCAATCAGGAGCAAAGCCTTCCAAAACTGCCACCGAGTTGCAGCCAAGTCCTAAATATCAGCATCTGGAACTGCTCTTGCTTATTCCATCTACATTTCTATATCGGGCCATTATGCATTCAGTCTCGTCGTGCGTTTCCATTACAAGCTGCTGCGCGCTTGGAGGTCTCCCGTTTCTGCGTCAGTAAACCTGTGACAGGCCTCGTGGTCTGCTTAAGGAAGCCATGAAACGTAGCTACCAGGATTAGTCATACCTGGCTTGATATAACGGCACCTTCTCATCCCTGCGTGGCGTTCATGCAACAGAATAAGCAAGGATGAAGTCTCTCTGACAAATCCAAGATTTTTAGCTCTACTTTTGTGCAGCAGCTCTCAGGTTCATCTTTAAATGCTGCTGCTTTTTATAATGGATCATGTACAGATGTTGTTCCAGTGTTTCTGCTTTCTTATGAACTCAGAAGTATCCCTGATTATATTGACATTGACAAGGGGACAATCCAAAATAATACATCTACTTAAAAACTCAAATAAAATCTGAACTAATGATGTGTTGCTGCTCTCCACCTAAAATGTTCATTTCAATCTCCACCATATAATCACTTTCCCCCGCTGCGACTACGTTTAAGCCCAAACGCTCCTCCGTTTTTAAAACTCTGCATACGTGTTACTCGATTTAGTCAGCTAACCAAAAATTTGCATGCACAATTGCACAGTGCATAGCCACCAGCATGAAAAATAGCAAACATTGAAAAATTTATGAGAGGGAAAAGGGAGCAAGGAAAAAGAACAAAATAAATGTCTTAGACAGCAAACAGAAAGCCAGAGGGGAGCTTAGCTCCTTTGAAACAGAAGCTTTTTTAAATCTCCTGGGAGTCCACACGCAGCTAAACCGTCTCACTAAGAGACTGAAAAGATTTAGATATCAACCTCTTTATTAGCCTGCACCTCTGAATAGTGACTCCTGCGTATAACGAGACCAGTCATACTTCAACTTTACATGTTTAATAGTGCTTTCAAAAAGCTGATGTCCTTATTTTTGGGTAGATGTTTAAAATTGTATACACTTTTAATCTAATCTTTTATTATGAGTATATATTTTGTGGTGCTTTTCCCAAGTGCTCAGCGTTCTTTGGTCTGAATCTCACTCTCTGAATCCAGCAGTCGTCACACATTTTTTAGCACCTAAATTATTAATAGACAAGAATATTGAGGGGAACATATAAAGCTTCATCTGATTTTTTTTTTTTTTTTAACTCCTTGGCAGTGAATTAACTCTTAAAGTATGACTGACAGAGACTGCAGAGGAGAGACCGCCACCGTGAGGGGATGCTGGTGTCGCCAGAGTGTCGACACTCAGATAGTCAGATAACTGTAATTAGTTCTGCAGCGGACAAAGATTAATTACGCAAGAGAGTATAATTAATGATGTTAGCACACATACCTCAACAAGGGAAGAAAAACTTCACACCTTCCCTCTTGGTGAATGCAGAGTTTGTAATTGAATGCAATGATTTAAAAAAAAAAAAAAAGTTGCAGGACTCAATATTTTCTATTCAGTGTAAGATCAGTGTGAGTTAACCCTTGTGCTGTCTTTGGGTCAAAATGACCCAATTCTTCCTTCCTTCTTTCCTCCTGCTCTCTCCTTCCTTCTTCCTTTCCTCTTTTCCTCCTTTTTTACCCTCCTTTACTCCTTTTTCTTCCTACCTCCCTTTCGTCATTCGTTCCTTTATTACCTTCTTTACTTCTCCTTCCTTCTTTTATCCATTCCTTCCTTCTTCCCTCCCTTCCTTCTTTCCTTTTCTCCTTTCCTTTTCTCCCTTCCTTTCTCCCTTCCTTCCATCTTTTCTCCCTTCGTTCCTTCCTTCCATCTTTTCTCCCTTCCTTCCTTCCTTTCCTACTTCCTTCCTTCTTTCCTTTTTTCTCCCTTCCTTCCATCTTTTCTCCCTTCTTTCCTTCCTTTCCTACTTCCTTCCTTCCTTCCTTTCCTTCTCCCTCCCTTCCATCTTTTCTCTTTTTTCCTCAATTTCCTACTTCCTTCCTTCTTTCCTTCTTGTCTCCTTTCTTCCTTACTTCCCTCCTTCCATCTTTTCTCCCTTACTTCCTTCCTTTCCTACTTCCTTCCTTCTTTTCTCCTTTCTTCCTTCTTTCCTTCCTTCCATCTTTTCTCCCTTCCTTCATTCCTTCTTTTCTCCCGTCCCCCTCACTTGACCCAAAGACAGCACAAGGGTTAAAGACGATGGTTCTTTTTCTCTCTTGTGAATATTCATTTTCCTTGACTATGATTACCTCTTCATCATTTGAATCTAACTGTAAATTTGTGAAAGTCTTTCTTAAGTTGAACCCACTGACTGAAATTACAAGTTGTCGCCTTCTAATCCACAGTATAGGAAAAGAAAGTAGTGAAACATGACGGGCAGCTGACAGCTTATCATTAGTCTGTCACATACGAACTAGTTCCCAAACCACAATAGTCTACAGCACAACAATAACCTGGAGCCCCCGTCGACAAACGGCTTCAAGTTCAGAGTGTGAGGGGGTGAAAAGGTCCTGAGGGCTGTTTCACAAAAGTAGGATTAAGAAATCCAGGATAAGAGATAAATCCAGGCTTGGTATATATTGCATCCTAGTTTCATCCATTTCACAAGGTCAAACCAGGCTGAGGAGGTTCGGGTTCGTCAAACCAGATGTAAGTAATCCAGGGAAATGCGGGTCCACGGATTTCTTCAAAAGACCATGAGATCGATCACATTCACTGATTCTACAACGGATAAACTGCATGAGCCAGACTTTGATGGAGGATTATGAAGAAATTAAGCACATGATACTGTGGCCCATTGCTGAAAATAAAAGTAACGCTGCAAACAAAAAGAAACGCAGCTGCAAATAAAAGAAATGCTGCAAATATAAAGAAACCCCGCTGCAAATAAAATAAAAAAACGACGCAAATAAAAAAGCCACAACGGAAGTGAATTACCGGGGACTATTTTTGCCGATGCACCGGTGTTGCACATAAAAAATAACACGTAGCGACGTTGAACACTAACTTTTTCATGTATTTTCTTGTTCGTTGTTCTTTTTCCTCGCTCTTCTTATTTCTTCCTTTTCACTTACGTCCTCCTCTTCTTCTTCTTCTTCTTCTTCTTCTCCTCTCACATAAAAACACTGGTGCATCAGCAAAAATAGTAATTCCCTTCCGTTGTGGCTTTTTTATTTGCGTCGTTTTTTTTTTTATTTGCAGCAGCGTTTCTTTGTATTTGCAGCGTTTCTTTTATTTGCAGCGGCGTTTGTTTTTATTTGCAACGTTTATTTTATTTGCAAAGTGTTTATTTTATTTGCAACGGCGTTTCTTTTTATTTGCAGCATTTCTTTAATTTTCAGCAATTGCGGGGATGGCCACCGGCCATCACCGTAACATCATGCTAAAGAAAGGAAACATGGCCGCTATTATGAAAGGACTGACAGAGGGCATGGAAACAATAGTGGATCACCTGAATGCGTAAATAACCTAAAATACACAATTTCTAATCCCTACTCTTAACGGAAAAAACTTTAGATTCATATCATTCAAGGATTTACCTGACATTTGCTCAGATTAACGACTTTAATCTTATAAATGAACAGTGGAAGTCTATAATGTTATGTGTGAATCTGACGGATCAGATTAACCCATGTTATTCTTTTTTGTTACACATCATATCAATATTTATCCAGTAAACATGACTGGACTAAAGAGGACTTGGCAACACGTCCAGGTTAAATATAGGAACATTTTGCAGACTGGTAAGTATCTGGAACAAATGTTGGCAACATTGCACAGATGACTTGTACCGACTTAGAAGGTGCCTGCTCACATATTTCATCCACATATTTATCTTAGCTGTAAATAAAAAAAGGCTTGTGTGTCTAGCCAGGGGAGCGGCCAACCATCCCCAGAATCCAGGCCAGCAGGAGAGCTCATCCTTGATATAAATAAAGGGAAGCCTGTTTTAGAAGGGACCTTCATACTTGGTACATCATTCCACTACTGAATATGCATCATGATCACATTTGTGTAGTGTGATATGGACTGACTGGCTAACGTGAATCCAGTGAGTATTATTCAAAGACAGATAGACTATTGGAACCTGTCTGGTAAATATGAGTTTGGTTTAGGGTGGAAAGACTGAAATAAATTCATCAATTCAATCATCAAATCAAACTTTATTTATATAGCACTTTTCATACAAATAATGAAACACAAAGTGCTTAACAAAAAAAAACAAGAAAAACAAATAAACATAAAACTTATTAATGCGCCCCCTCCCCGCAGACAAAAGCACACTACTATTCACCTAAATTACACACACAGACACACACGCAGACACATGGTGTAGACATGGCTAGGCACAGAGGATCCAGGTGACGAAACGGTAACAGGGAGCCGTCCACGCCAGGAGGTCTCATAGCCCGCAGCTACAAGGGGGGGGGCCCACAGAGACCATCCCGGCCCGGACGGATAGAGGAGTCCACACCACAGCGGTGAAGCCGTGGTGCAGAGCTCCACAACCATCCAGGCCAGAACCACCCCCAGGACGAGCCCCAATGACTGCGTTGACAAGCAGTCAATAACCCTTTTAAAATCCAAATATTAGCAATAACCTGGTTTTGCACGGCCATGTAAACACCAATAACCCCTTTGAATAACCCGAATTTGCTCATATTCAGGTTTTTAAAAACCCAAATATGACCCCCTGGGTTACTCCTTTTAAAACCTGTATATTTGGTCATGTAAACGCCTAACGGGATATCTCCATCAAAAGGAACATGAATTTGTTTTCTGCGCATGCTCTTTTCGCAAGGAATCTTGGTCTTTTGAGTCCAGGAAGTTCTTATAAACACGGAGAAACGCAAGACCACGCCACACTTTTGGAGTGAGGAGACGACTAATCATTTAAATGTAATGAAGGATATGAACATTTTGGCATTTGTAGACGGTAGAAAGTACCGGGATAGCGAAATTTACAAGAAGGTGAGCGAAAAGTTGCGCGAAGCAGCATTTGTTTTGAATTTGGATACATAAAGAAGAAGTGGAAATGACGGGAATTGCGTTCTCCGTGCGTCGCTGGTTTGATCCAGATATCCCAAATGATTCATTACCATATACAGGGATAACCCTGTTTGCTCACGCATGGAAACATTTTGACTGCATGTAAACATAGTCAATGAGACCAGGGAAGGTTATGAACATGTGTGCATATTCTTTTAATGCCAAATAGACTTTTCTTATGGTGCAGCTAATCGTGGCTTTGTTAAGATTTTCGGTACATAGGACCACCTGTGAAATATCTGAGCCCAACACAGGTCCCCCGGTGTAACGGTGAGGTCGTGGCTCCAATCGGTGCTGGATTTTGGACCCTCTGCACACGAAGGTACAGTAATTGTCGGGAAAAGCCATCGCGTCGGACCTGTCCTGAAACACTCCTCCTCGTCTGAAAAGCCCTTCTCAATATATGTGCCTCATCATCGACAACGTCATCCAAAATATTAGTGATGCACCGAAATGAAAATTTGTGGCCGAAACCGAAAATAAACACTTGGCCGAATACCATACCGAACAATGGTTCCTCGCAGTTTTTCCATTTATTTTGCCAATTTTTTTACCATTGCATAAATCAAATAAATGTGCTTTGGGCATGCTTTTCAAAGAAAAAAAATCTTTTACAAAATTGCAAGGTAGAAATATTTATTGAACATGAACAACAATTTTTAATTTCCCCACATTTTTAAGTATTCCAAACTTAACTTAAAAATTAAATAAAAAAACTTAAAATAAATAAATTAGCAAAATACATTTTTTTACCATCTTTGAGCTTACATTAGGCCTATAATTGACTGCTGAAAAACTGTAACATAGGCCTTGAAAGAAATGTATTTAGTGCATTAAAGTGCATTGTAAAAAAAAGCGCAAAAGAAGTGGATAAAACAAAATAAAGAAAAAGAAAATCAATCCCTTTCCCATACAAGTATTAATATGGGAAAGGGATTTATTTTCTTTTTTTTTATTTTGTTTTATCCACTTCTTTTGCGTCATCTAAACATGCCGTTATTAATTGTTCGGTTTTTTCCCCACTTATTTCACCGAACACCGAAAGTGTTTTTTTGCTATTTTCGGCCGAACAATTTCGGTTACCGAACATTCGGTGCGTCACCACAAAATATGGGCAAAAAGTTGCTTTTGTGAAACTGAATCCAGGCTTAATTGGGCCAGGATATCTGGAAAGTCCTGGTTTTGTGAAACAGCCCTCTGTTTGGTCTGGATAACAGGGGCCGTTGTTTTTGTGTGCTAAAGCTCGCTGACAAACCACGTTCATGCAGAACGCAGGTGTAGCTGATAGCAGAGAAATGCCACCCAGGAAAAGATGGCCGTGGTCATCTTCATCTTCATCTTTTCTACAAATGTTCCTGTTATACCGGCCTCGTTAAACATGACGATTTTATAAGAGATTTCAAGGTCGCAGACGTAAATCCTGAGCCTTGCCTGAGTTGGAGCACATTGCTGTGACCTCATTTTTCAGGTAACAGGTGGCAGTAGGACAGTAGGAAGCCTTCTCCTGCTTTTAAGACAGAATCAAACATGTTTGATGTTGCAAGGCTTGAGTCTCATCTTGCTCAAATTACGCCACTCCATGACTTAATAATTACCAACAAACAACAGCAGCTTTTCTCATGTAAACAGTGACACTGCGAGATCCCACATTTTTGAAAAACTCTTCAGTCTGCAACTTTAAACTCTGGTTTACTGTCTTTAGATGCGAGAGGTTACCATATATTAGTCATTTGAAGTTTGCAAAGTTTCAACCCCACATTTCTCCATCCAACATCCATGCATGCAGTCCCACTTTGGTAAGGTGCATATGCAGTCATGCTAGGGTTGGGTCCCGAAATTCAGTTCCAAGTAGGAACCGAATCAAAAACGGCCGGTACCGGGTACCCATAAAAAATATTTACTTTCGGTTCTGCTTATCGGTTCTTGGACACATTTGTAACCTGATACGTGACAACGTCACCCATTCACGCTGACTTCAACACGGTGGAGGAAAAAAAAAAAAGGCCGGAAAAACAAGAGGAAGAAGCAGTGGCTAACTGCGTTAACTATGCAGGATGGATGGTGGGAAACTCTTACAATTGTGTATTTCTGCCACTGCCACACTGTATTACTGATTTCCTAACAACAAAACAAATTGATTTAGTTTGGAAATGGATGAGGTTTAAGTTTGTAGAATACAATGAAAGATTTTATGCTACAAAAATTGTATAGTAAAAGTTACTGTTATGATCATCTTTCTTTGCAGGGAGATGAGCAGGGCCCTGAATGGCAACTACACACCTCCCTCCAGAGATGAAATGGCAAACCATTTCATTCCTGCCTGGTACAAGGTGGAAAAGGCAAACGTGATATCTGAATTAAATAATGTCAGCAAAGTTGCCATAACAGCGCCTACTTCCAGAAAAGGCTGATATGCAGATTTTTCTTCAAAAGAACTGTTGAGTTGGACACTTTAACACAAACTTTTGTGGGGTTTTTTTTTATGATTTAGTTTTTTGGTTGCAAACGGCTAATATGCACTGAATACATTTAAGATGCATTTTTTTAGTGCTGCTTGGACACGCTATATGTGCAGAATGTGCACCACGGGATGCACTTTAATTTTTATTTATTCACAGTTTATTTCTCAGGGATGTTTATTATGATTGTAAGCAGCTGTTATTTACTGAATACACTTTATTTCTTGATGTTTGATGTTTTTCATTGAATGCAATGCAGTTTAGTATTTTAGCACTAATGCTGCTCAGACATGATTTTATTTTTGTTTACCATTTATCCTGAAAGGTAAAGAAATTAAGTTAATTTTGTTAAATAAACATTTGACCTTCTATTTTTTACTATTTTGGAATTGAAATAAGGAATCGTTAGTAACCGGAATCGGATTCATAAAAATCCTAACGATACCCATCCCTAAGTCACGCCCTATTCAAAAACACACCACTGTAACCTGGCCCACATTACACTTACAAATATTTCCAGTAGGAACTTAACTATGAAAACATTTCTATTTGGGATCATATTTAGCAGACCTAATCTTTCATTCAAAATGTTTAATGTGTCAACAGTTAAGTGAGTTGATTAGTACTTTGCAGAAGAGCATCCTGGACCTTCATAAACACTAACCGTTAGAGCAAACCCTTCAGCAGAAGGTGGAAATACTGATGCTCATGGTCACATCCCATTTCAGCTGTTACCACCAGCTTGTCACCACATAAATGTAATTAATTAGCTCCTGATGGTTTACTAAAGACCTTTATCAACCCCTAACGACAAGACATCCGACAGCTGAGAACCATACTTAAAGTCAAGTGGTGTATGTGATGACAGGGAGGTGTTAAAAACATACAACACTGCCTGAGTAAATGTGAACCCTTCGTGTCATCAGTAACTGCAGAACATACTCTCCTCTATCCTTAGATTGACTCAGAGAGATGGTGTTGGTATGTAGACTAAAGATAGATGTGGACAAAGAGATACACCTGCTGCATCAACAAATTCAATACTTGTCACCACAGCTATTGCTGAAAACATTAAGCCGTGGCATGTAAAGCTCTGTCTATCTGACAACATGGCCATAACATATCACAACAAAGTTCAAATGCAGAGCGACGGCAAATACAATCAACAAAGAGCAGCAGGTCTGTCGCCAGGCATCAGCATTGTCACTAGCTCTTTATCAACACAGCAAATCTATCTGCCCCATGTGGTCAGACTTGGTATTGCTACGTAGAGTGCCTTTAAAAACACCAATCAAGAAACATGAAAAACAGAAATAATACATTATGAAAAACAGAAATAAAACATTTAAAACAAAAAAGTTATTCTATGTAAATAAACTGGCAGACCAGGAATAAAAACAAAAATCTTAGTTCTACACGGCAGCAGAAAGAGCAAAGAAAACTTGCAGACAGACAGTGAAACCAGAAACCAGTCTGTTGATGGAGAGCCTGACCATTTCCAGTTTATTTCCAACTTAAAAGCTCAAATCTGAACAAATATTTGTTGTTTCAACTGCTAATGAAAACACAATGAAGACTTTACAATGAATGAAAACTTTACCTATAGAAGACAAACTTTATTAACCCCTATTTATGTTGTATCACATGAGCAGCCCCAAGGCAACTGAAAGTAAAAGTACTAAAAAGTGATAATATACAGGACTGTCTCAGAAAATTAGAATATTGTGATAAAGTCCTTTATTTTCTGTAATGCAAAAATGTCATACATTCTGGATTCATTACAAATCAACTGAAATATTGCAAGCCTTTTATTATTTTAATATTGCTGATCATGGCTTACAGCTTAAGAAAACTCAAATATCCTGTCTAAAAAAATTCGAATATTCTGGGAATCTTAATCTTAAACTGTAAGCCATATTCAGCAATATTAAAATAATTTTGTAATGAATCCAGAATGTATGAATTTTTTTTTTTTTTTAAATTGCATTGCAGAAAATAAAGAATTTTATCACAATATTCAAATTTTCTGAGACAGTCCTGTGTGTATATTATATATATATATATATATATATATATATATATATACATACACACATACATACATACATATACACACACACACACATACATACATATACACACACACACACATACATACACACACACACACATATATATATATATATATATATATATATATATATATATATAATTAAAAAGAAATCTCCCATCAATTCCGAAATTAATTGGTAACTAGATATGAAATATAATTAATAAAATACATGTCATGTTTAACTTGAACTAGTCAAAATTTGAATCCAACAGAAGGCACACAAAGTTTAAAAGTGTTCAAATATTTACTTCAAGATTCTGACATATTTAAATACCACAGCTGTACCTTGTTGTACAAATTAGAAAGGCACGCCGCATTTATATGTTAACACCGATTTATCTAAACCAGAAATAAAGTCAACCACAGGTTTTCTTACCTTTATGCAGGTCTTCATTCTCGACTTTGTGGAACTATTCCAAAACAGATGTTAACTAGTTTTTACGCTTTATTTTTATTAACAAACATAAGTCACCGTATTGATCTTCGTCCGTGGTCACCTGGGTAACTGATCCTCAACAGCCATTGGCTCGTTTGATTTTGGAGGGCGGAGCTTACCAAAGATTTAATACGTTTTGGTTTATATCTTTATATCTTTTTTTTTTTTATCTTCTCTATCTCTCCTGAACTGAGACAGCTCTGCATTAAAGGTTTAGATTTTTGTGACTTTAAATGTACTAACAAAGTCATTAGAAACATTTTGCTAGAAGAATATTACCCTAACCCAATAAAAAGATGGTATATCCTAAATTTGAAGTGGAAAAGATTAGGAAAATAAGAAAAAATTATATTTCATTTCCACTTCCACCGAAAATAAAAGAGGTAAACTTCAAAATTTTAAATGAAATTTACCCAACAAACGAGTTTTTAAGATTAAAATTAATTTAATTTTCTGGGGTGGCAGCACTACACCACTGTAGGGTAGGAGGGTCAGGTCACTAACCACCACTAACCACTCGAGTTGAGGGGGGATGAGGGGGGAGGGCATCCCCCCCGAAATAAAAACGGTCAAAATCATCCCCCCTGTAAAACTGCCATCCCCCATTAGCATCCCTTATGTCATTTCATCAATGAATGTGGTTTTACTGCTATTTCAACATTTAGACTCATCACGAGAAAAATAACACCAGAAAAATAACTTATTTGACATTTTTCACCTGTTTCAAGTAAATTTTCACTTGAAATAAGTAGAAAAATCTTCCAATGGTGGGACAAGATTTATCTTCTCATTACAAGCAAAAAAATCTTGTTCCACTGGCAGATTTGTCTGCTAATTTTAAGTGAAAATCTACTTGAAACAGGTGAAAATTGTAGTTTTTTCCAGTGATGAGTCGTGTAATGAAATTTTATTTTTACTAAAATGAGACATTTTAACTAGAAATGAGACAAATATTATTGTTAAGATTTTGAGTTTTTGCAGTGATCCATTTTACTTATCCATATTGATAAGTTCAGAAAAATGTTTTTATTGTTGTGTTTTGATGTATTTGATGTAAGCCCAGTGGATATTTAAAGCTTACAGAAGGCTGCATTTAACTGCTGCTATGTCATTCCTGCAGTATTTCTGCAGCTGTTTTGGTCAGTGCTATTATTTGTAATATATTATATTATTTGTAATCACAAATTATCTGTCCCCATATGATAAAATCCACCATCCCCCCAATTTCTTTTTTAAAACTTGAGTACTGCTAACCACAAAAAAATTACAGCAGAAATACTGTCTGTAAGTTTGATCACAAAGAAAAGTTTCTGGCCTAATCCTGTTAAACCAAAGTGGGAGCTGGTTTCACAAGAGAGAAGCCTTAAGACTGAGCACTCTGCCTCCCTATCCTCCTCCAGTGTTTCGTTAGGATCCTACCATACAATGAACTTTGGTCAGAAAGACTAGATATATGAAGAGCAGCTAAAAAGATGTCTTATATCTATTCCTGTCAGCAACACCTGGGATCACCGGGAGGCTCTGCAGAGTTCAGCTCCTGAGTTCAAGGAATTACAAAGTCCAGTCTAGAAGCAGCTAAATGGAAGCAGGATGTTCCCAGGTTCCTCCTCATTGTAGTAGTTTAGAATAAGATGCCCCATTCAGAGTAGCTACAGTACATGAATAGAAAATTGGTTTTTACATGTTTATGGTCAAGAAAAACAACCATGGTTTTATATTTATGTTTAGAAATACATGACCAAAATTCATCCAGACCAGCGGTCGGCAACCCACGGCTCTAGAGCCGCATGCGGCTCTTTAGCGCCGCCCTCCTGGAGCTTTTACAAAAATCTTTGACCTTTTTTTCTTCTTCTTTTTTTTTCTCTTTTTTTCTTCTTCTTTTTTTCCGTTTTCTCCTCTTTTTTTCTTCCTTTTTCTTTTCCTTTTTAATCTCGACATTTCAAATTTTTTTCTCGAAATGTCGACTTTTTTCTCGACATTTCGACTTTTTTCTCTAAATTTTGACTATTTTCTCATCATTTCGACTTTTTTCTCAACATTTCAACTTTTATCTCGACATTTTGACTTTTTTCTCAAGATTGTACTTCAACATTAATCTTGACATTTCGACTTTTTTCTCATCATTTCGACTTTTTTCTCGTCATTTCGACTTTTTTCTCGAACTGCATAATGAAAAAAAAAATCTTCCCACCAGTTATAACTAATATAAATACATGCAGCATGTGTTGTCTTCATTCTAAGGCTTATACAAGACTTTTCATTTTTTGCGGCTCCAGACATATTTGTTTTTTGTTTTTGGTCCAATATGGCTCTTTCAACATTTTGGGTTGCCGACCCCTGATCCAGACATTTATTTCTTTTAACTCAACCATCTGTGTTCAAGGAAAAATAAACTGTTAACCACAAAACTGTAAATGTATGGAATCTTCATCCTTTACACAAACTAAATTCGGTTAGATAACAGGATTTCCAAAATACGTCAGTCTGATTTAAACCAGGCTGAGGCAGTTCCTTTAATCCCCAATGACATGTTCGGGCCTCAGATTGAAAGGTGTGATTCATGATATCAAATGCAGTGATCTCTTCGGACAAGTATAAACAGAAATGTGCTGTGTGAGACCACAAGGAAATGTAAAGGTTAAATAAGGTCAAACCACCTTACATGGTCTTGCTGGGATGAAGTTTCAAAGACGGCAGGAAGTTTGTAGTCAAAAGCGTCACTGAGTCATGATTCATTATGCTCTGCAGCCGCTTAAAGTTCCTCCTGGTAAATGTTTGTCTCTTACCGATGCGAAGGTTGGTGAAATCCTCACTGCTGAGCATGAAGGGAACACGTGTCTCAACAGAGCTGTAAGTCTTAGTCAGCCTGGCTACAGCGCTGAACAACCTGGGGGTGTTCTTGTTCTCCTTTAAGCATGAGTAATGTTCAGGTTTCGTTTTGGTTTTCTAAATTAATGTAACCCTATCGTTTCCAGGACTCACGATGCTGTTTTAAGGGCTGCATTGTATGTTGGAGCTTCTCCTGCTTTATTTAGAGGGCAACAACGATGAGTATTGAGCCCAGTAAGCATGTGGTAGCACTCACAATCCTCCATCCACCCACCTCTTAAATAAATAGCTGGCCTCATTGAATTTGGTTATCAGCTTGTTTTGTACATAACAGAACAGATTTTCATTACAGAAGGAGATTATTTATTATTTTCTCCAACACCATCCATGTTCCCTTTGAAAAAAGTACAAACAGATGAAGAAAATCTATTTTTGAATCCTTTTAAAAATTGTCATTAAGGCTCTTTATCATACAAATATTTTGTCCTGACACTTGATTTTATTTTTAACTCCAAGTATTTTATTTTTGAATCGATCGTTGTGAGGATGAGAGGATGGCTGCGAATACTGAAGTGATAAATTCATGAACAAGCATCAGAACCAACAAGGAAATAATCAAATTTGACCGGTTGCAATAAAAAACATGCCCACAATCATTATCTGCAAGTGAAGTTTAATACCGTATAAATTACACTCATACCAGAACATGTGACAGTATCAATACACCCTGAGTATGCATCTCTATACGTTTTGCAAATCCATTTTTCAGATTTCCTCGCAAAACGGAAATTTAATCACATATCTTTAAAGCACCCATCAAAAAGAGAACAATGCAAAAATGACACCAGCACATTTGATTTCACTACCTGGATTTCACAATATGACATGGGCAGGTTTTATGGATTACAGCTTGTGAAGAGAAACATGGGTCCCTGACACACGAATATGAATAAAGACTCAAAGTTAGTATGTTTGTTTGAGTCTCATGTAAACAACAGGGTACAAAAGCTTCTAGAAAGGTTGTAACTCCTGCTTCAAAGTGCCAAGAATAATGAAAATGGCTCAATAGTAAATTAACAGGAGAAAACTGTGCATAAAAAACAGGATGTAGAGTTGAAAATGTATTGATTTTCTTTCTAAAGCAGTTGATGAATCACAAGCGGAAACTGGATTATAAATTATAAATCACATAGTCTTTGTAAAAAAAAAACATATTTATGATTGATTTAAGTTCAAAAGTACAAATACTTTGGAATTACAAATATTCTCACAGGCTTTGATTGGGTTCAGTTTTAAATGTTTAAATCATTAAAACTTCATTGTGCCATTCATTTTTAATGCTCCTGAAATTGCACCAGTATTATTCCACGCTGGACTCAGAACAAGACTCATCCCTAGAGAGCGTGATCTTGTGCCCACGGTGGTTCCCCTTTAGGACTACGGCTACGGTGAACATTAAAGGCTCCGTTTACGCTGAAGATGAAGTTCAGAACCAACACAGAAGTTTTATCCTGAATAGAAACACTAAGATGAACGATCAGACACCTTCACACATTATTGTCTGTTTTACTTCGGACTTATCGAAGGACGTTAAAGACTATTGATTACATACAGGAGGATTTCTCTGTCAGCACGTGCACTCATGCCCCGCCGTATTGCAATTGGATTAACATTTAATATTCACGTTTTGTATAATACTAGGATCATATACAGGACTGTCTCAGAAAATCAACTGAAATATTGCAAGCCTTTTATTATTTTAATATTGCCTATCATGGCTTACAGTTTAAGAATATTCTGGGAATCTTAATCTTAAACTGTAAGCCATAATCAGCAATAATAAAATAATAAAAGGCTTGCAATATTTCAGTTGATTTGTAATGAATCCAGAATGTATGACATTTTTGTTTTTTTAATTACAGAAAATAAAGAACTTTATCACAATATTCTAATTTTCTGAGACAGTCCTGTATATCCCACCTAAAGCTCAACTTTTCGTTAGTGATCACCTGATCCTGATCACAGGACTGGCTTCTTAGGGAACTTTTATATCACGCACAAACTATTTGTTTCACTTTCCTTTGGTAGAAAGCTGTTTTCATTAAAGCTGAGCTAAAGTTACTCGAGTCAAAGAACTTTGGATACAAGTGTGTAAAGCTCATGAATGTTGCTGAGTGTTTGACCCAATGAAGACGAAAATGTAAACTTTTCCTTAACAATACACATTTTTTTAACACTATAGTTTTTAAAAGAACCAGAGGATTTGTATTTTTTTAAGTGATTGTGCCGTTTAGTTTCCGTCAACGGCGTTGCGGTCACCGACTCTCTGGAGGATGTAGGGGATGCCAATGCTGTCGACCATGACGAAGGTAGAGAAGTCAGATGACACATGGATTTTCTTCAGAGCACTTCCAGTTGGATAGAAGGTCTGGAGGGCTTCACCTTTCTCCATGTTCCACCACTAGGCGAAGGAAAAGAAAAAAAAAGGAAAGGTTTAAGTGTTTTAAAGCCTTTATGACAGGAATATGAATACAATTCTGCACCAACTCGCTGATATTGTCGACACAAAAACTAGTCTCATATTCCTGGAAACGTCACCATCACCCTCTTGAGGGAGTTAGATAAGAGGACTAATTCAACACCACACCTTCTTCCCACGTCCTGTGCTGCTCTGTGAAGGACATCTACACCGGAGGGGGTCCGACTACAAACACAACTTGATAAATAAAATGACTAATAGCTCAGATGTCTTTAAAGTAAAACCTATCTGTCGTTTTATTCAGAGTATACAGGCCGTATGATATTTTATGGAACAGTGTGTTTGAAGAGTTACTGATGTGTTTAATCTGTATCCTGAGACAAAGTGCTTCTAAAAAGGATTTTAGTTTTAGTCCACCAGCCTCCTTCAGGCGGTGGCTCTGCTCCAGCGCTGTGTACTTAGTGTCTCTGTCTGTGTTTTTTTATATAATATTGTTTTAGTTGAAGCTTCTTCAGGACACAGTTCCTAGTTTTTCTGACCCAGTGGAGCTCGTTTTCCTGCCTGGATGTATTTTATGCAGGAAAAGAGACAAGGCTTCTCCGGCTCTCCTGCCACCAGCCCGGCTGTGTGGTGTTTATTTAGACAGAAGGACTCTGCGCCCAGAGATTTGACGTGCTTCCAGATGGATGCTGAAGCCAGAACTGTGAAAGACTCATGGCAGATAGTGGTTCAGTCCGTTTAGCTACTTTTCGGTCTCCATCGGACCACTAGGAGACGAGATTTAGTCTTGTTTGGTCCCTATATGGAGTAAGATAACTTCCAAAAAGAAGTGTCCATGTTATAACTATTCGTATTCGTAATGATAAATATTTGTATGTAAATAAAAAAGTTGTACCCAAAATTCTGCTGTCACACACATGAGTCTGATAAATTATTAGGTTGGGATTGTTTTTATGTGAGTATGAATCTAAAAGCTGTGAGTGCAAAGTCTTGTGAATACAACTCTAATTTCTACTAATCTTCACTGTGAACACGAATTCAAGTTTATGGGTACGAGTCGAAAAACTGTTGAAATCATAGACATATGGTAGACACCGCATCGAGTGGTTTTGCCCGCTGCTGCGATACGTCAACGCCGCCGCCATATTGGATGTTCAAGACTGCGCTGTAAACTAATACAAGTATATGGACTTATTTTCATAAAGCACCTTTCTACAAAGAAATGTACCTTTTACGTCTCAGTTATTCATTCACACACGCACTAATATACTTGGGAAACAGTTAGGCACCAAATATAATATATTTAATTTCTAAGATGGCAAAAATAAGAACTTTATTGATCCCAGATAGGAGTAATTCATGTTATATCAGCTATAGAGAACAAGGTAGTGCCGAAAAAATATATATAGTCTATCCCCCCTCACAAAAATAAGAATAGAGAAACATATTTTCTCATCAACAAAACAAATTTAAATTTTTTCAAATAACAAAATAACACATTTGAACCATTTTTCAGACAACAAAAGAACTGAAAAAATCTGAAGAATTGTTCAAATATGTTATTTTGTTACTTAAAAAAATTTAAATATGTTTATGTAAAATATGCTTTGTTGGTGAGAAAATATATTTTTCTTATTTTTGTGAGGGGGGATAGGCTATATATTGTTTTTCGGCACTACCTTGTTCTCTAATATACAATCCTAACCCTAATAATTTATCAGACTCATGTGTGTGAATTTTGGGTACAACTTTTTTATTTACATACAAATGTTTATCATTACGAATACGAATAGTTATAACATGGACACATCTTTTTGGAAGTTATCTTACTCCATATCCCTAGACCTTTCCACAGTTGCCTTGTACTTGCTCTGTCTTGTTGGTTTCCTTATCCAGGCAATCTTTATTCTTATTATTAATTGGCTTTTTATTAACTGGAATGCATTGAGTTGTATTTTTGAAGCGCCTTAAGATGATTTTTGTTGTGAACTGACGCTATGAATTGAAAACACCTTTGTGAATGCATATTAGACTTGTAGTTCTCGAGACCGGTCTTAAGACACTTTTTTGTAGTCTTGGTCTTGTCTCGGTCTCGGGTCATTGAGATGCCGTTTCACACCAAGGTGACAGAATCTTGTATCAGCAGTTCTTCCTCTTGTTAATGTACAGTTTTGTAACTATTTGTATTTTACACTTGATTTAATGTTTTGGTGCATCTGCACATGTGTCTGTATTTAATTACAGTTTTGTGTTTATAACGGCCTTGTTTGAATAAATATATGGCATCATTGGCCTTTGAATAATATTTGCATATCATTGTGATTGATTAAGCATCAGGTTTATTTCATTTTCATTTAATTATTTATTCAAACAGGTTAAAACAAAAACAAAAAAATAATAATAATCAGAATACATAAAATGTATATACCGAGAAAAAAAAAAAAAAGACATACCGGTAAGCAAAACAAAGCAAATTAAAGAGACAAATCTATATGTAGATAAATATTTCCTGGTTGAAAGGGTGTAGGATGAAGGTTCAAAAAAACTTTTCCTACCCCTTCTAATGTTCTGTTTTTACAATTTCTTAATTTCACAGAACTTCTAAAAGAAAAGCATAAAAGAAAAGAAAAAGTGGTTCAGCTGAGGAAGGCACTTTGGTCACTGGCTGTCAGTTCATGTGTCCATTTCCGTTTTGTATCCATAAAGAGTATTGATTGGTTTTAAAGATTTGTTTAAACTTACTTGGTGATTTGCAGGTATGGTCTATTTCAGTGATGCTGATATACAATGTAATCTGGCTACTATAATGGTAAATAATGCAATTGGTAGTTGATAATTGTGTGTATCAGTAACATTTCCTATTCATTCCTTTTCTGAGGTAGAGGGGGGTGTTGGAGCTGGTTATTCTGCTAGAGGACTTTGGGACTAGTTAGTAGTCGTGTCAATCCTTAAAAGCACTGGAGTCAATCCTCCAATAGTGTAGAAATAGCGGTAGTGCAGTCGCCACACATATCTGATCTCAGCTGATGGATGGAAACATTTATAGTGAGTTCAGATTCAGATTCAGATTCGGAATACTTTATTAGTCCCAAAGGGTAATTCATTTCTACAGTCGGCCTGTCCATAGCAACAAAACACAATACACCAAACAGCCAATATCCACGATCACATCAGCAACAACAACCACAACCAGTGACAGCACAGCAGAGCAGGATGCAAATACTTCATGGTTCACAGTTTACAGTAGTTCATGGCAAGATAACTCCGCACCGGCACATAATACCGCCGACCTGAGGGCATAATTACAAAGAGACCGGCCAGAGCATGATCAGGGTGGGATAGTATCCTGTCTGCTTTCTGCACCATCCGTGCTTTCCAGAGAGCGCAGAGGTTTTTAAGCTGGACTCCAGTAATTTTAGAGCAAACTCTGATAATGTCATTCAGACACTTCTTGTCTTTCATAGATAGACCACCAAACCAACATATAAAAGAAAATGTTAAAAGACTCTCAATAAAACTTTGATAAAAGGTACACAAGATGTTTCTGCTGATACCAAAAGAGTTGAGTTTCCTCAGAAGATAGATCCTTTGGTTTGCTCCCTTTACAATGCCGTCAGTGTTTTCATTGAATTTCAATTGCGAGTCAAACACAGTGCCCAAGTATTTGTATGTTTGTACTATTTGTACCTCTTCATTGTGAATAGTGCTCGGTTTGGAGTTCAACATCATCATCCACTTCTCTGTGTTATTGTGCTGCAGTTGAATACAAGCTCATATGGAAACTAGCTGAACCAGGATGGAGCTGATGTTCTACGATCACGCAGGATCAGGAAATAACTAGGTTTGTTTTTGGTGTTGGTCTTGATCCTCTCTGGTCTTGGTGTTGGTCTTGATCCTCTCTGGTCTTGGTCTTGGTCTTGATCCTCTCTGGTCTTGGTAGTGTCTTGGTCTCGGTTTAGATGGTCTTGACTACAAGTCTAATACATACAGTTCTCCATGTTAATGACTTTACAAAACTGATGCTGAAATGTCTCTAAATATTATTGCAGCGCTTCTTTTTTTTTCCCCTCTTTCAAAAATGCAGTTATTGCTTACTCTCTGACTTCAAGTCGCCGGGGTTGTTATAGTGCAGGCAGAAATGTAAAACTGTTAAAGGACACAACTGGACAAGCCACTGTAACAGGCATGAATGCAAATGTGAAATTTTACAGTTCATTAAGTCAAGGCAGAGAAACGCAGCCACACTGCAAGCTTTATGATGGCTGCCCAGAGGGCCATGATGAATTTATGAGTATAATATTAGAGACACACACTCCCTCTCTCTCTCACACACACATATACACACACACACACACACACACACACAATATCCCCATCAGCTTTCCTCAGTGATTCTGTTTAATCTCGGTTTAAAGCTGACATTTTCCAGTGAAGCTCTGTCTCGCTGGGAAGAAGCATCAAAGGCACATCAAGTCAATCATTTATGGTCTGGCGTAAGTGTGCGTGCATGTTCAACTTTGACAATATTTTGCGTTATAATGTCACATCAAAACAAGATATTGTACCTCTGCCAGCTAAATGGGAGACGACGCGAGCCCCGCTGACAGCGTGACGCCTTAGTGGTGTGTTTCTTGTTGTTTGTTTTTTGTTGCGTTCTCTATGTGTGTGTTCATGTACGTGTTAATAAAGGAGGCCAGTTCCCCAGCCTCTTCAGGCCATGCGGCTGCATCAGTGGAGGAGGCAGCAACAGATGCCTGGATTATAGAGCACACGAGCACACAACAGCGAGAGCACATCTCCGTATCTCCCAACAAGGTGTCAAACACGTTTGTCCTAGACTTTCTTGACTTTTTTTCAATGTGACTTTAAGTGCTTATGTTTGTGTTAACGCAAAAACATTTTGTTGCTGTTTGGGCTCAATACTTGAGTTGTTCTGACACCAGTTTCTGAAAAACTTACAGATGCTGCCAAAACTAAGAGCATCATGAGTATTTACCAGAGGTGGGTAGAGTACCCAACAATTGTACTCAAGTAAAAGTACTGTTACTTCAGAATAATATGACTCAAGTAGAAATAAAAAGTAGTCATCCAAATAATTACTTGAGTAAAAGTAAAAAGGTACTTGGTGAAAAAACTACTCAAGTACTGAGTAACTGTTGAGTAACGTCTGATTTATTTTTTTAACACAACCATTCAAACAGAAAAAAGTACAAAATAATCATCTTCAGGCAAATTAAATCAATAAAATAATAAAATAAATTAAAATTAATATAAAATAGCTGAAATTAAAATAATCTTAAAGTAAATTCAAGTACTTTAATAAATAATAAAATAAATAAGATTAATTAAGCACAAGTAGCACAAAATTTCAAGCCTTTGTACTTTTCTTTTTTAACCAGGCAGAACTAGAACAAGCCCATGAACTCATAGAAACTCTGTGTGTGTTTGAGTCTGTGTAAATGTGACAAAACATGCAAAAACTAACCTTTTTCCCAAAGAATCACCCAGTGATGTCATGAGATTGACCCGTACGTGGATAAAAGGGATAAAAGAAAAGTAACAGCTCAACGTAGCCTAATGTAGCGGAGTAAGAGTAACAGTTTCTTCTTCACAAATCTACTCAAGTAAAAGTAAAAAGTATAGTGATTCAAAACTACTCCTAAAAGTACAACATTTCCCAAAACTTACTCAAGTCAATGTAACGGAGTAAATGTAACTCGTTACTACCACCTCTGGTATTTACAGTATCTGAAGCTGCGTATCGTGTCATTTTAAGCTGGAAAATCGCACCAGGAAAACCGTAGGATGCTCCTTTTGCAAAGCTGTGGTTTCCAGACTGAAAAAAGAACGACGACGGACAGAACTGTAGTCGTCCAAGATGGCCGCCCCCTGTTGGTCACTGAAAACGTTGAATTTCAGCGAGTGAGTGATCTGGAGCCGTGGTAGTTACCCGGGGTTGGAAATAGAACTGATAACAAATAACAACACTAACATCGGAACGATACTCAGTAGCTGATAACTACAGCCCAGGTATCGGTACTAGAAAGGAAAAAGAAGTATCAGAACATTTCTTCTCTGCAGGAGTCTGTTCTGATAAAGAAGGAGTTGAACCAAAAAGGCTCAACTCCCCCCAACTGTTTACCGTTCAATCTATGCTCAGAATCTGAAGGTCTTACCCTCAGAGACAGGGTGAGGAGTTCAGTCACCTGAGAGCGGCTTAAATCCAAGAAGCAAGAGAGAGAAGAAGCCGTGACGATCAGGTGGTTTTTAGAGGAGTTGAACCAGGTTTATATGAAGCAACGAAAGAAATCAAAACAGAATTGAGACATTTTGTACCCAACATTGGAAAATACACCTTTTTAAATGCTTGAAAAACAAATCAGAGGGCTGTTAACCTACAGTCATTAATAATTCAGTGAGCAGAAATAAATCATGCTCTCTCTGTACATGCACATGTTGTTTTCTGGCCTTTCACCTGCACTCCCCTCAGCGCCGGGCTGCAAATCACTTCAGACACATATAAGCCCACTGAAAACACCAGAAACCTGCAAGTGCTGCAAGTGCAGTTGCTGCTCGTTATTTAATGTTTCCGTGTACAGTAGTACGATGAATCCGTGCCATGTTTACTTGAACTTCAAAGCCATGCTGTGTGCTCTGCTGCTGCTCTCCAGGCTAAGCAGGAGCGCCTATGACATCTAGTTAAACTAATTATTTTCACATTTCTGTGTGGGTTTCATAGATATAAAACTCCTAGTTTTGCATAATCTTATTAGACGCAGACATGATCAGGAAATGTTTACGAAGATACATCAAAGTGACAAACGGCAAAAACTGCACCAAATGTTTGTCGTAAGGAGCTCAGAAATTATACTGGTTCATTTATTCAGTCTTTGCCCATCGGTTCAGGACGGTTGCGGGGGTGGATCTTATCCCACATGTCAACAGCATAACCCTGGATTCGGGGTTGATTTGCAGCCGCGGGACATTTTGGAGTCATTGGCATAAAAAGGAGCTTGTAATTGGTTCACACTTAGCGCTTGGTGGAAACCGGATCATGCAACAGGGAAATGATACCAAACACTGCAGCAGATCTGCATCAGAATGGCTGGAAATGAAAAGATCGAGGATTTGGAAAAGCCAGGTCCAAGTCCAGACCGCAGCCCATTTGAAAAGTCGCGGCACGACCTTAAGAGCAAATGCGCAACTTCAAGTCAGAGCTGCTACAGATGCATCAAGACGAGCCACCGAATAATCAAGGTTCTTTATATCCCAAAAAAATGAAACCTCATTTGTCCAAGGTTGATTTAGTCTAATACCAAGAACCACCATAATTACAGGATTTTTTTCTTATGTTTTACAACTAAAAAAGGAAAAGAAAAACCACAGTATTAAGTCAGAAACTACTACCTTTTACAAGTCACAATCAGGGTTTATCCAATTATAACTAAACCCAACTTCAGCTCAATGTGTAATACATTTGAATGAGACGTAGTCAAAAAAAAGTAATGTGAATACGGCGCCTTACCTCAACTTTTACCAGCGTCTAAAGCCAGTATAAATAGGAACATTACCTGATATTTATGGGATTTGCTATGTATTCACTGGTATCTGCTTCCCTTCAGGCGTAAACAGTCAAAAATAATCTGTAATGATGAGTTACTGGAGGCAAAGATGCTGCATTTCCATTATGAGCCCAGATATGAGCCTTGCCTTGCAGCTGTGACACCCGGGAGATTCCACATGAGCTTATTACTCACCCCGTGTAACCTGCAGGTCGGACCGTGATGCACAAAGGTCAACCGTGAACATTGCAGGCGGGTTATTGAAGGAAGATGAGCATTAGATAAGGAGCTGAAATCAAAACATGGTTTTCAGCTCCTGCCTGACCGAGCGGCGACATCTAAAATACGGTGAAAACAGAAACTAGGAGGAAAACAGCTCTCCGTGACTCCAGCTGGTTATAAACAAGGATAAGCTGAAGGATGGAAAATAAATCAGCTGTCTCAGCGGACGAACGGAAGGAGACCTTTGGACAGGAAGCGTGAAAACGATTGTAGCTTCAGTGTAGGAATGGGCGATATTTTACCGTTCACGATAAACCGTCAAAAAAATTCCCCACGGTAAGAATTTGTATCTCACGGTAAAAACGATAAATTCCTGTTGATGATGTTTTTGTGTAAAACTGATTTATGGTTCTGTGTTAAATCAACGCACAACATACGTGAAGGAAGGAAGGAAGGAAGGAAGGAAGGAAGGAAGGAAGGAAGGAAGGAAGGAAGGAAGGAAGGAAGGAAGGAAGGAAGGAAGGAAGGAAGGAAGGAAGGAAGGAAGGAAGGAAGTAAGGAAGGAAGGAAGGAAGGAAGAAAAGAAGGAAGGAAGGAAGGAAGGAAGGAAGGGAAGGAAGGAAGGAAGGAAGGAAGGAAGGAAGGAAGGAAGGAAGGAAGGAAGGAAGGAAGGAAGGAAGAAAAGAAGGAAGGAAGGAAGGAAGGAAGGAAGGAAGGAAGGAAGGAAGGAAGGAAGGAAGGAAGGAAGGAAGGAAGGAAGGAAGGAAGGAAGGAAGGAAGGGAGGGAGGGAGGGAGGGAGGAAGGAAGGACGGACGGAAGGAAGGAAGGAAGGAAGGAAGGAAGGAAGGAAGGAAGGAAGGAAGGAAGGAAGGAAGGGAGAAAACAAGGAAAGGAGGGAGGAAGGAAGGAAGGAAGGAAGGAAGGAAGGAAGGAAGGAAGGAAGGAAGGAAGGAAGGAAGGAAGGAAGGAAGGAAGGAAGGGAGGGAGGGAGGGAGGAAGGACGGAAGGAAGGAAGGAAGGAAGGAAGGAAGGAAGGAAGGAAGGGAGGGAGGAAGGAAGGAAGGAAGGAAGGAAGGAAGGAAGGAAGGAAGGAAGGAAGGAAGGAAGGAAGGAAGGAAGGAAGGAAGGGAGGAAGGAAGGAAGGAAGGAAGGAAGGAAGGGGGAGAAGGAAGGGAGAAAACAAGGAAAGGAGGAAGGAAGGGAGAAAAGAGGAAGGGAAAAAGGAAGGAGAGAGCAAGAGGAAAGAAGGAAGGAAGGAAGGAAGGAAGAAAGAAAGAAAGAAAGAAAGAAAGAAAGAAAGAAAGAAAGAAAGAAAGAAAGAAAGAAAGAAAGAAAGAAAGAAAGAAAGAAAGAAAGAAAGAAAGAAAGAAAGAAAGAAAGAAAGAAAGAAAGAAAGAAAGAAAGAAGGATAAATTCCCATTGATGAGGTTTTTGTGTAACAAACATGGCGGATCTGAGAGCGAGATAGATTTATAGTTAAAAAGGTGGAGTTGAAATAGTATTTTTTTTATCGTCATTTTTATCGTTATCGGAATAAATGCCAGAAATTATCGGGATACATTTTTTAGTCCATACCGCCCATCCCTACTTCAGTGGGAGCCTTGCAATACTACGAAGGGGAAAACAAAGGCTTGAAAAATCACTATAATGAATCATTTACACCGAGGGAGAGTGGAGAGACTGGAGTGGATGGCATGCATTTTTATGAGCTTGATTCCCCTTTTTTCTTGAGTAAAAAGAGCTCAGTTTTATCCCGACGCAAACAGAGAAAAGCTACTGGTGGATGGACGGTGAAGCACGGAGAGTAAACACATGAACTGGACCAATGAGGCAGGGAGGACACCCCGGAAAAATAAAGGTTTATATGTTTTTATCACAGCAATGAGTCCGCTGGAGTTTATTCTGTCTTACAGGACTACCCAGCGTCGTTTGTGCGTGAGGCAGAGCCCGTATCCTCAGAACAGATGGCTGGTCTGCTGATATCAACACCATCACTGTAGGACAATTGATTTACGGGAGTCAGTGAGGCGTAGATGCTACACTAGGTGACTATACAGTGTGTGAAAACCTCTGAATTGCTTGGTTTGTGTTTTCTGACATCCAACAGCTTTTAAAAAAAGATTTTTCCTGTGAATCTGAGACTGCTGCAATAAGCCATAGCGTAGTACCGTGCCAGTGCCGTTATGTGTACATTATACGAATAAAAACGCATGAAAGCACTTGAACCACTTCAGCTCTCACACAGCCAAGTGTGACACTTTCAATAATTTCAAAAAACATTGACGCCAAGCACTCTGCTGTCACATGTGAGTGGCCGGCGCCGCACTCCAAATCCACTCTGGTGTCCATTCCTGTTTTAAATATACATTTAGACCATTTTCAGTTCATCAAACACCCTTTTTTAAAGAATAAAAGGCCTATGAAGAAGCTTTAAAGCATGAAGATTAAGTAATACAATTTTAAACACGTCCCTCACCACTGTAAACTACAACAACTGTAAGCATCTGGTCACAAAAAGCAGGTTAAAGCCACTCTATGTAGCAATACCACTTCTGACCACACGGAGGCACAAAGCGTTGCTATGGTGATAAAAGAGCCACTGGCATATGGAGCCAAATCAAGGCCAAAAGTTTTGCTAATTTGAAAATAAAATTGTAATTGAAAAACTAAGATTTGAACCTGAAAATTCAAGTTTTGATCATGAACTTATTTTTTTACAGTTTCAATTTTTTTTTTCAGTATCAGATCTTTTTATTTCAGTTTCAGATCTTTTTATTTCAGTTTCAGATCTTTTTATTTCAGTTTCAGATCTTTTTATTTCAGTTTCAGATCTTTTTTTCAGTTTCAGATCTTTTTATTTCGGTTTCAGATCTTTTTTTCAGTTTCAGATCTTTTTTTCAGTTTCAGATCTTTTTTTTCAGTTTCAGATCTTTTTTTTTTCAGTTTCACATCTTTTTTTCAGTTTTCAGATGTGAAACTGAAAAAAAAAGATCTGAAACTGAAAAAGAAATCTGATACTGAAAAGAAAAAAATTAAACTGTAAAAAAATAAGTTCATGATCAAGACTTGAATTTTCAGGTTCAAATCTTAGTTTTTCAATTAAAATTTTATTTTCAAATTAGCAAAACTTTTTGCCTTGATTTGGCTCCATACTGGCTATACTGTGCTAATGAGTTGAGACAGTCGGGTGTGTTTTGTAACGTCGTAGTGTCTTAATGAGTGTTGTGCTGTATATGTAGGTATAATAAAACCTTAATAAAGACGACTCTTTAACCTTATTGAGGTGGTGGGGTGAACAGACTCAGCTCTAGGGGGCGCTGTGGAGCAGGTTCAGGGAACAGCACCAGCTGGATCCAATTAGAGAACAATCTTTATGCAGGAGCCCAGGGAGCAGCGGTTTTACTGGTGCTCTGCAAATTGTGATTAATAAACGCCTTGGATTAATCATCCCTTGTGGTGCGAGTGTGTTGTGTTTGTGCAACGGGTCCATGGGAGTCCGGTTCTGCTACAACTATCACACTGTTGGCTCATATTGAGACACTCATTTTGCAAAAACTGTTAGATTTAGGTCAATTATTCCTCCCTCAACAAGTTCGCTCTCTTATCGAGCTCTTGTTTTGGCATCGACACGACAGCATTTTTTACTTGCAGTTGTTCCTCTGTCTCACCAACTGAATATCCATCATCTTTCCCTGTCAAGTGCGTAGGAGAAAAGAAAATCCTTATAAATGTGTTAAAAGGCCCCACTATTGAGGCAGGTGTTTGGTGTTGGCCTCATGTGTTCACGGGGTTTTATAACACCGCAGACTTCAGGGAAGAGGAGCTGGAGTCCAGCTGAAATGCAGCTGCAAATGGACCAAATATTAATGACCAGCAAGCAGCAAAATGCTTTTAAACGGCTGGAAAATCAGTGAGTTTGAATTATGGGCACAAAAATAAAAAAAGTTGACAGGCTCAGTTATTCTTATGAAAACTAGAGATGCACCGATTACAGTTTTGACACGCCGATCCAGATTTGATTGGTTAGGATTTTTATGAAGAAGAAAAAAAAATTCTATGGCGGTTTTTATTATTTAGCATACAATTTTTTCATTGTAAAATTGGTAATAGAATGACTTTTTTAACAGCTATAAACCATGACTTTTTAACTTGCCTGAGATCAATAACTGTGGCCAGAGTGAATTGTAGCTTCTCTTCAGTGTTGCTGAACCTTCTCTGAAGCATCTACAGCAGTGTGGGTTTATTTTTATACATTAGTCAACAACTGAAGTGGATCAAAAGACAAGAATGGATATTGTTCAAAATTCTTGCACGCAACATGCAAATGTTTTTTTGATCCACTTAAAATGTTCACTACTGTATATTATTTTGTATCATGTCAGGTGAATTTATACAGTTAATTGCTTTATATAAATCCACCTCAATTAAATTCAACGTTATAGCTGCTAGCCAGTTATTTACTAACTGTCATAGTATCAACAAACACACACAAAGTATAAAGTGCGTGTTTCTTCTCTGATTTTATTGACTGTATCATAAAGCTGAGGACAGACAGGTGAGACCAGGGCTGCTTCTCAGCCACTTTTTTGGTTACCATGGTGACCGTTTCTGCCCATGGGGTCGGTTGCCTGAAGAAGAGCGTCAGTGACAGAGAGTTTCAGCTAGATGTAAATAAAACACAGACACTTCCACCATGCTGACACCTTCTGGGGGGCAACTTTTTGGGGCAATGCAGCTACAGGTAACATGAGGTTGTGGGACAAGGACCGTCCGGAAAGACATCTATGCAGGGCCGGTTCTAGAAAATGATGACCAGGGCTGCATCTCAGATTAGAGGGGGTGCACATTCCTGGCACGTTATTCAACACTAAATTATGCATTTTCCCATAATTTCAAGCGGAATGATACTAGCAAAACAAGAATATTTAAAGTGTATTTCAAATGCTTTATTGCAGCAAAATCGCTGCAGAACAAAGAAAATGCTACATTTAGTCTGGGCTACCTCACCCATCAGACAATCTAGCAACAGATGTTTCTTACCCTGAAAATAAAACATAGAAATTCAAACTAATTTTATCTATACAGTTCAAAACCATCACTAAACATGACAGTCATTTCAAGTTGAATGATATCAGTCAAACAATAATATTTAAAGTGTCTTTCAAGTGGAGTTTTTTGCTTGTAATGAGAAGATAAATCTTGTCCAACTGGCAGATTTTTCTACTTATTTCAAGTGAAAATTTACTTGAAACAGGTGAAAATTGTCAAATAACAAGTTATTTTTCTGGTGATGACTCTTGTTTTAAGTGTAATGAGATTTTTTGACTAAAAATTAGACATTTTAACTAGAAATAAGACAAATATTCCTGGTAAGATTTTAAGTTTTTGCAGTGTAGCAACAGAAAATAAAACATAGAAAAATAAATAACAAAAATAAATATAACCTGTGTGGTCCAGTCAAGTTGAGATGGAGTCTCTGTCTCATGACCACCGTTGTCTAACTTGCTTGCGTCGTTGTGCTTGAACCACTTCCGAATATCCATGGTTAGTTTGTGTTAACGGAGCAGCAGACAGCAGCGTCTTGCTGGTGCAGGTAACTGCGCACTGGACGCAGATGAGTGACGTAAACTGAAGGTTGATTTATGGTTCCGCATTACACCAACGCAGAGCCTACGGCGTAGGTGCGCGTCGCCGCGTACACTACGGCGTAGGCTCTACGTCGATTTAACGCAGAACCATAAATCAGGCTTAACGCACGCGCACTTGTCATTTTTTTTTGTCTTTTCAACTGAGCATGCAAACACATAAACTGAGGGTGCAATGCATGCTTATGCACCCTCGTAGAACCGGGCCTGCGTCTATGAAACCCAGGCGGCTCCAGGGCTGTTGATGTTGAACAGCATTTCTGATGAACACCTGATTAATAATCTCCTCGTAGAGACTGGATCTCCAACCTGGCTGAGGGATTCTCATCACATGCTTTGGTCAAAGGTCAAAAAGCACGGTGGCAGTGCGAAGCTGAGAACCCAAAACCCCCTCCACCAATCGCTAGAGCAGAACCAAACCTCCTCCAGCAGACACTCAACATTAGCTGTTTGGGCTAAATAGGTCTGCTTTTTCAGGCCGCCCAAGGGAAAGTCAGCAGTTACATAACAGAAAAACCTGTCCTGTGTTCTTGTGAAGGCCAGAACAACGCTGGTGTGTGAGGGAGAGCGCAGTTGGATCTCTCAGAATGGTGGGAGGGAGCTAATTCATCTTCCTCTAACATAAATAGCTCCACTACAAAGTCCAGAGGGAGTAGGTACAGTTTCTAAGCTTTATATTAAAAAAAAAATCAGAAAGAATCTCCTGCTGGCCCACAACGGATGGAGACAAGAAAGGAGGGGTATTGAAGTGAGAGGGGATACCAGCCGGGGCGGGTTCCAGCAAGAGAGAGTCAGGGTGTGTTAGTTATCTGGTCAGTGTGGCTCTGAAGTCCAATCGTTCATCTGAGATCCCATCTAATGAAATATTGATGCTGGAAGAATCCTGACCACATCCCTCCCTCACACGCCGCCTTTAATCACTTTCTCTCACCTACACTTCCACCAGCAACGCTTTGTTCAGATAAGAGACAAAGTCCAGGAAAATGAACGTGGACAGAGGAGAGTAGGATGATCTGTTCACCGATCATGTCGTAACCGCTGATGGACGCTCACACCAGCAAACGCTGCTCATCCTGGCATTCACACGAATGTTGCTTTGGCACTAGCCACCTGCTTGAAGATGTTTTCCAGACTAATCATGGCTCCCAATTAGGGATGGGTGATATGACGGTATAAGATCGTGAAGGATTACAACATGAAGACGATCTTTCAAACTGCAGAGATCGTGGGGTCGTCTAGCTGACGTGTAGTAGTGCTGTCAGGCGATTTAAAAAAATGAATCTAATTAATTACAGGATTTATAATTAATTAATCTAATTAAAGGTCCCCAAATAAAGAATTCGAATTCTAGGACATTTCAAAATTGCAGTGCATGACTAATCAATTGAATTCACTAAGAAGAGAAGATTTGAACCAATTAGGTCAGGTGTATTATTCAAAAATGCAATACAAATACAGTTAAATAAATACAATTCAGAAATAAAATAAGGCTGAGCCAAGTCAAATAGGCACTTAAGCAGACTCTCAATTCAAAATTAAAACTAAAGCTGACTCAATACAGCGATTCAAGTACTAGTACCTGTAACGTTTACAGTGGAACTTGTCCAGACATGTTTAGCGTTTAATTGATAATTCAGGCTGGAGCAGCTCCGCTGATAGGAACATTATTTTCTACAAAATGTACAAATCACTGCGTTGTTGTTGATAGTCCCGTCTTCTTTCTTTTTATACATAAACTTGCCGTTCAAAGGCCCTAGCAAAGATTTGCTCGCCTACGGGTCCCTCAATGGGCCAAATTTCAAATGCTCGCGCATTTTGCGCACTCATAATTACATCATTAATTGCGTTAATTTTCATAACGCATAATTTAGCAGTGTAATTAATTAATCTAATTAACACACTAAACTGACAGCCCTAGTGTGTAGCAGTAACGCTTGGAGAGCGATGGCTAAAGTCAAACGGAGTTGGTTCGCAAAAGAAAATAAATTCCAATTCAATTACTTGGAATTGGTTTGGATTTTCCAGAAGTGATCGGGGTCCAGCAAATGTAATCTGTAAAGTTTGCACAGAAACCGTCCGCACGTCGGTTGGTAACACGATGAATCTGTTTAATCCCCTGAAGAGGAAACAGCCCAAGCAGCTAGCATGAAACTAAAACAGATGACAAGTTGGGCAAGCGATGGAAGAAAGTAACAGAAGCTGTTACCTTTTATCTCGCAAAGGATATAGCACCGTGAAAGACGGTACAAAAATGAGGGTTAAAACGCCTGCTTAAAATAGCTGACCCGCGGTACGAGCTGCCCTGCCGTAAATACTTTCCCAGCACTGCCATGCCTTGTCTCTGCCCTGAATGCCAAAAAAAGATTGGGCGCAAAGTTCAGAAGGTCTAAATTGTCTGTTTTTCTTTCTCCAATTTAAGATAGTGAGGAAATTGAAATCGTAATTTTATTTATTTTGAAATGGTGATATGATATTTTTGCCATATCGCCCCACCCCTATTCCCAATGATGCAACATCATTCCCAACAGCAGGTCAGCAGTAAACTATCCCAACAAATGATTAAAGAAGCGCTCTAACCTCATAGGTGAGGTGTCCATTTCGTCTCCAAACGCCCCAGAAAACAATCTAATGGGTCTTGAGGGAATCTTGGGGAAGCAATCCCAATCCACAGACATCCCACAACCCACAGGTCCAAAAAGGATCAATTCCTTTCATCTTGACTCTCCAAGACGCCCACAGACATTCTTGTCCAGACCCTGACTGGTCACAAGGAGAACCTGATCAATATCGAGCAGATTGGTCATAATATTAAGGCTGATTGGAGTATATCACATCCTAATATCATCTTTAGCTGGCATGTTGGCATCTTTATTGTTTTTTCTATGCAGCTATTTCCTATCAAAAGTGTGAAAAAGTTACAAAGAAAGTCTGGAGACGTTGATAAAAAAAAAGCCAGAAAACTGAATAAGAAGCTGCTGCAGAAGGAGCATCTAGGGAAAATGAAGCGATAGATGGATAAAAACCACAAATACTACGCTTGTCACAAGCAAAGGGAAAAAAAACTGCGGAAAAGAGGACAAATGAGTTCACAAAAAGAGCTGATTCAGCCGAAATAAGGGACAGGCACGACACCTGACTTCAGAATGAAACTGTCAAAGCTCAGTCTGAATGCGCTGCACGTTCTGAAGCGGCTTTTGATCTAGATCCCGTCTATTATTACCATTTTCTCTCACTTATGGAAAGTGGAGGAGGATGGAGGGAATTGAAGGTTGATATAAATGAAGCAGAGGCTAAAACGCGGCATCCATGCATAATGTGCAGCACACACCGTCTCGCTTCCCTAGCTTTTTTTACCCGGTGATCCGCAGCAGCATCTCCACTGCGCCTCATTTCGCCTTGGTGTGCCTCGATTACTCAGAGAGACGATTAACCCAGGCTTAATGAGCAACGCGGGGGAAACAACTGCCAGATAAATATTTCACCAGCTTGTGTTTATTCCCTGAGCCTGACGACCACGGCGCGGGATCAGGGACATTTTCATTCTGAGCACAACTCCCTCCAAGTTCTGCCCTTTTGCTTTTTCGCTCACCGAGGCAAAGTCAAGGGCACCCGGCAAACATCTGGCTGTTTACTGGCCACGCGGGGAGCGGTGTGTGAACGTTTTGATGATCTCTGGAACAGGAGAAGATAGGAGGTATTTTTAGAGGCAGGTCTGCCTCTCCAGTGGAGCGGCACTGCAGGATCCTCTTTTCTGGACGAGCGTTGGAGAGGAGACAGCGCCACACAAATCAGATCTCTGAAAGCTGCCCGAACCAACACAGCGGCCTGTTAAACACGGGTTTATTTACATACCCCTCATGTCTGATGGCAGCGCTCATCAAAATGTCTCATTTCCATTTCTGGACAAATTTAAACGGAGTGGGATCGAAGTAAAATCCACGGGGTGTGATCCTCAGTACTGGAGTTGAGGGGGGATGAGGGGGGATAGCACCCCCCCCTAAAATAAAAACAGTCAAAATCATCCCCCCTGTAAAACTGTTACCCCCCCTTTCCATCCCTTATGTCATTTCATCAATGAATGTGGTTTTACTGCTATTTCAACATTTAGAGTCAGCACCAGAAAAATAACACCAGAAAAATAACTTATTTGACAATTTTCACCTGTTTCAAGTAAATTTTCACTTGAAATAAGTAGGAAAATCTGCCAGTGGGACAAGATTTATCTTCTCATTACAAGCAAAAAAATCTTGTTCCACTGGCAGATTTTTCTACTTATTTCAAGTGAAAATCTACTTGAAACTGGTGAAAATTGTTGTTTTCTCCAGTGATGAGTCTTGTTTTAAGTGTAATGAGATTTTTTTTACTAAAATGAGACATTTTGACTAGAAATAAGACAAATATTCTTTTGAGTTTTTGCAGTGATCCATTTACTTATCCTGTGAAGGACAGAGTCTTATTGATAAGTTCAGAAAACTGTTTTTTATTGTTGTGTTTTGATGTATTTGATGTAAGCCCAGTGGATATTTAAGGCTTACAGAAGGCTGCATTTAACTGCTGCTATGTCATTCCTGCAGTATTTCTGCAGCTGTTTTGGTCAGTGCTATTATTTGTAATATATTATATTATTTGTAATCAGCACAAAGTATCTGTCCCCATATGATAAAATCCACCACCCCCCCTGATTTCTTTTTTTACAACTCGAGTACTGGTGATCCTCATGCAGTAGATCTAACACCCAGTATGGCTTTCATTTCTGTTGCTCCGCCACTGAAACGACGCTCTGTACTCGGGGGTTACATGGAGATGAAGATGAAAGTCTGCCCCTCGTTGTTGCAAATAGACTTAAAAAGAGCAAGGAAATTAAAAAGCGGGAACGTCAGCCGAGTCCTGAGCAACAACAAAAGCCGCAGCTTTAATCGAGCCTGCAAATCACTGTATTTATAGAACATTGGAAGAAAAACAGTTTTTTTTAGTCTTTGTTGATTTGATGTGTGATGCAGGTAAACAACAGAGAATGTGAAGACCTTATTGTGACTAAAAACTGTCAGAAACCGCCATCTCTCTGTAGCAAGTCAGCTTATTTTTACTAAAGCACCATGTCCTTCGTTAACGTGAAAAAATGAGATAATCAGAATCAGAATCATTATCAGCTTTATTGGCCAAGTTAAAACATGTCAGACAGGGAATTTGACTTCGGTTAACACCGCTGGCACCATTTTTTGTTCTACGGCGCCATCTTGGAGAAAGGATGACACCGGGATGGAGGAGGGAAAAAAGGCATCTTCACACTGTGTATAAATTTCCTTTCATTTCATTTTTATTTATTCCGATCATGGAAATATGCAAACAAAAGAAACAAACAAGTGAAATGACAACACAATCAAAAGCATATTCCATAACCAGAAAGGAGCAGGAAGAAGAAAATCTTATTATACCTGCCCCTCCCTCAAAACAACATTGAACAATAATAACAGATGGTCTGCACAATTACTTAGTTAATATCACAAGGAAAGAAAAACAAAAAAATCAAAGATAGATTGTCTGTCTCCATACGCATATATTATACATTTTGACTATTTCATCCATACATTGCTATTTTTTCTCTTTAAATTTCTTTTTAAACTGAAATATGTTTATACAGCCCTTTAAATCATAATGTAATGAGTTCCATAACTTAATTCCAACAATTGAAACACTCATCTGCTTTAAAGTTGTTCGGGCAAATAAATGTTTAAAATTACATTTTCTACGACTATCTTTATTATTTGAACTGAAAGTAAACATGTATTGTAAGTTTTCTGGTAATACTTTACATTTAGCTGTGTACATAATTGTGAGTGTCTGTAACTTAACCAAATCATGGAGTTTCAGTAATCTTGATTCAATTAAATACAGTGTCAAGGTGCAAAAAACACCTCAGCACAGAAAGGCAACATACTAATAACAAATGTAACAGTATCATAACGAAGACTTGCATGTGGGTGAGTGGGGGGGGGCGGGGGAGTGAGCACCGCGGCCTTCATGGCTCCAACCTGGTGACTGTGTTGGGGGGAGGTGATACGAGGGGAGCCGGGGAAGGCGTTGAAAATGAGGGAGGTGTATTTATCATCGTGTGTGTGAGCGTTAAGTCTGTGAACTTTGCCCCAGATCTCGTCCTCAGCCATCGTCCTTGGTGTTATCAGACGGCCGGTACAGTTCTGATGCAGGTCCATGGGTGTCCTGAGGGGAAGGGGAGGGCTAGTGGGAGCAGAGCGTCTTGTTTTCATTCCTCCAGGGAGATTGTGCCCTATCAAGGTCAGATTGTAGAATCAACAATTTCATTTGGGTCAGGCAGACTCCGGTGATTTTCCGTCTGCCTTAAGTCTGTGATTCATCAATGGCGACTCCAAACAGACGAATTTGTGGTCAATTCCCGCCAAGCCGAGTCGCCAACTTCTCCAAGGTCTTTTCCATCCTGCCAAGGAGTTCAAAAACCACAGCTAGCCTGCGATTCTGTTCAAGAATCGCATCCAGCTTGCGATTTTGCTCCTCCAACATTAGAATCTGAGTGTTGGTTGCACAGCTGATCCCTTTAGCCACGTCAGGCAGCTCTGACAGAGCCTGAATAGCTGTCGACGACTTCCAAATTTGTCGATATGCCAGGTAACCGCCAACTCCAAGAAGCAGAAATCCTGCTACCATAAATCCAATTATGAAGACGTCTTCAACGTCCTCCACCGACAGTATGGACAGACACACGATCCTCCACGTCTCCCAGGAGTCCATCGTGTATCCAGCAGCAAACGTCCCGCCGGGGCAGGAGGGCTCCTCTCCGCCCGGTCTTCTAGTCGAGTAAATTTGGTCAATTCCACTGATAGACCAGTTAACGAATTCCATGATTGTAGAAAGTTTCGGAGGATGTGAGAAGAGAGGCTCCAATAGAGTGACGAGACAGGAACAAGACAGAGAGCAGCAGCAGGGCAGATAGGGAGGGAGCGGGGGCAGAAAAAGCGTCCGCCTTCACCCAGAGCAGGAAGTTATTTGCTAAATTTGTATAAGTTTTTGAAATTTACTTTTTAAATTTTCATTAAGAACTATAAATAATGGTTCATTAAACATGTTTTCACAGTAAAAGTAAAAGTTTTTTCGTGATTTTAGGTCCAATGTTTGTCAAAATGAAAAAAAAAATGTTTTAAATAGTTTTTAAGGTGAAATATAGAGCTAAATTCAAAAGTAGTGAATAACGGCCAATTACACAGAGGAGGGTTAAATTGCGTGTGTTCAGTACACGTTCATTCATGCTGCTGATGACTTAATTCCCAGTTTTTTAAAGGTTTTTGTGGCACTAGTGGTCTTTATTTAGAAAGTAAGTAGACAGGAAATGGGTAGACAGAGAGGGGGAGAGACATTGACTACGTTTACATGCAGTCAAAATTCGGGTTATTGCTAATATTCCGGTTACTGAAACATTCAGAATATTCCGTTTACATGGTAATTAATCATTTGGGATATCTGGATCAAACCAGCGACGCGCGGAGAACGTGATGACGCAATTCCCGTCATTTCCACTTCTTCTTTCTGTATCCAAATTCAAAACAAATGCTGCTTCGCGCAACTTTTGCTCAACTTCTTGTAAATCTGGCTATCCCGGTACTTTCTACCTTCTACAAATGCCAAAATGTTCATATCCTTCATTACATTTATGAAATGATTAGTCTCCTCCTCACTCCAAAAGTGTGGGGTGGTCTTGCATTTCTCCATGTTTATAAGAACTTCCTGGACTCAAAATACCAGGATTCCTTGCGAACAGAGCATGCACAGAAAACAAATTCATGTTCCATTTGATGGGGATATTCCGTTAGGCGTTTACATGACTGAATATTCAGGTTTTAAAAAGAGTAACCCAGGGGTCATATTCAGGTTTTTAAAAACGCGAATATGAGCAAATTCGGGTTATTCAAAGGGGTTATTGGTGTTTACATGGCCGTGCAAATTTGGGTTATTGCCAATATTCGGGTTTTAAAAGGGTTATTGACTGCATGTAAACGCAGTCATTGCAGTATAGAGCGACAGGCCGGGACTCAAACCTGCGCTGCCCGCACAAGGACTATAGCCTCTACAAATGGCACCCGCTCAACCCACTGAGCTATAGGGCCCCAAGTTCGGCACTTTTTACACTTAAGGACACACTAAGGATAAAATATATGCTTTTTATTTACTCAATAAAAACAATAAAAAGACACAACCACGTCACTTTGGTGGGGGCTACGTCTGAAAATCTTTCACTGAGAAGTTCAGATTTTCTAGGGTTGTGTGGTATCAGGAGTTACCCGTCTTCCTAGTCTCATACTGAAACCAGCTGCTTGTCACCGACTACAAAAGGGGCCAGATATTTTGGTGGAGTGACTCCGCCCGCTTAAACCAGCTGCTTTGAGAGGAACTGTAAATATGTGGTTAAAAAGGGAGCTCCAGTGGTGCATCCGTGTGGTAGACGTGTCTGGGAGACATCAGGAAGTGGTGTCACCATTGGAAATAGAGGGTTTCATTGTGTCTCCTCTAACTGTGCCTCTCCCATTCTGTCTTTTTTATTTTACCAAGTCTAAGCAGAGAGATACAGCAGATTGTGCTGATGCAAACACATGACTTAATAATTAATATAGCCATAGTTTAATACTTTGAATCAAAGGATGAGCTTACAGCAGCCGCAGAGGCTGACTTCAGGGTGGAGGCCGAAAACAACAGTAACAAAGCTGGAATCTCTTGATTTTTCTGCAACGGTTCTTGCGGACTAGGTTAACCCTCGTACTGTCTTTGGGTCAAAATTACCTAATTTTTCCTTCCTTCCTTCCTTCCTTCCTTCCTTCCTTCCTTCCTTCCTTCCTTCCTTCCTTCCTTCCTTCCTTCCTTCCTTCCTTCCTTCCTTCCTTCCTTCCTTCCTTCCTTCCTTCCTTCCTTCCTTCCTTCCTTCCTTCCTTCCTTCCTTCCTTCCTTCCTTCCTTCCTTCCTGGTCTCTCCTCTTTTCTCCCTTCCTCCCTTCCTTCCTTCCTTCCTTCCTTCCTTCCTTCCTTCCTTCCTTCCTTCCTTCCTCCCTTCCTTCCTTCCTTCTTTCCTCCTGGTCTCTCCTCTTTTCTCCCTTCCTCCCTTCCTTCCTTCCTCCCTTCCTTCCTTCTTTACTCCCTTCCTTCTTTCCTCCTGGTCTCTCCTCTTTTCTCCCTTCCTCCCTTCCTTCCTTCCTTCCTTCTTTTTCCCTTCCTTCCTTCTTTCCTCCTGTTCTCTCATTCCTTCCTTCCTTCCTTCCTTCCTTCCTTCCTTCCTTCCTTCCTTCCTTCCTTCTTTACTCCCTTCCTTCTTTCCTCCTGGTCTCTCCTCTTTTCTCCCTTCCTTCCTTCCTTCCTTCCTTCCTTCCTTCCTTCCTTCCTTCCTTCCTTCCTTCCTTCCTTCCTCCCTTCCTTCCTTCTTTACTCCCTTCCTTCTTTCCTCCTGGTCTCTCCTCTTTTCTCCCTTCCTCCCTTCCTTCCTTCCTCCCTTCCTTCCTTCTTTACTCCCTTCCTTCTTTCCTCCTGGTCTCTCCTCTTTTCTCCCTTCCTCCCTTCCTTCCTTCCTTCCTTCCTTCCTTCCTTCCTTCCTTCCTTCCTTCCTTCCTTCCTTCCTTCCTTCCTTCCTTCCTTCCTTTCTTCCTTCTTTTCTCACTTCCTTCCTTCTTTCCTTGTTTTTTCCCTTCCTTCTTTCCTTCTTTCCTTCCTTCCTTCCTTCCTTCCTTCCTTCCTTCCTTCCTTCCTTCCTTCCTTCCTTCTTTTCTCCTTTCCTTCCTTCTTTCCTCCCTTCCTTTTCTACCTTCCTTCCTTCCTCCCTTCTTCCCTTCCTCCTTCCTTGACCCAAAGACAGCACAAGGTTAAACCTTATTTCCTGGTGTTATTTTCATGTTCTTTGAGCTGACACGGTATAACAGGTCCAGTCTCTGACACCTAAAGTCAAATGTTCAATTCAATTCAATTTAATTTTATTTATATAGCGTCTATTACAACAGAAGTTGTCTCTAGGCGCTTTCCAGAGACCCGGAACACGACCCCCGAGCAAAATGTGTCAGTCACTTTTTCTTTTGTCAACTATGTCAATTATTCGCTGCAGCCCTACGATCCAGAATAATGACTCTTTGACTGATGTTTACCCTTTTGGGGACTCCACTTAAAAATGTTTTGTCCGATGGGGGAAAAGGAGACATTTGCTCGTGTCTTTCGTCAATCTTATTATACAAGAACGTCGACTGCCTGAAAGTCCGTCCGTCCCTCGGAGAGGAGGTTGCGTCTACGCCGTGCTCCGTGCTGATTGCTGTTACTCGGCTGTTTCTGAGTCTTTGACAGGTTCTCCATTTCTCAGCCGTCTCTCGAGGGAAGGTCAGTGCAACCTTCACTCCTTTTTTCCCATCTAGTCCCCCTGCAACGAATCGTCTCTGAGTTTTGCTGGAGCGATGACTGGCTCACCAACCGCAGAGGTCTCTCGTAAGGGCGCGCCTAATGATGACGGCTCAGGCCCAGAAAGCAGCAGAGACACTGACATGATGAGTGAAAGCAATTCCCAGGTTTTTTCAAATAAAAACCAGGGAAATAATAAAATTGCTAGGCAGCACTTTTAAATATCACCGAATTGGACAAGGAAAATGACGGCAGAGCAAACAGTGAAATCTACGGAAGAGCCATGCAGGAGAAAAAATATTTGAGAGGAGAAGATTTTTTTTTTATGGTGCACTTCGAGAAAAAAGTCGAAATGTCGAGAAAAAAAGTCAAAATGTCGAGAATAATGTTGAAATACAATTTCAAGAATAAAGTCAAAATTTTGCCTTTTTTCTCAACATTTCAACTTTATTCACAAAATTTCGACTTTTTTCTCGAAATTGTACTTCAACATTAATCTCGACATTTCGACTTTTTTCTCATTATTTCGACTTTTTTCTCAACATTGACTTTTTTCTCGAAATTGTATTTCAACATTAAAAAAGAAAAAGTCGAAATGTTGAGAAAAAAGTCGAAATGATGAGAAAAAAGTCGAAATGTCGAGATTAATGTTGAAGCACAATTTCGAGAAAAAAGTCGAAATGTTGAGGAGAAAAAAGTCGAAATGTCGAGAATAATATTGAAGTACAATTTCGAGAAAAAAGTCGAAATGTTGAAAAAAAATTCAAAATTTCGTGAATAAAGTTAAAATGTTGAGAAAAAAGGCGAAATTTTGACTTTATTCTTGAAATTGTATTTCAACATTATTCTCGACATTTCGACTTTTTTCTCGACATTTCGACTTTTTTCTCGAAATTGTACTTCAACATTAATCTCGACATTTCAACTTTTTTCTCGACATTTTGACTTTTTTCTCGAAGTGCACAATAAAAAAAAATCTTCCCCTCTCAAATATTTTTTCTACTGCCTGGCCCTAATTCTCTTCCGTAGAAATCAAAGTAGGAAAGAGAAATAAACCTGGAGGACAGCAGAGAGAGAGGGTCACGTGGGAACTGGAGTGAGAAAAATAGGTTAGAATAAAAAAAGCGAGGTGAATGTCAGAAGGTGATATATGGTGAAATTGTGTGCGTTTGTGTGGCTCTTTCATCACAGACTTGTCTGATAGGTGACGTGTGACAGCAGCGATGGCAGGGGAGAACAGTCATCTCAAACACTCCCATCCATCTGGGCATTCACCGTGTGGAAGTGTGTGGGTGCCACAAGTGTGTAAACAAGTAGGTGTGCGAGTGAGAACATGACTAGGTGCAAGACAGACTGAGACGCAGAAGACGAGGGTTTGATCACTATTGTTCTTTTCCTGATAAGAAGTCACACTCATTTTTCTGAGATGAATAATGTCCAGACACCTCAGGTCTTCCAGTAGACAGCTGAAACTCCCACAAGTCCAAGGTGGAAGTAGTTTGGAGAAGCATGAAACGTTGATCTATAACAAATATCCTCAAGCTTGCAAACAAGAACAAATTCAATCAACAAAGTCTGTTGACTAGTTAACTAGTACAGTCTTTTCGATTGAGGAAAGGTCGTCACTGTTTAAGTAATTTACAGAAAATGTTAAGACACTAATATATTGAAAATATGAGTCTGAATGGAAACAGAAGCTGTTCTGTCATATGGTCTATTAGCTCCGCCCATCACCAAGCCTCCACAAATTCACCCAATCAAAAAACTGAGGGCAAACCGGCTTTTTTTCCGGAAGAGTTTTAAAATGGACCCTTTGTCAATCCCAAACTGTCATCTCTCCCGTCCACTTCCATTGTAAAAACGGGGTTTTACATCACTTTATTTCTAATTAGTGTACCAAGGAAAATCAACAGCAACTAGATAGATAAAAAGGAACACTTCAGGTACCATGGAGTGAGTTTAAGAATCTGAGGTTTTCAACAAAAATTAGATCTTTTGATTAGTTTAGCAAATAGCCCGGTGGAAGGTGCGGCCATCCATATAGTTTATCCAAAGCAGACATTTTTCGTAATTTAACGTTGGTGGTGACATCCACTGCCAATCCAGGAAGCAAGAACACACGGAGGCACACGTCAAGCACTGGAAATCTGCAACAAAAACCACAAACGAAACACAAAACCGACACGGAGCCGACCAAAACACGAGCAGCAATCGATCCAAATCTCGAGATCTGATCACAGTCTAAGCTAAGCTACCGCGATTAACTAACCCCAACAACTATAGAGCAAGCATGCAGGTGAACAAGCCAATGTATACTCTATGTCTATGTGTGTGTGTGCGTGTATGTTACGACTATGTGTGTGTGTGTGTGTGTGTGTGTGTGTGTGTGTGTATATGTTTGTGTGGCTGTGTATGTGTGTGTGTGGCTATGTGTGTGTATGTGTTTATACGTATATGACTGAGTGGCTATATGATTGTGTGTGTGTGTGTGTGTGTGTGTGTGTGTGTGTGTGTGTGTGTGAGCGTGTATATGTATGTGTGGCTAAGTGTGTATGTGTGTGTGTGTGTATGCATATGTGTGGCTATGTGTGTGTATGTGTGCATGTATGAATATATATATATATGGTCCTAAAAATCTTAAATCGTGGCCCTGCCTTCATCTGTCCAATTACAAAGACCATGTGACATCTTACCCCAGAATGATGAAAAAGCCCCCGTTTATTCTGAATCCTCATGTACCAACTTCAATGCTGCTATATTCTCCTCTAACATTCAGGGGTGACATAGATGTTTGCAGTGGATATGAGGAGCTGCCCATTGGAGCGGCACACGTCACTGAGCAGCAACCTGCCGTTAAGAGCTCGGCGTAGCCATATTAGTGCTCTCATTTAAGAATCCCAGGTACTGACTAACCTTTCCCACGTGGTGAGGAGATTACAGTTTATTTATGGTGGCTCCCTGCTAATAATCTTTAATAATTTAGTAGCTGCATCAGCTGAAACCGAGGGATCATCCCGACGGTACGAGCCTCACACCCCCGGCGGTGAGGTGGCTCCTCTCCCTGGCTTTTGACGACCCGGCCAACGCCTCAGGGTGCTGCCGGGTTAGCCATTAAGACCAAGCAGGACAATCTTTCATGTCAACGCGCCTTTGAATCGGAGCTCCTAACATAAAGAGAGCCACACTTATATGAATCTGTGCCGGTGCTCACAGAGAGACGCTTCAGTCTTTACTTGTTTTGTCTCCGACACGATGGTGTGAATTATTCTGGGCTTCTGAGCCCGTGTGCATTCGTGCAGTCAGGAAGAGCCTTTTCACACCTGCCACCCCCCTCTTGGACGACGGCGCTGAGACGGATTGTCTCACCGTGGTTTTGGAGAGAGTGTGTGTGTGTGTTTGTTAGTTCTTGCGTGTGGTGTGTGTGTGTGCCAAGGCCAGGTGTGAGAAAGGTCCAGCAGGACCCCGAGTAGAGGGAGGGAGCAGAAATGATGGCAGACAGTGTACGGTGTAACAGTTTCCCTCAGAGGGGAGTATCACACCACTGCATCACACACACACACATCAAAAACACACACACACATAAGGCAGATATGTTTTACAACCAAATGAATCAAGACACACCCAACTTTTTAATGTTTCTAGTCATTGAAAGAGAAAAACTGACGATAAGGAGCGTAAGAGGTGTTTAATTAAACACTCAACACTAGTACCTTCTCACAACAGGGAATTAGACAAGCACATACCCCCACACAATGGCCTGCTGCTTTTAATTACACTAACAAAATTCACCCAACCGTACCGAGAGGGAGGGAGTCATAAAATACACAGCGAGAACTAGGAAGGCAGAGACAAATGAGAGATGATTAAGACGGGAACACCGGCGGGGACGAGTTTGAAGAAAAAATAAGAAAAAAAAAATCACAGGGACAAATAAGAAAACATGAACGATTCGGTACGAGCAGACGAAGGGAAAGAGGCAAAAACAATGAGAAGCCTTCGGTCTGCAGGCCTCGCATCCAGATCCATGGGAGATATCGCCCGCTGTCACTAGTCTGGCTCTTATCAGACCAGTAACTGCATCGCTCTGCTGGGCAGCAGCGAGCAGCAGCACAACGAGACGCACAGCGGACGGACTGCTGATGCCCTGAGCTGTGATCAGGGAGGATCTGCTCGCTCAAAAGTCTCCACTCAATCTGATAAGGAAAGCAGGCTTGTGTCATGTGGGCATTAAACCAGCAACTGTTTTCCAATAACTCGGGTGTGGATTCATTACCTCATCTGCTGTTGACCATCTCCTGCTTTATCATCATTTTTTTATTGAAATACTATAATTTACATGCTGATATGAGAATAAAACAGGACTGCCCATTCAGGTCAAACATTTAGCAGGAAGATGTTCAAAGAAATCTTCAGACGTACTTCTTAGTCACACTTTTTTGTGGTAATTCGTGTCAGTAGCGTCTCCCCCTGCTGGTCATTAGTGAGAATGCAGATTTTAATCACTGCATTAAACCTCTTACAAATTTAACAGTCTCATTTGACACTAAATTTGTCTGAATTTTAAGAATGATTGGCCTCTAAATCAGAGAAGAAAACTCCACTTGTTCCTGTTTATTACGAAGACACAGGTATAGAGACTTATATTTATATATTACTTATATTTCCAATCCTCGATCTTATCACACCAGCATTTGTGATACAAAGACCTCTGCGATAAACATTTAATTCTCCAAAGGTTGAACTAAGAGTCACCTTTTATACTACTTTGCTGCAAAAGAAAAAAAAAAGAAAACATTGATCTATACATACGTTAGACATATATTCTCTTTTTAGACACCTTTAAAGGTGATGCTTGTGTGGTATTAATCTCTTAACATAGAAAATCCAATTATTTTTATTTGAAGTATGTATTATATATTGAAATTTAAAAGAAAACACTCAATTTTGTCTTTAACAGTTTTCTTATCAACATTTAATTGTATTTCTAATTGTATTTATTTGTATCTAGTCTGGTTTTTTTTTTTTTTTTTGTATGCACAATAAAAAAAGTATTGTTTTGATTATGAGGTGGTGCAGAGGTATCAGAAATGCATGTATCATCAAACATGATGCATCAGGCATTAATTGGTTAAGCTGGTACACCACCACAAAAACTATTTCCTTAATGAAAAATCAGATATCAAAGCAAAATAAAAATGAATTAAAACCAAATAAAGGACTTGTAAATAAAATCTGTGATCAGAGAATGAGAAGACTGTTAAAAACAACTAAAATTACAGAGTAAAGTGTTTGAGCTCCAGGTTCTGTTGGACTTCAGTAGCTGTTGATAATAACTGCATTTGAAGTCATCTTCTCCATGGAAACAGGACCAGAGTGTCAGAATATACTATATTATTAAAACCTGGCCTTCCACGCAGATATGGCACCAAAATGTGATTCTGAGAGACTAAAAGTTGTTTAAAAGTTGTGGTTGGAACAAACATCGATGGGTACGTCTGATAAGACCGGAGCGTGCTGCATTACGTCGCTCACGATCAAAATCAGCAAATCAGATTCAGAGAAACACTGCAAAGGTTAATCCCATTCTTAAATGGGAATTTGCTGCAATTCCTCCACTCACAGATTTGATTTCTACAACTACCTCTGTCTGATAACCTGTAGCACCTTATTTGTGGGATTCAAGTGGCTCAGACCTGAAACCTGGAGCAGTTTTAGTGACGACTATAAATGTTGATGGAGAATATTATGAAAAGACTACAAGAATCATATTTGCACGCTGCTGATTCTTCACAAACCGCTGGAAGTGACGGGAAGAAGGAGATCACGGATAAATGCAGCTGAAATTCTTTTCCTCTGCAGAGTGGTTGGACTGTCTCTTGGAAATACAGGACTGTCTCAGAAAATTAGAATATTGTGATTTTCTGTAATGCACAAAAACAAAAATGTCATACATTCTGGATTCATTACAAATCAACTGAAATATTGCAAGCCTTTTATTATTTTAATATTGCTGATCATGGCTTACAGCTTAAGAAAACTCAAATATCCTATCTCAAAAAATTAGAATATTCTGGGAATCTTAATCTTAAACTGTAAGCCATAATCATCAATATTAAAATAATAAAAGGCTTGCAATATTTCAGTTGATTTGTAATGAATCCAGAATGTATGACATTTGTTTTTTTAATTGCATTACAGAAAATGAAGAACTTTATCACAATATTCTAATTTTCTGAGACAGTCCTGTAAGGTGAGACGCTCCGTCATCCCGGAGGGAGTCGGATTTTGGTCATATCCAACTGGAAGGAGATCCAAGTGAAACCCTGCACACGCTGGGGAGCTTATATTCCTCCGCTGATCTGGGAACGCCTTGCTATCTTCCTGGAAGAGGTGGACGAGCTCTCGTGGAGAGGGAGGTCTGGGCCTCTCCGCTGAGGCTGCTGCCCCCTTAACCCAAATTGAATAAGCTTAAGTCAATAAATGGATGGATTTAAAATAAATTAATAAATAAAGCAATCTCTAAAACTCTGCTTTCCACTTTTTGAAAACAAGAGCCCCCATACTCATCCTCGGCTAAGCCTTTTCTTTTTTTGTGTGTGGTATTTAGGCCGAACTTCAATATAACTCTACAACTATGATCCAAATGTACATCTTAGTCAATCCCTCTGATCCCCCATAATGAAAATCTCTCCCTCACAGCAGCTGAAGATAAACACGGATCCAGAAACGCTTACCCGGATGTTCAAGCGGCTGCCAAACGTTTTTACCCAAGAAAGACAGACGATAATTACAACAGAAAAACTGAACGGTGAGTTTTTAACCCTTGTGCTGTCTTTGGGTCAAAATGACCCAATTCTTCTATCCTTCTTTCCTCCTGCCATGCTCTCTCCTTCCTTCTTCCTTTACTCTTTTCCTACTTTTTTTACCCTCCTTTACTCCTTTTTCTTCCTACCTCCCTTTCGTCATTCGTTCCTTTATTACCTTCTTTGCTTTTTCTTCCTTCTTTTCTTAATTTATCCATTCCTTCCTTCTTCCCTCCCTTCTTTCTTTCCTTTTCTCCATTCCTTCCTCCCTCCCTTCTTTCCCTTTCTCCCTTCTTTCCTCCCTTCCTTCCTTACTCCCTTTCCTACTTCCTTCCTTCTTTCCTCCTTTCTTCCTTACTTCCTTCCATCTTTTCTCCCTTCACCCTCCCTTGACCCAAAAACAGCACAAGGTTTAAAAGATGATGAAGAAATGATGACATCATCTCAACCCAAAATACTCCTGCTTAAATCCACGTACAATCTTCATGGCAAACCTTATATTTTCAGGGTTTTAAATTTCAGTTCATGAGGAAGTGAAGACGTTGGTTAACTGACGAAGGGACGAGCGTGAATACACGGTGACGATAAGAGTTAAAACCGATGGATGGTGAGTTTATCATGGTGCTCTCTGGCTCTGCGACCTCATCATCCGTCACCAGAGCTGCACAGTCTCGGTAATTACCGTGACAGACAGGAAGGCCTCTCATATCTGTCCTGGCAGAATAATCCATCACCTCTCCTCGCATCCTCACGCTGATCCCTAGAGTTTGCCGAAGCAGAGAGATTCTGTGAAACCAACTAATGGAGTGATGTGATTACTGGAGTAATTAAGGCTTGGTCTTGATGCGACGCCAGATAAAGTTGAAGAGCGCCACGTAAGTGGTCCGGATGAAGCCGTCAAGCCCAGGAAGTTTGGTGACTAACAAGTAGAAGGATGAACGGGAGGCATTTAAACAATCAGTTTAAACCAACTTCTCGGATAAAAGGCTCAGAAAGAGACACTAATAAGCAAATAAAGCTGATGGAAGGTGGTTAAGTAAAAACAAATGAATAAAAGCAGCTGAGCGGTGAGAACTGGAAGAAAGATTTGTTAACTCCTTTTTAAACAGCAGCTAATATTGTGTTTCTAATTAAGTCAATACAGCTATTTATCATCTTAAATTCTAAATCTGCTGTCGAAAGCAAACCTTTCTGACTTTGGGGAAACATTAGTTACTAGCAGATAGGCTAAAGCAGGGGTCGGTAAACCAAATTGTTGAAAGAGCCATATTGGACCAAAAACACAAAAAACAAATATGTCTGGAGCCGCAATGAATGAAAAGTCTTGAATAAGCCTTAGAATGAAGACAAATGACGGAAGGCGAAATGTCGAGAAAAAGTCGAAATGTTGAGAAAAAAGTAAAAATCTCGAGAACAAAGTCGAAATGTCGAGAAAAAAGTCGAAATATCGAGAAAAAAGTTGAAATGTCGAGATTAAAAAGGAAAGGAAGAAAAAAAGCGAAAAAAAGAAAAAAAAGAAAAAAGAAAAAGCAAAAAAGAGAAGAAAAAAGAAGAAAAAAAGAGAAAAAAGTACAATCTGGAGAAAAAAGTCGAAATGTCGAGATTAATGTTGAAGTACAATCTGGAGAAAAAAGTTGAAATGTTGAGAAAAAAGTCAAAATTTAGATAAAAAAAATTGAAATGTCGAAATTAATGTTGAAGTACAATCTCGAGAAAAAAATCGAAATGTTGAGAAAAAAGTCAAAATTTCGAGAAAAAAGTCGAAATGTCGAGAAAAAAGTTGAAATGTCGAGATTAATGTTGAAGTACAATCTCGAGAAAAAAAGTCGAAATATCGAGAAAAAAGTTGAAATGTCGAGATTAAAAAGGAAAGGAAGAAAAAAAGCGAAAAAAAGAAAAAAGAAAAAGCAAAAAAGAGAAGAAAAAAGAAGAAAAAAAGAGAAAAAGGAAAAAAGGAGAAAAAAAAGAAGAAAAAAAAAGGTCAAACATTTTTGAAAAAGCTCCAGGAGCCACTAGGGCGGCGCTAAAGAGCCGCATGCGGCTCTAGAGCCGCGGGTTGCCAACCCCTGTGCTAAAGTGATCAATCAGCTTACTGTAGTTTGATCGTTTTAGCCTTCTATTGATCAAGCGAGACACCAAGTGTGACTTGGGGGGGAAATAAATAAATAAATAACTCTGGATCTGAACATTAGTCCAGCAACAAGAGGACTCTCATCCCTCATTTCCGCTGCTCTGGCTCGGAGCGTCTGGCCCGGCTCCCGCTCAAAACAGACTTTCACACAACTCCCCGGCAGCCAGGCCATAATGAACGATGTGGGTGTTACAGAAAGACCGTTATGAGGCGTAGTCTACGCCCCCTCATACGCTACTTTTATTTGTGTTGTTGTAGGTCCAAGAGATTTGCTCTAATGAGGAAAAATGAGGGTTATCATCTAAAAAGTACTACCCTGTTTGTCATTAATCATTTCTAATCACTATGTTTGAGAGATTCCCATCTGCTTCCGCCTTTTGTCTCATTTTTTGTAATGTTTTGCTTCTTTGGGTGAACTCTGCTCGAGTTGTCCTCTCAAATTCAAGCCAGCGTTCAACCAATCATGGCGGAGGGGTGTAATGCATCAGCTCTGCAAATTAACCCCATTTTTCACTCTACAAGGAGTAAGAGCCACACAAACAGATACTAACAGGCAACTATTTATCAGCCACAGCACACAATTTATCAGCTGTCTGGTGAAACTACAAACAACGGCATTTCCTAAAATGTAGGGCTTTAACTTTAAGCTTCAGTGCGAATGAGCTCAGAAAGAGTACTGACTTGATTTATGTTGTGAATGTAACATCCATACTCAATAACCTGGGTTTGATACGCCCCTCTTTCACAGTGATTTTCACCGGTATAAAACGTAGCGAACACAGGGGCAGGCTTTGTGAGATAATTCAAACAAGACCGTCCAAGAGCCACAATTCAAAACAATGAAGATGGCTCCAGAATCATTAACACCCTGGATCAACAAGCTTTTCTGAAAAACCACCAACAGTCTTTTAACAGTGTTCACACTCTAACGCCGTTCTGGATGCCTTTTATTCAATTCAGTTCAATTCAGCTTCATCTATATTGGAGCAATTCATGATGAATGTCATCTGAAGGTGCTTCAACAATACAGTTCAAGTAGATCCAAAGTAGTCCGATTAATACAAAGCCAAGAAAATGACAATTATAGTTATTGCTTTGCAAAGGAAACCAACAGATTGGAGCATATTTCGGGAAAAAAACACAGCTGCAGCAGCAAAGGAGAGACAATTGGCGTGGGAGAAAGTTGCTGCAGTCAATGTGTAAAGGCCGAAATATGGTTCTGCGTCAAAACGTCGCCGTGCCTACGGCGTGTGGTTTTCATCCACGCAGACCACACGCCGTCACTGACGTGCACCTCCCGAAAATTGTAACTACGCGTCGAGGCGACGCAGACCACACGCAGACAGAGAGGGCTGTGATTGGTTCGCTTGGAAGCAACGCATTTCCGGTTTCCGGTTTGAAGCAGTAGTGAACTTTCAGGGCTCTTTTCTTCGTTTATATGTGATTTTTTTTTTGTTTTGTTTTTTTGCACAATTACGACGGAGTATTAGGGCCAAACAAAAAAACAAAAAAAGGAAATTACGAGAATAAAGTCATAATATTACGAGAATAAAGTCGTAATATTACGAGAATAAAGTTGTAATATATTATAAATATATAAATATAACTTCACAAGATGCTCAATATTCTTCATTTTAACACAGGGAGAAGACTGCTCTTCCTGTTAGAGTTCTCATAAATTACCACTTTATTTTCATAATATTATGACTTTATTCTCATAAATTACCACTTTATTCATTACGACTTTATTCTCGTAATGTCACAACTTTATTCTCGGAATTTTACGACTTTATTCTCGTAATATTACGACTTTATTCTCATAATATTACGACTTTATTCTCATAATATTACGACTTTATTCTCGCAACATTACGACTTTATTCTCGTAATTTTACGACTTTATTCTCGTAATTTTACGACTTTATTCTCGTAATATTACGACTTTATTCTCATAATATTACGACTTTATTCTATTACGACTTTATTCTCACAACATTACGACTTTATTCTTGTAATTTTACGACTTTATTCTCATTATATTATGACTTTATTCTCGTAATTACCAAATTTTTTTTGTCTTAGTTTGGCCCTAATACTCCATCGTACACAATAGTTGTCCTTATCTCTTTGATTTACTGTGAAAAAGTCAGATAAACAATTCAGAAAAAGATCGCTAACTAGCGGCCGCGGGGGATACTGCACCGCGACCAAATGGAGTGACGGAGAAGTCCGAAGGATTCACGACGGCGTCACGGCTGCGGCGTGTGCTCTGCGTTGGTGTGACGCAGAACCTTAATTCAGCCTTAAGTTTGAATGCAGTATTCATTTAACATTTAAGCACACTGTCTTATAATATTACAGATGAAAACAGTGGTGGAATGGGTTTGAATGAAATTTTATTGTCATTTAGATCAGGGGCGTCAACTGGGTACGGCAGCCGCCACACCTTGGTATTGTGAATTGACGCTACTGAGGGAGGAGACAGAGAGAAACTCAGGGTCTATTGAAGAAAACCTGCTAGCGAGCAGGTTAGGTTCACACGGTCAGTTGCCATAGTAACTGACTCAGGGTTTGTGTTACATCGCTTTCTGGAACTGAAAACTCCGGGTTTCCCTCATCTCAGGGTTAACAAACTCAGAGTTTTCACAAAACCCGCTTCCTGGAATACCCCTCAGGTGACAGTGGACAGGAAAAACCTCTGGCAGAACCAGACTCAGGAAGGGCGGCCATCTGCCTCAACTGGTTGGAGGTTGAGAGGACAGAAAAGAGGAGGAAACGGCAAAAACATCAATGCTAGCGGGTTGTTGCTCTGCTCACTCTGATTCGTCGTTTGCGTATCCAACGCTGTGCAGAGGCAGCGTGCGTCTGTTGGAAATGAAAAGCTGTATCCAGGGGAACCAGATGACATCTTCATGTTGAAGAGGAAACTACAGGTCAGGACACTGTATATATGAATTATAAGTGTCCAAAAACAATAATCCAACAATATTGCTAATTACTGACTTGTTTGCATCTCAATGTTTCTTTCTTTAAAAAACAAAAAAGCCTCAAAACAGCATTTCGCATTCATGTCATGCCACTACATCTGTCTAATAACTGAAGATCTCTTAACAACAAATGATATACAGGACTGTCTCAGAAAAATAGAATACTGTGATAAAGTCCTTTATTTTCTGTAATGCAAAAATGTCGTACATTCTGGATTCATTACAAATACTCAAATATCCTATCTCAAAAAATTAGAATATTCTGGGAATCTTAATCTTAAACTGTAAACCATAATCAGCCATATTTAAATAATAAAAGGCTTGCAATATTTCAGTTGATTTGTAATGAATCCAGAATGTAAGACATTTTTGTTTTTTTTAAATTGCATTACAGAAAATAAAGAACTTCATCACAATATTCTAATTTTCTGAGACAGTCCTGTAGGTTTATATGCATGTTAAAGATAAATGTCTTATTCCGACCGTTTTCTTCCGCTTGTCAACACGGTTACATGAACAGGCATGTTTTTCAGTAAAAGCGGGAACCTTTGGGCCGTTAATAGTTAATAGTAGTATCTTTCAGAGCTAATTTCAGAGCTTGATGATGTTGTCAACAGATATGGGCTGTAGATGACATGCTGATGTGCGCTGGCCATCTGTCTATAAAAAGCCTTAACAGCATCCTTCACTGCTGTCAACAGAAACATCTCCATCAACACACACACACACACAAACACACACAAACACACAAACACACGCACAGGTAGAAACAAAAGGCGTGCGTGCATGCGTTCACGCACACACAGCATCAGGAGTAATCTGATATATAAAGCCTCATTGATCGGGAGCTCTCCCTGGAGAATTACATCACAGCTCCACAAATAGCCAATCAGAGTGGAGCAGAGGCCGTCTGCTCGGTGACCCCATCTGCTGTAGAAGTGCCACTAATAACAAAGAAGTAGCAACTATTCCAGTCACGTAATCAGGTAGTACCGACATCTTTATTGTTCTCTAAGGAGCGTTTTCATGTAAAACGGACTCATCATGAGCCGTCAAACGTCTCAATCAGAAATCTTTCACCGTATACCAACATTAACATCATATGTTTGTGAAAACAGAAGAAAGAGTTAGCAGAAACAGCAATGATGGTCACATGCTTGTTAATTCCGATATTCATTCTTATGCCACAAGGCACAAAGATGATTTTAATTTACCGTTTTGTAGAACATGGAAACATCAATCTTTCATCACTTACAGAGGCCCCCACTTGTGGAATTCACTCAATAAATCTCTTAAATCATCACCATCCTTGCCAATATTCAAAAAACATTTAAAGAACGTTCTTATTGTTTCATCTTTGTAATGTTCATTATTTGATCTGAGTTACATTTTCTTGTGTTTTTTTTACTCTCCCTTGTGTAGCTTTGTTTTGTTTTTTATTCATATATGGAAAGGATTCTATATAAGCCACCAGGCTTCTTCCTTTCCTTGCATGTTATTTCATTGTTTTTGATTTTTTGTTCATATTTGTCTTATATTGCTAAATAAATAAACTAAAAACTAAAACTAAACTATGCCACAAATGTTTCTATATTATGTTTCTAACACTCTAGGGTCTAATCTCAGCCGTAAAATGGTTCAAATCCACGAAGCAATGCTGAGAAAGCTGCGTTTGCGTACACTTTCTTTGACTGCTATTTTTAGGTTTGGTGGCTTGGCAGTTAGGAGCCGATCCTCCCTTCCCCCTGCTCCGTTATCACCATCGCTTCTGCTTATTATGTGAGACGTTTCAGTCATTTTTCTGCTTCCTTCTGCAAGGATGCCACTTGTAGTAAATGCGGGCTTATTGGTGTGCTGGAACTGAGGGTTACTGAGCAGAAAGTGCAGCTCTGCGCCGCTGAAAATAAGCCACTGGCTGCAGTAACTAGTCATGCCGCTTGGAAGACGAGAAAGCTCAAACAGAAGCCTGAAGCTCATGTGTCAAACTGATTTTCCCCTGCTGAGCCACACACACACACACACACACACACACACACACACACACACACACACACACACACACACACACACACACACACACACACACACACACACACACACACACACACACACACACACACACACACACACACACACACACACGCACACTAGTCAGTGTCATCAGAGAAAACAGACTTATGTCTTATTAGCCTCACATGAAGTCCATTTTGTTATTTTTGCAAATAGTCTCGCAACATAAACTGCGATACTCCAAATTATTTTTGATATTGTTATCTAATGGATCCTGTACATTTATAGACTGAAGTACTTGCATTTAACAGAGCAGGGGGGGACAATACCCACCAGCCTATTTGTGCTTATTAGTTTGTCTGACAAGACAAACGATGGCCTTTTGTGCACTTGCTGTCTCATCAGGGCATTTAGTATTACAAGTGCATTAAAAAAAACATTGTTATGTATTATGTAAAATGTTAAAATGCCTTTAATAAACTTATACAACTGTCTTGGGAGTCTGTAGGCATTCATCATGATATATTAATGGGGTTGCTATGACATTTAATGCATTAATATTTCATACCAGCAGACAGTACAGGGAACTGGGTTTTATTTAGACCAATTTCTTTCAGTCACAAATCTATAAAAAGCATCAAAAACAATCACATCTATGGCTCATATCCAGCAGGATATTCGTTGCTTATAATTTCCTTTTCCCCAGTCTTCGCCCCAACTGCCTGATAAAGTCTACCAAGCACTCAGGAATCCTCCTTTTTAAGGTGGATTCCTGCGTGCAGACATGCAGCTGTCAAACAAGCATATAGCCTGATTTAATGAAGTTAATTTTGTCTATGGAGAGTTCTAATTCAAAACATTTTGGGGTTTTTTAATTACCTTACATGTTTAAGCGATTCCTTTCGCCTTCATCAGAGTCACAAGATGGAGTGTGTGACCCGTCATTAAATCAGCCATCATTTATCTGAACGGGTCACACACGGCATCTTGTGACTGATGAAGGGGAAAGGAATCGCAGAGACATGTCAGGTAAGTAAAAAACCTGAAAATGTTTTTGTCAGACAAAAAATACTGAAGCTTCTTGAAGTAAATAGATTTGAAATCCCTTAACTGGACCCACTGAACTAAATTCCACCTGCTGAACTTGTGATTCATCATCATTCTTTGACTGTAACACCAAGGTACATGGCGAAATTTTAATTCGCCTGACTGTTTACAATTTTTGCACAGTTAGTCGTAGGTTAAAACTCTGCAACTGGTACTCTCATTTAATTACAAGGCAAAATTATAAAAAGAAAAGAAAAACACGCACGATTCATTTTAACACCTGCTGATGACCTCATTATTTATTTCAAACATCATCATAGATATTTCTATGGATTAATTATCATTTACATTGGGGGTTTTGCCGTCATAGGTTGATAAAATCTTCTTCTGCTGAAAAAGCTTATTTTGAAATATTTGAAGTCTTTGCTTTTCTCCCAGTTTAAATATCGGATTCATGCGGAGAAGTGATGCCATCGTCCTCCAATTGATGCGTTTTTTTTCCCTTTCCCAGCCGTGTGCTTGTAGCGTCCGTGTGAGATACGGTTTGTCAGCATGAATTTCAGCTGACGCAGGTACGGGGCCTGAAACGTCAGCAGCAAAGTGAGTGTTCGGGAACGTCCCACTTTCTTTGTTCTCTTTGCAAATGGCGAGTTTTTGATTTTATAGCTTCTGTCACCAACGCTGTGTGTTACCGCCGTACCGATAAACCCTGAAGTGCTTCCTGCCACACTTTTAATCAACATAAACAACTCAAATTACTCAAAAACACATTTACTCAACGTGATTAACCCTTGTGCTGTCTTTGGGTCAAGGGAGGGTGAAGGGAGAAAAGAAGGAATGAAGGAAGGGAGAAAAGATGGAAGGAAGGAAAGAAGGAAGGGAGTACGAAAGGGAGTAAAGAAGGGAGAAAAGATGGAAGGGAGGGAGGAAGGAATGGAGAAAAGGAAAGAAAGAAGGGAGGGAAGAAGGAAGGAATGGAGAAAGGAAGGAAAGAAGGAAGGAAAGAAGGAAGGAAGTAGGAAAGGGAGTAAGGAAGGGAGAAAAGATGGAAAGAAGGAAGTAAGGAAGAAAGGACAAAAGAAGGAAAGAAGGAAGAGAGAAAAGATGGAAGGAAGGAAAGAAGGAAGTAAGGAAGAAAGGAGAAAAGAAGGAAGGAAGTAGGAAAGAGAGTAAGGAAGGGAAAAAAGATGGAAGGAAGGGAGAAAGGAAGGAAAGAAGGGAGAAAGAGAAATAAGGGAGGGAGGAAGGAATGGAGTAGGAAAGGGAGTAAGGAAGGGAGAAAAGATTCTAAGAAGGAAGTGGAAGAAAGGACAAAAAAGGAAAAGAAGGAAGAGAGAAAAGATGGAAGGAAGGAAAGAAGGAAGTAAGGAAGAAAGGAGAAAAGAAGGAAGGAAGGGAGAAAGGAAGGAAAGAAGGGAGAAAAGGAAAGAAGGGAGGGAGGAAGGAATGGAGAAAAGGAAAGAAAGAAGGGAGGGAAGAAGGAAGGAATGGATAAAATAAGGAAAGAAGGAAGGAAGTAGGAAAGGGAGTAAGGAAGGGAGAAAAGATGGAAGGAATGGATAAAATAAGGAAAGAAGGAAGGAAAAGCAAAGAAGGTAATAAAGGAACGAATGACAGAAGGGAGGTAGGAAGAAAAAGGAGGGTAAAAAAGGAGGAAAAGAGGAAGGAAGAAGGAAGGAGAGAGCAGGAGGAAAGAAGGATAGAAGAATTGGGTCATTTTGACCCAAAGAACGCACAAGGGTTAAATAAATGTTGGTAAATCAGATTCTGCTTGTGCTGCACATCCTATCTTTTTTGCAGCTGTTATGCAATTGCCATGTTTACTTGACAATGACACATCACACGTACAGCTATATTTACTCCTTGGCATGCCTGACTCACACTTGTTTCCATAGAAACGAGGGCTGAGATTTCAGCGTGGTTTATGTAATGGGACTTGATGGGCTCAGTTTCATTTCTGAATAACGGAGCGGCTCGGCTCGTAGGGCGCTGAGCGGCACCGAGGGCCCCCCTGCTCCCCGCTGCTCCCCGCTGCTCCCCGCTGCTCCCCGCTGCTCCCCGCCGCTCAGACGCTCCTGCTCGCTGCGTTTCCTCGTGCAGCCCGTTACGGCCGCGGAGCCTTGGAGATCCAATTTGGCAGCCCGAGTCCTCTCCTTCTCCTCCCCCTGTCAGACATCTCCTCCTCTTCCTGCGCTTTTCATCCCAACATCTTACACTCCACCTCCTCCTGAGAAGGAGCCCGGCCTCCCCACTTTCATCTCAGCCCTCCCCTGAGTATCGCTGTAATCATGATATATTAGGAAGCACTTTATCTAAATGAGTGATGACATGTAATTAGGGGGGTGATTTCTGGAAATACATGTTGACTGCTCTAATTACTTTTTGTACGCTGCACAGCAAAGTAAATAGTTTAATGTTGCTGATCCATGTGAGAGCTGTGTTGAGCTCCCCACTTTCATTTCTGAAATATTCCCGATATTCCCTTCCTATAAATCCCTACATTACGTTTGTGGTCTTGGTCTTGTCTCAGTCTCGGGTCTCTCGGTCTCTTCCAGGTCTCGGACTCAGATAACTGAGATGCCGTTTCACACCAAGGTGACAGAATCTGGTGATCAGCAGTTCTTCCTCTTGTTAATGTACAGTTTTGTAAATTATTTGTATTTTGCATTTGATTTAATGTTTTGGTGCATCTGCATGTGTCTGTATTTAATTACAGTTTTGTGTACGGCCTTGTTTGAATAAATATATGGCATCATTGGCCTTTGAATAATATTTGCATATCATTGTGATTGATTAAGCATCAGTGATGCTGATATAATCTGATTACGTTAATGGTAAATAATGTAATTTCAAGTCGATAATTGTGTGTTTCTTTAATATTTAAAATTCAGGTTTCATCTCCAAATTCAGTCCAATTTAAATCAGTAACATTTACTATTCATGAAACTGGAACAACTGAAGTACACTGCACGGGGTGATACGCACAGATATTTTAAAGTTTGGCAGCCATTTTTATCTTATTTTAAAGAGAAATTTCTGACAGTGTAGCCCCCCTTTTCTTTTTTTTTTTTTTTTGTGTATGTGTCTGTATGTATGCATATAGATTATTCGATTACATTTCTTTATGGGTATGTGTTTTATACATTACATTGTCTTTACATGCCATACCATATGCATACATTGCATCTGTTTTTGTATGTATTGCTGCGGTTTTATTTTCATGATGTTTGCATTTATTTGTACTTATTTTATGGTTCTGGGGTACCAAGTTCTAATGTAAATATAATTGGAAAAATCAATAAACATATTTGAATAATTAATTTCGTATCCATTCCTTTTCTGAGGTGGAGGGGGGTGTTGGAGCTGGTTATTCTGCTAGAGGACTTTGGGACTAGTTAGTAGTCGTGTCAATCCTTAAAAGCACTGGAGTCAATCCTCCAATAGTGTAGAAATAGTGGTAGTGCAGTCGCCACACATATCTGATCTCAGCTGATGATGGAAACATTTATAGTGAGTTCAACATCATCATCCACTTCTCTGTGTTATTGTGCTGCAGTTGAATACAAGCTCATATGGAAACTAGCTGAACCAGGATGGAGCTGATGTTCTACAATCACACAGGATCAGGACATTACTAGGTTTGTTTTGGTCTCGATCTTGAGCTGAACTAGTCTCGGGCTCGACACTCTCTGGTCTTGCTAGTGTCTTGGTCTCGGTTTGGGCGGTCTTGACTACAAGTCTACGTTACTCTACGTTATCCTCCGCTTGAATCGTTTCAGGAAGCTTAGGCCTTCTGTTTGCCGTAGACCAGTGGTTCCCAAACTGGGGGGTGCGCCCCCTAGGGGGGGCGTGGCGCTATTGCAATGGCAGCGAGGTTGGAAGGTAGATTCATTTAAAAAAAAAAAAAAAAACGGGGACCTGCTGCTTCAGGGCCCACAACTACCCGGTGCTACTGGAAGGAAGATGCATGTGGTAATCTCTAACCTGAAACCCCGGTCTGAGAGGATCTGTAACATGAAACAAGCCCACCCCACTCACTGAAAAGGTGTGGGGATTAAAGATGACATTTTTGCAGAGCAATTGTTGAAATTGAATTGATTTGTTTAGCTGTTGCTGCTTTTTTTCCTCAGGGAGCTGGTTATTTTTGGAAAAAAATATGTTGAAAGTAATGCATATTGTATTGTACAGAAAAAAGGAAAAAAAAGAAATGTGTTGCACACGTGCAGCAAGCCCACTCACATCACTGAAAAGATGTGGGGATTAAAGGTGTAATTTTTGTAGAGCAAATGTTCAGATTTTGGCTCCTGTTTGTATTGTTGTTGTTTCAATCTCTGTGAGCTGGTCAGGTTGAAAATCTATTTTTACAGAGATGGACAGTTTTTTCGCACATATGTTCCATATATGAAATAAATTGCATTCGCATTTGAATGCAAAAGATGTGTGTGTCTGTGTTGAGGTCGGGGGGGGCTCGAAAATTCTGTTACGTACAAAAGGGGGGCCTGGCAAAAAAAGTTTGGGAACCACTGCCATAGACGTTTGAACTCTGCGGATACACACCCGGATCTCGCCGCTGTCGTCTCCCGTCGCGAGGCGTTGGCTGTCCCAGGAGAATCGGCAGCTCCGGACACAATCCCGGTGACCGCTCAACGTGTAGGAGCACCGCCAGGACTCACACAGCCACAACTACAATGAAGAAAGTAATCCAAGAGGGAAAGGTAGAAGTGATTAATGATAATCCCATCATTTTCTAACAAGGTTATGAAAAACTTGGCTAAATTTAGAGACAACTATTTACTTTCGGAAGATAATGGACCAGCACATTTGTGAAACAGAGTGCAACTAAATTGGAAATTCAAAAAGACAAAGCGTGCGATGCCTATGTTCATTACAGAAATTAGCATAGCATTTCCATTTCTTCTTTGAACTCCTCCCTTTCTTTGCCTTCCTAGTTTTTTTCCTTCTGTTCCTTCACCATCCTGCTCTCATACTGTGTTTCTCCTCTTCCCTGCATCCCGTGTTGCACCAAAAATAATACAGCTCATAATTAGACGCTTCATTTGGCAGACGACTAACTAACTCCGCGAAGCACAGCTCCATTTATCCTGAAGGTCGGGACGAAAGAAAGAGGGAAGAAAGCGGGGCAGGGAGGACGAGTAAGGAACAGAACAGACCTCCTTTTTGTGGCGCCCCACAAACAAACTCAGCGCCGAGCCTTTTGGTTGCAGGAACCCTGGGATTGTTTGTGTGTTTGGAGTTAGCGATGCCCCGACTCGGTCTGGAGAGCAAGCACTATGAGGCTGGCGGCTCACCAGCCCCGGAAAACACACACCTCAATTAAGATCCTTGCCAAATCCATAAAAAACACATTATCTCTCACTACAATTCATTGACAAAAGCCAGGCTGGCCGGGGGCCAGGTCCAAATTCCCGTGTGAAACCCGGTGGCCGTGGCTCTCGATCAAGTAATTCACCGAATGCCAGATGGATCGGATTTGAATCGCTTCTAAATGCGAGACGCCAATTTTCAGTAATGGCAGAATAACTGATTGAGAAGTTAAAATCTGTGAACCAACGACGACTTTCACATGAACATGAACACATGAAGGCCTCACTAGAGTTCCCTCCTCTACAGATGATGATTGTTTAACCCTTGTACTGTCTTCGGGTCAAGGAAGGAGGAAGGGAAGAAGGAAGGAAAGAAGGAAGGAAGGAAGAATGAAAAGAAGGAAAGAAGGAAGGAAGGGAGGAAGGAAGGGAGGAAAGAAGGAAGGGAGGGAAGAAGGAAGGAAGGGAAAAAGGAAGGAAGGAAGGAAGGAAGGAAGGAAGGAAGGAAGGAAGGAAGGAAGGAAGGAAGGAAGGAAGGAAGGAAGGAAGGAAGGAAGGAGGGAAGGAAGGAAGGAAGGAAGGAAGGAAGGGAAAAAAGAAGGAAGGAAGGAAGGGAGGGAGGGAAGAAGGAAGGAAGGGAAAAAAGAAGGAAGGAAGGAAGGAAGGAAGGAAGGGAAAAAAGAAGGAAGGAAGGAAGGAAGGAAGGAAGGGAGGGAAGAAGGAAGGAAGGGAAAAAAGAAGGAAGGAAGGAAGGAAGGGAGAGAAGAAGGAAGGGATGGAAGAAGGAAGGAAGGAAGGAAGGAAGGAAGGAAGGAAGAATGAAAAGAAGGAAAGAAAGAAGGAAGGAAGGAAGGAAGGAAGAATGAAAAGAAGGAAGGAAGGAAGGAAGGAAGGAAGGAAGGAAGGGAGGGAGGGAGGGAGGAAAGAAGGAAGGAAGGGAAAAAGAAGGAAAGAAAGAAGGAAGGAATGGAGAAAATAAGGAAGGAAGGAAGGAAGGAAGGAAGGAAGGAAGGAAGGAAGGAAGGAAGGAAGGAAGGAAGGAAGGAAGGAAGGAAGGAAGGAAGGAAGGAAGGAAGGAAGAAAGGAAGGAAGGAAGGAAGGAAGGGAAGGAAGGGAGGGAGGGAGGAAATAAGGAAGGAAGGGAAAAAGAAGGAAAGAAAGAAGGAAGGAATGGAGAAAATAAGGAAGGAAGGAAGGAAGGAAGGAAAGAAGGAAGGAAGGAAGGAAGGAAGGAAGGAAGGAAGGAAGGAAGGAAGGAAAGAAGGAGAATTAGGTCATTTTGACCCGAAGACAGCACGAGGGTTAAGAGCAGTGTGTGCAGAAAGCTGCTTCTCCCGCCGCCCACGGAATCCGTCAAAGTCGGGCCAAAGTCGAGCGCAGCGGTGCTGGTAAACAGCAAGCCTGGCAAAAGTTGGATCAAGACAGCGAGGTGGGTCAGAAGTTGGGCAGCCAGCCCGCGGGGCCCCTCGGCCGGCGGGGCCACGGCTCTCTTCAGGCTGGAGATGTATGCATGAGGACAGCCCGACCTGCAGCCAGCTCAGCAGGTCTGCGGCAACATAATCTCCGAGGTCTCCACCTCCTACCAGCCTCGGATATCTAGAGCTGCATTGCATCTATGTGTCATAAGTGATCAGTTCAACAGGAGCTTTGAGAGGAGACACCGCTGCGTAATCGGTTGAGCTGTTGCTCCAGGCAAAGATGGGTATATTTCATCTCATGGGCATGTGTGTGTGTGTGTGTGTGTGTGTGTGTGTGTGTGTGTGTGTGTGTGTGTGTGTGTGTGTGTGTGTGTTGAACCTTAGCAGAGTTGTCAGCAGAGGTGGTGGCAAAGAGACATCCATCCGGCGAGACATGACAGGAAGGAAGGAAGGAAGGAAGGAAGGAAGGAAGGAAGGAAGGAAGGAAGGAAGGAAGGAAGGAAGGAAGGAAGGAAGGAAGGAAAAAATGAAGGAAGGAAGGAAGGAAGGGAGGAAGGGAGGGAAGAAGGAAGGAAGGAAGGAAAGAAGGAAGGAAGGAAGGAAGGAAGGAAGGAAGGAAGGAAGGAAGGAAGGAAGGAAAGGAGGAAGGAAGGAAGGAAGGAAGGAAGGAAGGAAGGAAGGAAGGAAGGAAGGAAGGAAGGAAGGAAGGAAGGAAGGAAGGAAGGAAGGAAGGAAGGAAGGAAGGAAAAAATGAAGGAAGGAAGGAAGGGAGGGAAGAAGGAAGGAAGGAAGGAAGGAAAGAAGGAAGGAAGGAAGGAAGGAAGGAAGGAAGGAAGGAAGGAAGGAAGGAAGGAAGGAAGGAAGGAAAGGAGGGAGGGAGGGAGGGAGGGAAGAAAGAAAGAAAGAAAGAAAGAAAGAAAGAAAGAAAGAAAGAAAGAAAGGTAGGAAGGAAGAATGAAAAGAAGGAAAGAAAGAAGGAAGTAAGGAAGGAAGGAAGAATGAAAAGAAGGAAAGAAGGAAGGAAGGAAGGAAGGAAGGAAGGAAGGAAGGAAGGAAGGAAGGAAGGAAGGAAGGAAGGAAGGAAGGAAGGAAGGAAGGAAGGAAGGAAGGAAGGAAGGAAGGAAGGCATATATGTGTCATAAGTGATCAGTTCAACAGGAGCTTTGAGAGGAGACACCGCTGCGTAATCGGTTGAGCTGTTGCTCCAGGCACAAACGGGTATATTTCATCTCATGGGCATGTGTGTGTGTGTGTTTGTGTGTGTGTGTGTGTGTGTGTGTGTGTGTGTGTGTGTGTGTGTGTGTGTGTGTGTGTGTGTGTGTGTGTGTGTGTGTGTGTGTGTGTGTGTGTGTTGAACCTTAGCAGAGTTGTCAGCAGAGGTGGTGGCAAAGAGACATCCATCCGGCGAGACATGACAGGACAGAATCGCTCCGGGATGAGTCTCCACGTCCTGCAGTTTCTCCCCGGACTCCGTGTCCCACACCTGTTAGAGAGCAGGGGGAAGACGGATTATTTACCGTTTGATTTCCTGCCGCTGATAAACGCGGGGCGAATGTGTGCGTGGGCGTTTGACTTTCACCTTCACAGTGCCGGTGAGGGAACAGGACAGCAGTCTCGAGTCATTGGACGCGACAGAGCGCAGGGAGAAGCGTCTGACTTGCTCCTTGTGACCCCGGAGTACTTTACACTCGCCTGATCTCCACTTCCAAACCCACAGGGAGCAACAGAGGTAGCAGCATTTCAACACCTGATACTTTCAGCTTCAATCTACCCTATACTAGATTAAGAGTTGTGTAAAGCTAAACAACACCTCTAGCATTATTAACTCACTGTTGAAGCCCGGCTCAAAGCTAATCGATCATCCCAGTGGCAAAACACGCTATTTATGTAGTACACTTTCTGCATTGGGGGGATGCTGCAAAAAACTTCCCCCGCCACAAAGCCTTTGACAATGAATGATGCAGTGAAGGCTCCTGTACAATATTTAAGTAAGGTCCGGAGTGCATAAATGTACTATTAACGGTGCTGCTGACTGCAGAATTTCATGTTTCTCCTTCCATTTTTTCTGCTTTTCCATCTTTAATTCAGGTGTGCTGGTTAAATACTAATGTATATGCAGTGTTGGGACTAACACGTTATTTAGTAACGCGTTACAGTAACGCCGTTAGTTTTGCGGTAACTAACGCATTACTTTTTAAATTCAGTAATGCAGTTACCGTTACCAAACGGTGCGTTACTCCGTTATTTCTGGCTACAGTGAAGCTTTTTTTCCCCAAACGCGGAGACCAGAGGAAACGTAGTGTGTGTGATCAAAAACATGACGGTCATGAGCCAAGAAAAGGCGAGTTTCGCAACGTGGAGATATTGTCATTACAGCAATCTAGGGCTGGGCGATATATCGAGATTTTAATATATATCGATATATTTTCAAACGCGATATGGTACGAGACAATATCGTTTATATCGATTTAAAATAAAAAAAATATATATATTTTTATTTTTTATTTTTTTGATATAGCTTATTTTGTGACAAATTGACTTGAATGTTTTATTTGAGATTTGCACAAATGTTTTGTTATTTGCACAACTGTCAACCTCAGTGGAAAAGTCTGCCTGTTACTGTCTACATTGTATTAATTGTACAGTGTATTTTAATTTAATTGTTATGCAGGAAAGGGAAATTTGTTTTATTTTATTCAAGAAGCATTTTTATTCTATATATGCAGGCAGTTTATTTTTATTTCATTTGTTTTATACATTTTGATATTGTGTAGACCTCTGTTAATAAAGGTACCTTTGTGACATTTGGCTTTGTATTAAAACTGACTGTTCTTTTAAGGGTTTGCCTCAGAAAAAAATGAAGCTAACAGAGATGCTATGCTATAATGCTTTGGGGGAAACCCCAATTAAGGCACAGAAAAAATATCGAGATATATATCGAGTATCGCCATTCAGCTAGAAAATATCGAGATATGACTTTTGGTCCATATCGCCCAGCCCTACAGCAATCCCTCGTTTTTCGCAGGGGTTACATTCCAAAAAGAACCTGTGATAAGTGAAATTCTTTTTACAATTATTATGGAAGGCTTCAAATTGCGGAGATCAGCACCGCCTCGCACGTATTCCACTGCTCTTCTGAGCCGCTGCATCCTGACTCTGTAGCGTCTTTTTCTCCTAAAGCCGCGGTGCAGGTGTGTTTTTTCGAGAGAAGAAAATAGTTATGGGTCGTTTTGTCGCTCTTTTTTCTTCTGGGCAAAAAGATTCTTATAAACCGACATGCCACCATTGGTTATTATATTTGAGGACTGTAATGAACGATTCATCAAAGGCTCCTGTTCTTCAGCTCTTGCTGAAGCTCATTGGCCGTTCTCAGCTTGTTGCTAAGCAACCAGCGTTATTGATACAGGAAGTGAAGAAGCGGGGAGACTGTTTAGCCAATCAGAATGCAGAACACGATGCACAATGCAAATCCATACAGTACCTGCTGAAATGAAGGCTAGAGGGGCATTAATGGGAGCATTTAAAAACATGTTTTTATTTAAAGTAACTCAATAGTTACTTTTCATAGTAACGCATTCATTTTTGGTCTAAGTAACTGAGTTACAAACTAGTAACGGTAACTAGTTACTATTTTTCAGTAATTAGCACAACACTGTGTATATGTGACGTTGAAACAACCAGAGCGCCTGGAGTAGACAGTGAGGCAGGTAAATTGAGAAAAATCTCGATGCAAAATAGACAGAATGACCCATCAACAGCGGTTTTAATGTTCAACCCTGCACCTTTTCCTCCCCGTCTTTAGTCTGAAGGTTAAAAATGCATCTCCACGCAACATCAGTGTCATCAACATTCACCCCGTGTTTGCGTTATCATCAAAGACACACACTGCCCTTTCCTCGCCGGAAACATGTCAAACAGCAACAATCTGAATAGTTTCCGAATAAGCAGTTGATGTGACGTTCCGGGCAACGGCGGCATGAATGCAGAATGAGGAGCTGTGCTGCCGGGGAGGGAAGAAAGTGCTGCAGTGGACAGGTCTGTGGGCACAAGGAAGAGATGAAGGAGGAGAAGGAGGAGGAAAGAGATGAGCAGGGAGCTGGGGAAAAGGGAAATGAGCAACAGAGCATGAATGGTGGAGTTGACAGAGCGTTAACGGCCATACACACACACAGACAGCTGTACGCGGTCAACACAGAAGCAGGGGAGAGATAAAGAGCTATCGAGAATGATGCAGCCAGAAGCAAAGAGAGGGTAAAGAAACAAGAGAGGGGGATGAAGGTGAGAGGTGAAGAGGCGGACAGAGAGGCCGGTAGAGTGCAACAGGTAGGTGAGGATAAAGGCGCCGCGGAGACCCCAAACACCGCCAGGATGAGCGGTTCCACACAGCAGGTATTTTTACTCAAGGTGAAGAACAGTGAGGAGTAATCAACATCAGAAAAGAAAAATGGGAAGCAAGCTGGGAGCGGACCAGCAGGGGGGCCGGTTAGGGAGGAAAAGCAGTTGAGGGATGGATGAGGGACAGGGTGATGAATGGGAGGAGGAGAAACAAATACAGAAAACCGAAACGCAAGAACGCGAGGAGAGAAACGGGGCGGTCCAGCCTACTCTTAAGCTGGGCATACACTGTGCGATATTTTAAATCGTTTGATTCAGCCCCATCTCAAACTGCACATCTAGATCGCTGAGTTCAAAAGTTCACAGCCCACGATTTAAACGTGCGTCCTGCCCACCCGATCAAAGGTTATGGGGATCCTTTATTTTTTTTATATATATATAAAAAAAATCCCCAAATATCTGTACTGTTTCTGATTGGGTGGGCACTGCGCATCATTTTTAGACACAACAATGAACGCATACCGCAAAAGTTGTGTCTCGGCGGAGGGAAGTGTTCAGAACAGCGCAGAGCGCACACACTAAAGGCTGATTTATGGTTCCGCGTTACACCAACGCAGAGCCTACGGCGTAGGGTACGCAGCGACCCGCACCGTACGTGGAAATGCAGTCTTTTTTCTGCTATTAAAACATGATTTGTAATGTGAATTTGCAACACTTAAAGGAGCTGTATGTAAGAGCAATAATAAAACGAATCATAAAATGACCCCGATATGTCAACAGACATTTAAAAATCATGTTAATTTCAAATACTTATGTCACTGACAACAGCACTCAAGCCAGGATATTCCAGTTTAAAAAGAGGAGTTGCAGCCCTCAACTGATGTTTATGTTGTCATTTTTTGTTTTGGCCTGAAGCTCCACCCTCCACCTATCTCCCAATCACCAAGTCAGTATTGTTTCTGAAGCTCCACCCTCCACCTATCTCCCAATCACCAAGTCAGTATTGTTTCTGAAGCTCCACCCTCCACCTATCTCCCAATCACCAAGTCAGTATTGTTTCTGAAGCTCCACCCTCCACATATCTCCCAATCACCAAGTCAGTATTGTTTCGGCATCCGGGTTGCCAGCTCGGCTCTAATTATGGCAGCCATGGCAGCCTACGTTCCTGCTGCATTCTGCAGCCTACCTGGCAACCTCTGGTCGGGGGGAGGAGGGGGAGGGGACACGCCGCTCAACAATATTTTGAAAGTGACTGCAGTACCAGTTTTGGACATTTCTTACAGACGGCTCCTTTAAACTAAAAATAATAGTTTTTGACGTGACATCAGAGATTGCGCATGCTCTCTGCGAAAGGATGAGGCAAATCGGGTCGTAGCTGCTTCAACTGTGCGATTCCTTCACGAGGAGCGACCAGGATTTCAAACACGCTTGATTTTCTTGCGACCTCACGATTCGTGATCGGGAGCTCGTCGTGAGGTGTTAATCTCTCGTCGTTACCCCACGTATACTGCACGAGGCACGACCAACGATTGGGTCAAAATCCGTCCAGATCCAAAAAATAGTCGCACGACTTCGGCTCAAAACGAGCCGATAATCGCACAGTGTATGTCCGGCTTTATGGTGGCGTCCTCAGAGGACGTGATCAGCGTTTGGCCGTTCTGGCTGAACTGGCAGTGGAGCGCGGTCTTAGTGTGGCCGTAGTGAGTCCTGGAGGGATCTCCAACACCTGCAGGGGCAGAACAACAACCCACAGCACTCAGGAAACTAATCCTCAAGTAAACAGCGTGAGCTGGGAGCAAAACTAAAAGTGCTTGGCTGAAATAGTTGAAAAAAAAAGTAATTTAAAATGAATAACTAAGAAGAGATTGGGGAGAATGCAAGGAGGATTAGGAGCAAAGAAGTCTGACGTGATGAGCAGGTAAACAAACAGAGAACTTCAAGTAGAGGAAATCTGCAGAGACTGATGCTACATGGATTCATTCATGCGGAGCACCTTATTAGACTCATGTGGAACCAGGTGTTGCTCCGACTAGAAGACACGTGTAGTGACTGAAGTACACGGAAAAGACTATTTCAAGTCCTTGAATGCTGGTAGATTATTAATAAAGGAGAAGGCGACAGCAAATCTCCTCACAGAACCTCTTATCAATACAGTCAATTCACATAATCATGGAAATGAAGTAGCTCAGAAACATCCAGTGCACGCGTCAGCTCTACACTGTGCACGAGCACGGACAGATTTTAGCCTCGTTTTCTTTTAAACAATTGTTCACTGCAGAAATTGGTCCCCAGTACTGCACACAGGCTGGCTGTAAAAAGTATGAAACCCCAACAAATACCGTTCTGTGGGAAATGCCATCCTAAAAACCAACCAAAGATGAGCTGTAACTGATTAGTACTCGAGTTGTAAAAATAAATCAGGGGGGATGGTGGATTTTATCATATGGGGACAGATAATTTGTGCTGATTACAAATAATATAATATATTACAAATAATAGCATTGACCAAAATACCTGCAGAAATACTGCAGGAATGACATAGCAGCAGTTAAATGCAGCCTTCTGTAAGTTTTAAATATCCACTGGGCTTACATCAAATACATCAAAACAACAATAAAAAACAGTTTTCTGAACTTATCAATATGACTCTGTCCTTCACAGGATAAGTAAAATGGATCACTGCAAAAACTCAAAATCTTAACAAGAATATTTGTCTTATTTCTAGTTAAAATGTCTCATTTTAGTAAAAAAAATCTTATTACACTTAAAACAAGACTCATCACTGGAAAAAACAACAATTTTCACCTGTTTCAAGTAGATTTTCACTTGAAAAAAGTAGAAAAATCTGCCAGTGGAACAAGGTTTTTTTTGCTTGTAATAAGAAGATAAATCTTGTCCCACTGGCAGATTTTACTACTTATTTAAAGTGAAAATGTACTTGAAACCGGTGAAAATTGTCAAATAAGTTATTTTTCTGGTGTTATTTTTCTGGTGATGACTCTAAATGTTGAAATAGCAGTAAAACCACATTCATTGATGAAATGACATAAGGGATGGAAAGGGGGGATGGCAGTTTTACAGGGGGGATGATTTGGACCGTTTTTATTTCAGGGGGGGATGCCATCCCCCCTCATCTCCCCTCAACTCCAGTACTGGCTGCAACTGATCATAAATATACGTGTAATGCAGTAAAATAAGAACATAATCCATATTTGGAGTAGCCTGATGGTCAGTAACAGCATATGGACAACGATGCCCCGAAACAACCAAGTCTCCCAGTTCAGCTCTCAGCTGACTGGACCTTTGTTGCCTCTGTCCTCTTTCCCCACATTCCCTTTCCATCGCAACTCTAAACATCCAATTAAAGAGCTAGAAGTCACACCTCGGTAAAAATGTGAGAAATGCCCAGGCTTAGGCAATAGTTAACCACCGGTACTTGTGTAATAAAACGGGCCGAACCAAAGGGAATAAGCCGAGCAGATGAAGCTCCAGCACCTGCAGTTCTGGAGAGAGCTGAAGAAAGCTCAACAGCAACACTTGGGATTTTAGCCAGCACTGAAATATTCATGTTGGTTGAAATGTCTGAGCAGAACGAGCCTTAGGGCACGCCGGCCGTGTTTGTTAAACTTCTCCTTCTGAAACGTGTGTATTGAAAGACTGAGGGAGCGTCTCGTTGTGTTGGTGATGGTTTTTACAGAGATCCAGCTCGAGGATCTCCAGCATGATGTGCATGTTAAATACCTCAAGTTTCTTAATAAAAGAAATATCTTTCAGTGAATCACCTTGAGAAATATAAAAGCAAGCTAATTCAAAAAGAGGGAAACTTTCGTTTTTAATAGACGGATCCTGCATGATCCTTGAGATAGCAGACGCACACACTAACTACTAGAGTCAGCCTTTGCTATTTCTATATTTAAAAAGCCCTTTGAAAAAGGTAAACTATGTACAAACATGGCGATTATTGATCGTGGAGCACTCAGAAATTCAAACACTTTCTACTTTCCCAACTACATGAAAGCTGCAGGCTGCCCCTGCATTGAGCTGCTGCCAGTTACAGTCACGAGGAGAAGGTCAGCCGTCGAGAGATCCTGCAGCCAAATGTCCTCAATACCTGACTAGCAGTCAGCACACACACACACACACACACACACACACACACACACACACACACACACACACAAACTCACACACAAGCGTGAGCAACTGCACTTCATTAGTGACAAAAAAGCAGCTACTTTCTTTCCTCTGATGCATTTTTTTCAACAAATTTGTCAACGTTTTTCTTAGTTGGGGCAAAAAGCCAGCGACTGAGACCATAATAAGATTGTTACTCATTATCATCCAGTATACAGGACTGTCTCAGAAAATTAGAATATTGTGATGAAGTAATTTATTTTCTGTAATGCAAAAATGTCATACATTCTGGATTCATTACAAATCAACTGAAATATTGCACGCCTTGTATTATTTTAATATTGCTGATCATGGCTTACAGCTTAAGAAAACTCAAATATCCTATCTCAAAAAATTAGAATACTCTGGGAATCTTAATCTTAAACTGTAAGCCATAATCAGCAATATTAAAATAATAAAAGGCTTGCAATATTTCAGTTGATTTGTAATGAATCCAGAATGTATGACATTTTTTTTAATTGCATTACAGAAAATAAAAAACTTTATCACAATATTCTAATTTTCTGAGACAGTCCTGTAATTGTTTTAAAGAAGTCAAAATAAAAAAAAATGGATGCGCGGCAGTCATCACAAGCCCTGAAAATTGTCACAGGGCGCCACCTGCTGTAAGTTCAGAAACAATACCTGAAAAACCTTGAGTCTAAGTAGAAACCACATGTTCATTTTAAAGATTTTTGAAATTCTAGTGGTAATATGTATAAAAGGGCAACAAAACTGCATGCACACAGATAATTATCAGTCAATCACAAAGATCCAGCTGTAGATTAATCCAATCATCAGTATGCTTATTCACAATCACAATTTTCTGGTGTCTTTCTACAAGTGCTCCATAGAGAACATGCCGACAAAATGCATCTGTGTTTGGTTTACCAGCATCACGGTGGCTCAAAGGAAGGCTCTACAAAGGGTTGTGAATACAGCCCAAAACATCATGGGTTGCCCTCTCACTGGAGGATTTACACAGCGAATTAAAAAGGCAAAACATATCACAAAGGTCACATCTCACCCTCTCTGTTTGCACTGTTGCCCTCAGGTAGACGGAACAGAGCGATAAAAACAAGAACAACCCGATTCAGAGACAGTTTTTATCCTACAGCTGCAACAAAGCTCAATCTACTCAAAAACAAACTGTAACTGATATGAGGGATTGTGTGGATGTGTAGGCTATTTTTAATTATTTATTGGATTTAATCAGTTAATTGTAAATGATTTATATACTATAGTACTATAGTACTACTACAGCACTGAGTGGTGACACTTTTAATTTCGTTGTTGCCCATTAAAAACCACTAGTTGATTCACTATTCTGAAATGCACTGGCACACAATGTGAGGACGCCAGAAGTAAAAGCGAAAGTAAAAAGAATAACAATAATTAAAGCACAATGCAATAAAAGCATGAATGATTTCATTCCAGATCTTGAAATGACTTGAAGAGTTTCAGTTTGGCCACGATCCATAATCGATCATAACCGATTAGTTTTTTGTTTTTTTTAAACCAGAGAACAGATATTCTCATCAAAATGAAAGTGAGAATCAAAAATAACTCCCAAGTTATATCAAGATGTTATGACAAAGAGAGTGGTGTGACCTGGTTTGTGGAAGGAAAATTTCTGATTATATGACCAAAAAGAAAACAAACAGAAGAGAAGAGAGGTATAGGATGAGAAATACTAGTTAGGAGATACTTAGAAAGTCACTATTCTTAAGATAAGACCTGAACCAGAGCGGAATTTCAATAATGCAAACATAAAATCAAATGTTCTTCACGAGGTTTATATATAATTTGACATATACCTGCAGCCAAAAATTGCTACAAAACCTGCTGCCAACCTCATCTGAAAGAGAAGAAGCTTGGCACACACTCGGCACAGGGCAGGTGGAAATCGTGCCTTATATGAGAAGTAAGTTGGAGTAAGTTCAACACTTGTTCGACAAACTAACATGCCTCTGCTGTATCCGTCTCATCTCCCTCCACGGCTTCTTTTTCTCCTTCTCTGAGCTCAAGAGCTTTAATCAAACCATCTGTGCGCCTGTTAAATGAGTTAAATGAGTCCCTCCATCACTGCTCTCTGGGTCCAGGCCCAAGAGGGAAAAAAAAACACATGAAGGGTCAGAAAAGAACGATAATTAAAATAATTAAGTCCTGTATTCATTGAGAGAGCAGGACGCCGGCCTGGCCGCAGCACTACTTAAGTGTGAGTTTTAAACGCATTCACACACAGAAAAACACACGATTACATCAAAGAAAGCTCGGATCTCATTATCTGTCCACAACAATTTATCACCAGGACAAAGAAGAGCGGAGCAAAGAGCTCCATGAACAAAGAGAATCAGTGATGATACAAAACAAAAAATGTAAAGAAAAAAAAAGGATGTGACATATGTGACACATCCAATCAAAGCAGCAGTGAAGAGTCCTGGGAATATAAATCTGAGTTAAAAAAGAAAGGGAAGAAAACGAGACAAATGAAAGGAAAGGGAGATGAAAGAGGTGTTTGTAGCCGAGCTGACGTGCGGCTGACGGGGACAGGCAAGTGGTCGATCTAACGTCAGATCTTATGAGTCCACGTGGGATGAATAACACTCTCTACAGCATCGCCAAAAACAGATTCACACTAAATCTGACACAAATAAATGCATCATAGTTTTACCCGGAGGAACGAGGGATATCAGCAAAGCAAAACGACTGCCAACAATTACACATTTATCAAATAGTAGAGGAAAAAACTCTAACCTGGGATGTAACTAAAGCTCTAAGAGCCCAATATTAGGTTGTTTAATGAATGTTTAGGGGTTTGTTTCATCCAATCAACAGTGAAAACACAAGAAAAGAAGTGTATACTGTATGTAGAGGTAATGGGTCCGTCACACACTCCGTCTTACCTGCACAGCGCCGTTCTCAAGACCAAGCACCGGCCGACCTCTGTCTGCAGAGACTGGTACACTGATCCTGGACGACATTTCCCCAGACTGCAACACGGCCGATCCCGTCATCCCACGAGAACCTGCCACAAACGCACGCACAACAAAACTTTTTCCTCAAAAAAATGACACGCGCATGTGATAAATATGTGTTCCAGCAGAAAACCCCCCCCACTCCGTCATCCTCGTCCTGCTACAGACGTGCCGTCGGGTGTTTTCCCCGCAGCTCACCTGCAGTCTGTTGCTCTGGTCCGCAGCCGACACGGTGACGTCCTCGTCGTCAAAGATGACGTCAGAATCTCTCTTCAGACAGATGGCAGAGGACGTGTGGACCTTCTGGGTCTCCCATAACTGCAAAATGAGAAACACCCAGTACTGGAGTTGAGGGGGATGAGAGGGGATGGCATCCCCCCTGAAATAAAAACGGTCAAAATCATCCCCCCTGTAAAACTGCCATCCCCCCTTTCTATCCCTTTTTTACTGCTATTTCAACATTTAGAGTCATCACCAGAAAAATAACACCAGAAAAATAACTTATTTGACAATTTTCACCTGTTTCAAGTAGATTTGAACTTGAAATAATTAGGAAAATCTGCCAGTGGGACAAGATTTATCTTCTCGTTACAAGCAAAAAAATCTTGTTCCACTGGCAGATTTTTCTACTTATTTCAAGTGAAAATCTACTTGAAACAGGTGAAAATTGTTGTTTTTGTAATGAGATTTTTTCACTAAAATGAGACATTTTAACTAGAAATAAGACAAATATTCTTGTTAAGATTTTGAGTTTTTGCAGTGATGTCTCACCTCTTTTTCTTGGTTCAAAGATATAATATCATTTCTGTTGAACAGTGTTGAGTGGAGAAAAAAAGTCTAATAACTAATTGAGCAGCTCTATCCTGTGAAGGACAGAGTCATATTGATAAGTTCAGAAAAGTGTTTTTTATTGTTGTGTTTTGATGTATTTGATGTAAGCCCAGTGGATATTTAAAGCTTACAGAAGGCTGCATTTAACTGCTGCTATGTCATTCCTGCAGTATTTCTGCAGGTGTTTTGGTCAGTGCTATTATTTGTAATATATTATATTATTTGTAATCAGCAAAAATTATCTGTCCCCATATGATAAAATCCACCACCCACCCTGATTTTTTTTTTACAACTCGAGTACTGGATACACCATACATGAAAACGCCTAAAGAGGCAATAATGCAAGAGAAAAAAGCTAAATACTGTCATAATTTGTCACATTTTATATTATAATCAATCTCCAGCAGATATGAATTTAGGATAACTTCACTTTAAACTCATAATTCGCACAACAAAATAATAGTTTCTTAATAATAGTTTAGTTTTACTGTTATTTCTTTACTTAATAATCATATTTTACGCCTAATTATTATCTGTCTGTTTAATATACATCTTTATATTATGTTTAAAGCTTATAGTTTATAGCTTATATAAGTTTATATAGTGTATATTTATATAGATGTATATAATAGTTGTATTTTCTAGATTTTGATATAATATTTATGTAATATTTATATTGTGTATATACTTATATGGATAATTATGTAATAATAGGCATGTTTACGGAGTATTTATATAGATTATATTTATATGGATATTGTGTAGATATAATAATAGCAATAATGTAAATCCATAGTGTTATAAAGGGGTAGGAAGGAACTAGGAAAAAGTGTACACTTCTTCCTATTCCTTTTTTTCGAAAATATGTTAATATATAGATGTAAATGTTTATCTTTTTATTATTATTTTTACTTTCATTTTATATACATGTTCGAAATAAAAAATTCAATTCATAAAGCACACACTAATTATAAACCACACAGCAAAGAATAGGGACTTTTGTCAAGGCTGGAAGCGATTATTCATGTTTTCTTTTTTCTTTATGGGGAAATTAGCTCCCAGATACAAACGTCTCATCTTGCAAGCCTTCACATGTACAGTACGCGCTTCTTCTTACCCTGACGGTCTCGTCATGCGAGCAGGAGAGCAGCTGTGAGCCGTCAGGAGAAAAGTGCACCCGCTGGACCCAGTTCAGGTGGCCGCTGCAGTCGGCCCTCTTCTTCACGTCCTTGAGGTCCCACAGCTTCAGGATCGTCGTGTTCAGACACACAGAGAACCAGACAGTCACGTCTCAACACACACTGTTTTCCAGATAAAGGTCAGAGTTGTGCTCCAAGAAAAGAAACTCCCATGAAACATCTGTTTTACCTCCACGGCGTAGTTGGAGAAGGCGATGGCCAGCAGGTTGGTGGTGGGACAGGCGTGGCAGTAGTGATGTCAAACAACATGTCTGATGTCTCCACATCAAACACCTGCAAGACCAACGCCGAATCAGTGTCTAATCTATCTTCACACCCGATAACAACACATTTAGAAACATAAATACTACAACATAACACTACAACATAACAGTATTGGGTGAATGGGTAGATCTGTGTATATTTATGTAGAGAAATGGGCAGCAAATTATATATATATATATATATATATATATATATATATATATATATATATATATATATATATATATATATATATATATATATATATATATATATATGTATATATAGTGTAAATAAGTATATTTATATAAATATTAATATGGGCATGTGTGTACAAATATACAGAAATATTCAACTATGTGTATGTATGTATGCATGTATAAGTATGTGTGTGAGTATAATTACAGTATATAATAATAATAATAATAATAATAATAATAATAATAATAATAATAATAATAATAATAATAATAATAATAATAATACTGTTACTTAGCAGTGTGAGTACAGTTTGTGAATATTTATAAATACAGGTTAAAAGATCAGTGAATGGGGGTAGGACTAAATAAGTCTACACTTCTTCCTACTCCTTTTTTTTGGCACATGTAAATCAAGATAGCAAGTTTTAAAGGATGAAATTCTTTGTTTTGTTGTTGTTTTCTTAAACTTCTCATGAAGTGTTGTTTCTTTTTTTTACATGTACAAAAAAAATAAAAAAATTACATAAATCATGCATAATATGTCTCTTGAATAAGAAAAAAACCCTGAATACTATGTGAAATCAATCTGTTCTTCTCTTCCTCTTTCCTTGAGGCTACACAAGCAAGCTCAGACATTTCCACTGGGCTGTTTCCCAGAATAAAGTGTCATATGCCAGATAAGGACTGATGACGTACGAACCGAGGAATTTTGGACAAGTAAAGAAACAAAGTGTGAAACACTTTTATAAACCAGGACACACGCTCTTCAAACTGGCTAGAAGACAAATGGACAAACACACAAATTTCAATGAACCAAAAGAAACAAGGGCAGGGGGACGTCGTGAATGTGTTGTTCCAATTTCAAATGATCCAAAGCGCGTGTCTCCGCTTAATTAAGATGCTTTTCCCCCCATTTCCACATGAACTGCTCACCAGAGCTGCATTCCTGGCTGTACATATGATTTGTTTGCTGTCAGTGGTCCAGGATCGTAAAATTCTGCTTTTTTTCATTGTATTTACTAGGTGTCTAAAAAGAATACAATTAAAAGTTTTTAACAAAAAAATGTAGAACAAAAACATAATCGATATGTGATATTCTTTTAACTGACTGGTACAACATCATGTCAGACAGTCAGCTTGTATGAGTTGTGTTCGGTAGTTCGGTATCGGCCAAAAAAGTATCGGGACATACCTAGTTATTAATGTTTTTAATATATATTAAATCCTTTTATATATCGTTGCATTTAACGTCACCTCCGGCCGGCGGCCAGCAGCCGGAAGTGACAAATTAAGCGAAACTAACATGGTTTACATGTTTGAATTGTGAAATATTATATACAGGACTGTCTCAGAAAATTAGAATATTGTGATAAAGTTCTTTATTTTCTGTAATGCAATTAAAAAAACAAAAATGTCATACATTCTGGATTCATTACAAATCAACTGAAATATTGCAAGCCTTTTATTATTTTAATATTGCTGATCATGGTTTACAGTTTAAGATTAAGATTCCCAGAATATTCTAATTTTTTGAGATAGGATATTTGAGTTTTCTTAAGCTGTAAGCCATGATCAGCAATATTAAAATAATGAAAGGCTTGCAATATTTCAGTGGATTTGTAATGAATCCAGAATGTATGACTTTTTTGTTTTTGTAATTGCATTACAGAAAATCACAATATTCAATTTTCTGAGACAGTCCTGTATGTTCATGTTGCATTAAGCTGCTGTTCTTCATTTCATGCCATTCAGAATGTTGCACTAAGGTTAAGCCAAAAAGTATTTAAATTTTCTTGTGTTTGTGAGTTTGACTGGATGTCATTCAACTACCTCTTTTGAAGTTAAATTTATTTATTTTTGTTATTACTATTCTGCACTTTTTGTTTTAGTTTACAATTTCATGTTTTTACATTTTGTGGCACCAGATAAGCTTTGTTGAAATATATGTCCATGTTCTCCAATGGACAATAAAAGAAACTTGGGTTAATTTTGAGTTTTAGTCCTCTTTTCTTTTCTTTTTTTTTTTTTAATTCATTGCCAAAATGTATCTGATCGGGAAAAAGTATCGGAAATGTATCGGAGCCAAAAAAAGTGATGAAAAATCTGGATCGGCAGATACTCAAACTCAAGTGATCGGGATCGGATCGGGAGTTAAAAAATCCTGATCGGGACGACCCTCGTCCTTAACGCACCCCATGTCTTGACGGTGCAAGGACAGTCTGCATAGAGGAAGGTATGGAGTGCAGTCGACCAAAATGCCCATGGATTATCCTGCTGTGTTTCAGCAGGTCTAATCTTTTTGATGTTGTGAAGTTGAACAACTTGCATTTCCAGTTCATTTTCCCATAAAAGAGGACCTTGGTTAAGGTCAGTGTGATTTATTTTGTTTAAAAAACATCCTTACCTGTAAAGGATACGCCAGGGGTGGTGACGTGGGTGGGTGTGTCAGCCCCAGAACTGGTAAGACAGTGGTCTATCTCTGAGTCTCTGCCTGTGGAGCTGCACGAGACGAACTGAAGAGAGCGGAAATAGTGAGTGTCCACATACACAGAATCTGCCTGCAACAGAAATAAGAACAAAAAAAACAATGATGTGCAATCAAGCCTCCACTCTCCCTGTAACAACTAACAAGTTACAAGTCATGCATCTAACATCACAATTAGTATGTGCCTCTTTAATGAAGTTAGAAATTAACATAAGGTAAATATTCTGCATTATTTTTCTGTGCTCCTCCGATCAGAATAGTCACTGTCTGTTATACTTGACAAGGTTCTGTTATGAAGGAAATAACAAGCTGCGTACTTACCTCACTAAAATAAAAGCATTGCATTTTCATTGATTGGTATTCATGCTTCATGGAATAAGCTTCATAGATGTAATATGCTTAATAGAACATACCGTATTTCCCCAATTAATAGCCCGGGTTTATAATATCCAAAATCCACTTCAACACCAGGTGTTTTAAAGAACAAGTCGGCCATCACAGATATCACCAACAGTATGTGAATACTTCACCAGAAACAGCATGGATTTTATATTTTAATTTCTTTAAATTATTAGTCATTGTTGTAACAGTTCTGCTGGAATCTTAAATTCCCTGAGAGAACCTCCCTAAGGGATCAATAAAGTTCTATCTAATCTAATCTGGATTATTAATTTTATTATTGATTTTCTAATGGCAGTTTTCTTAATAACTATGGGATACTGAAACGCTTTACATTATTAGAAATTAAATGAAGCAGAATTGAGAGAAAAGTGTCGACCAGTTTTTTAAAGCGGCCCATAGTCTACACATAATTGATTTTATTCTTTTCCATTCACCACAAAGTCATTGAATAACCAACATGATTTAGAAGTTTTCATTAATTGTTTGAAATTAGTTTCCTGCTCCCACTTGTGAGAAAAGAAATGTCCCTGTAGGATTTAACCCTTTATACCTAACTACGGTAATAAAAATCCGCCTGGAATTTATTGTGTTATCATGGCTGTAAAAGTGTCTTAAAATGTGTTAGGACCAAGTGCTTTACCCCATTTTTTCAGAACCACTTCAACTTTCATTAACTGGAGTCATTTACATTTCACAAAATGTAATGAGTGCTTAATAACACTTTACATGGAATAAAAACTAAAAAACAGAAATAGATTTGAAAGGTTTTCAGTATATAAAGCAGTGTTATATCACAGTTACAAGAAATTGGAGATGAAGGAATGCAAGCTGAACATGTTCTGAAACTGTCCATTGAACATTGTAACTCTGGACTTTTTGAAATGGCCATTTCTCCTGCTTTTTCAAAAGGTGCAAAAAACGCTTTTCGTCATCAACATCAACAACATCAACATCAACAACTTGCTCTGTTTTCCAGGCTACTGGTTCTTCATCTGGGCTGTCAGATGAGCTGTCAGGGTTCTCAGATGGAATTTGGGGGACTTGGGACTTTGCTTCCTCCATAGGCTGGCTGTCCACTGCAGCAGGAGGCACCCTGAAAATATACACATAAGATATGAGATGTGATATATACACATATCTATGTATTTACAGCATGTACATCATATTGAGCAGAAAGGTATATAATGGGGGGTTACCCCAAGTAAATTCAGTTTGAGAGCTTCAGCAATACAATGCAGAAGCATAAAAAGCAATAGTAGCCTAGTATCTATCCAACTCTGTATTTAGTATTACTATAACCAGTACTCGAGTTGAGGGGGGATGAGGGGGGATGGCATCCCCCCTGAAATAAAAACGGTCAAAATCATTCCCCTTTTCCATCCCTTATTTCATCAATGAATGTGGTTTTACTGCTATTTCAACATTTAGAGTCATCACCAGAAAAATAACACCAGAAAAATAACTTATTTGACAATTTTCACCTGTTTCAAGTAAATTTTCACTTAAAATAAGTAGTAAAATTTTAGAAAGATTTATCTTCTTATTACAAGCAATAAAATCTTGTTCCATGTGCAGATTTTTCTACTTATTTCAAGTGAAAATCTACTTGAAACAGGTGAAAATTTTTGTTTTTCCAGTGATGAGTCTTGTTTTAAGTGTAATGAGATTTTTTTACTAAAATGAGACATTTTAACTAGAAATAAGACAAATATTCTTGTTAAGATTTTGAGTTTTTGCAGTGATCCATGTTACTTATTCTGTGAAGGACAGAGTCATATTGATAAGTTCAGAAAACTGTTTTTTTTTTTGTTGTGTTTTGATGTATTTGATGTAAGCCCAGTGGATATTTAAAGCTTACAGAAGGCTGCATTTAACTGCTGCTATGTCATTCCTGCAGTATTTCTGCAGGTGTTTTGGTCAATGCTATTATTTGTAATATATTATATTGTAATCAGCACAAATGATCTGTCCCCATATGATAAAATCCACCATCCCCCCTGATTTTTTTTTACAACTTAAGTACTGACTATAACTCCTGCTGGGACACAATAAAAAAGAATGATAAGAATTATTTCAAGGAAGTTGGAAGTTATCGTTTTAGCTTATTCAATATCCACTCTATATGCACTGAAAAGAGTTTACTTACGTCTGCAGGTTCCTCATCCTCTGAATCCAAGTACCGCTCCGGAGGGACACACACAAAACACTAAACTAAACACAGATAAACAATTGACAAACTAACTAACTAATAAAACATACAAAATATACTCCTATACTATACTAAAATACCGCTAAATTATATATATATCTACTCTTTTTTCTTCTCCGTCTACTCTCTATGAACGCCACATTACCGTAAAGTGTTGTAAATGCTGGAAAGCGCAACTTCTTGGCTTTAATATTCCGTTGAAATTTCTTGTCTAGCATAAACTAGCGAGGAGTTACGGTGAATTGAATTGAGCCTGTTTTTTCTCTATCATATATGATAGAATCGGTAATAAAGGTAAGATTCACAAAAAAAAGACTGTTTTAATAGGATTTTTCCCGAAAGAGACCATAGAAGTGATTTGGAACACATTTTAGAATTGACGTCACAGAGCCTTATGACATATAACAATAATAACAATATAACAAACATAACAATAACAATGCCTTCAACAAAACGTCTGTGGAGCGATGTGGTGGCGTCTGCTGCTCAGAAGCAGAACTGTAAAGCTTCACCCACCGATGAGAAACCCCGCTTAGGATATGTCAAAAGAGAGGGAAAACAAAACAGGAATTACCCTCAGAAACAATTCAATCACAAACAGGTCTTCGCGCCACAAAGGACTGCTGGAGGGTTTGTGAAGAAGGAACGACTGCCCTTCCAGGAATCTACCACTCACAACCTGGAAAATAAGAGACGTCTCAACAGCCACGATTCTGCAAATGGTCCAAGAGGAGACCTTGAACCATTAGATGAGCTGGAGATGTTTCAGGAAAAGCTGGAGAAAAAGGATTTCTTTCTTGCTCAAGAAAAATACTTTAAGGAATCAGCAGAGAAAGATTCCCTTGTATATGTGAAAAAAATCAAAGACGCTGAAACTCGTTTGGAGGCTGAACGCCAGCTCACACTGGTCTATAAAGAAGAGCTCAATCAGTGCAAAGGGATTATTGAGGATCTACTTCAGTCGTCCAAAACGCTTGAAAAAGACGGTGAGGTTAAGTCCAAGCAGGAAGAGGCCCATAAGTCGGTCCTTGATGAAATAGAAAAATTAAAAAAGCAATTGGAAGAAGAAACAAGCTCAAATCTTGATCTGATATCTAAACTGGAGGCACAGGAAACATTGAAATCGAGTGTAGAGTTCAAGTTTGCAGAGCTCACAGAGGAACTGAAATTTGCCCTGGAAACTTCTGAGTCTTCTGCAACAGAAAACATCTCAGAAATGATAAGTGTCTCATCACAAACTGACAATGCTTCTTTCGAAAATGTATCAGAACCTTTAGAACCAGAGAAGGTGTCTGAACAAGAATCTGAAAAATCATCACCAACGGAGCCTGAACACAGCAATGACAAGATGTTAGTTGTTGTAGAGAGTAGCAACAATGAACTTAACCAAGACTTTGCTGCAAACGTGGGGGTGTCAGGCCCAGAAGAGGTCTCTGAGCTGAAAATCACCACTGAATCGCATTTGCTTTCTGAAGTTTCTGAACAAAAAGCAAAGAAGTGTAGACGCAGAAAAAAGAAAAAGCCAGAGCAATCTGACGATGCTAATCACGTCATTGAATACCTCCCTCAACCTGAAGATGGTGTACCAACACCAGACTTGATGATTTTGCAAGAGTTGGCAATAAAAGTAGGAGTTGCAGAACCAGAGGGGGTGTCTGAACAAGAAGGTGAGAAATCATCACCAACGGAGCCTGAACAGCAATGACAAGATGTTAGTTGTTGTAGAGAGTAGCAACAATGAACTTAACCAAGACTTTGCTGCAAACGTGGGGGTGTCAGGCCCAGAAGAGGTCTCTGAGCTGAAAATGAGCACTGAATCGCAATTGGTTTCTGAAGTTTCTGAACAAAAAGCCAAGAAGTGTAGACGCAGAAAAAAGAAAAAGCCAGAGCAATCTGACAATGCTAATCACGTCATTGAATACCTCCCTCAACCTGAAGATGGTGCAACGACAGCAGACTTGATCATTGATGTACAACTCACCGAAGAAAGTAACCAGCCTGAGACCGGTGATAACTTGGCTGCAAAAGTGGGAGACCCTGAGCCAGAAGAGTTGTACAAACCGGTACCAACCCCTGAAACAGTATTGATCTCCGAACATGATGGGGTTGTTGAACAAAAATCAAAGAAGCGTAGGCGCAGAAAAAAGAAGTCCGAAAAATCTGAGGATGTTAACCAGGTCATTGAATACCTACCTCAATCAGAAGATGGTGTACCGACACCAGACTTGATGATTTTGCAGGAGTTGGCTATAAAAGTAGGAGTAGCAGAACCAGAGGGGGTGTCCGAACAAGAAGGTGAGAAATCATCACCAACGGAGCCTGAACACAGCAATGACAAGATGTTAGTTGTTGTAGAGAGTAGCAACAATGAACTTAACCAAGACTTTGCTGCAAACGTGGGGGTGTCAGGCCCAGAAGAGGTCTCTGAGCTGAAAATGAGCACTGAATCGCAATTGCTTTCTGAAGTTTCTGAACAAAAAGCGAAGAAGTGTAGACGCAGAAAAAAGAAAAGGCCAGAGCAATATGACGATGCTAATGACGTCATTGAATACCTCCCTCAACCTGAAGATGGTGTACCGACAGCAGACTTGATCATTGATGTACAACTCACCGAAGAAAGTAACCAGCCTGAGGTCAGTGATAACTTGGCTGCAAAAGTGGGAGACCCTGAGCCAAAAGAGTTGTACAAACCGGTACCAACCCCTGAAACAGCATTGGTGTCCGAACAGGATGGGGTTGTTGAACAAAAATCAAAGAAGCGTAGGTGCAGAAAAAAGAAGTCAGAAAAATCTGAGGATGTTAATCAGGTCATTGAATACCTACCTCAATCAGAAGATGGTGTACCGACACCAGACTTGATGATTGATGTAGAACTCACCGAAGAAAGTAACCAGCCTGAGGTCGGTGATAACTTGGCTGCAAAAGATGGTGTACCAACACCAGACTTGATGATTTTGGCAATAAAAGTAGGAGTTGCAGAACCAGAGGGGGTGTCTGAGCTGGTGGGGGCCAATGAAAAGGTCACTGAAACAGCATTGGTCTCCGAACACGATGGGGTTTCTGAGCAACAATTTGAAATAATTGAAGAACTCACTGAACCGAAGGATGCTGTTATAAAAGAGGACACCAAAATGGTATATAATCCTTCACTGTGGAGACGATTTAAGAAGTTCCTCACCCCGGCATGTCTGCGCCAGTACAAGCACAAGAACACAGTCCAAGATTGAGTGCAAAAGCAACCGGGTTGTCACCAAGTAAACAACAAAAACAAGATTGACAAAACAAAATTGAACAGTTCCAAAACCGAAGCCATACAAATTGGCACCCCTCACCAGGTCCAGTCCTCACCCATAACCACCATCTCCTTCTCCGGTCAAGACATGCCCCTCTCTGCCTCTGTAACCAACCTCGGTGTGAAGCTGGACCCAAAACTCACCTTTGTAAACCACATCAAACATCTGTACAAAACTTGCTTTTTCCACATAAAGAAGATATCCAAACTCTGCAACTTTCTCCGATGCAGAAAAACCCGTCCACGCCCTTATCTCCTCCAGGCTCAACTACTGTAACAGCCTGCTCCTCGGTATCCCCAACAAACACCTCCAGAAACTTCAATTAATTCAGAACTGTGCTGCCCGAATTCTGATGCGATGTGTGAAACCACGCCCACAACTAACTCCGCCGGCCGGAGCTTCCGCCATTTTTTCATAGCGGTGTATCACGTCATCGCGTCAGGCAGCCAATTAGAACAGAGCCTCATTATCATAGGCGCCCGCCCACTCAGAATCCTGCATAGATAATTAGGTTAGAGACTGGGAGGCTGCAGACATGGCTCAGAGGGTGAATTTCTAATTTATTTAGCAAAAACAATCAAAAGCTTGTTTTTAAGACATTCAAGGCCTGTTTAAAATATGTATTAGATGCCATAATTGGTCCCCTTTAAGAAAACAAAACAACAAAACAAAGAATTTCATCCTTTAACACTTGATATCTTAATTTACATGTGCAAAAAAGGAGTAGGAAGAAGTGTAAACTTATTTAATCCTACCCCCATTCACTAATCATTTAACCCGTATTTATAAATACCCACACACTGTACTCACACTGCTAAATAACAGTAACATTATTATTATATACATACTGTAATTATACTCACACACATACCTATACATACATACACATAGTTGAATATTTCTACATATTTGTACACACATGCCCATATAAATATTTATATAAATATACTTATTTACACTATACTGTCTCTATTAACTGCATCTGCTCTACATCTATATATATATATATATATATATATATATATATATATATATATATATATATATATATATATATATATATCTTTATTTGTAGTGTCTTGTGCTGGCCCCCTTTTCTCTCTTTCTCATGTTTGCAGGCCGGAGCTTCAGGAGCTGCGTGCTGGCCTGCGGCCTCCCCCCCATCTGGTCATCCCGCTGCTGCTTCCACCTGCCTGCTGTGTGCTGCTGACGTCCCCGACCCCCAGTCTGGCCTTGGGCAGGAGGGTCCCCCCTTATGAGCCTGGTCCTGCTCAAGGTTTCTTCCCTCCTAAAGGGGAGTTTTTCCTTGCCACTGTTTGGCTTAAGGTTTTTCTCCCAATAGGGGAGTTTTTACCTGCCATTGTTTATGTAATAATTGCTCGGGGGTCATGTTCTGGGTCTCTGGAAATTGCATAGAGACAACTTTTGTTGCATTAGACGCTATATAAATAAAACGTATTGAATTGAATTGAATTTCCCTGGTCTTTTATAGATGTTTCTTTTGTCTCTGTGCTTTTATGCTTTTACTTCTGGTTTTGTTTTTTGTTTAGTTTAGTTTATTTCGGTCATGACATCACAAAAAAAAGAATAAAAATAAGACAAACATCAAAATAGCTTTTACAAAATTAAAAATAAAATAAAAATGACAACAAGGAAACGAATACACTGTTCAAAGAAAACATTACAAAAAAGTTTCCAATATACAAATAACATCTAGACTGAAAAAGGTGTAGGCTGAAGCAACGCTTATTCATTGCCTACCCTCAAAAGGATTATTTAAAGTAATTAAATTAAAGCAAGAAGTAAGAGATAAGACTGCTAGTAAAACAAATTGCCTCCATGGGGATGACAAAGATTCCTCGAGAAATAAATAAGAAAAAAAAAAAGTTGCAGTCTACATGTTTCCTTCATCCTTAAATAATCAAATCAAATCACCAATTAAATGAATACCCAAATCAACATAGTAAGCATCATCACTCATTACTTTGGTATAGAGAAATCATCCTTCTTTTCAATGTTTTTTTAAATAAGGTTAAGGTTCTACTTGATTTCAAATCCATCTCCAACTTATTCCATACATCCACCGCTGCCACTGTAGTGCATCTCATCTTTGGTGTTGGTTCTGATTTTTGATTTCCTGTATTTCTTTATGCGTCTTGATTTTATTCCTTTTTGTTTATTTTGTTTGCTTGTATCTGTAGCACTTTGAGATTATTTTATGAAAAGTGCTTTACAAATAAAATGTATTATTATCAAATGAAGAGCATCGCAGAGGTTTATGTTCACTTTCAGTAAAACTTTTGGGTTTTCTCCGGCTGCTCTGGTTTCCTCCCATTATCATTAAAAATAAGAAAAATAGAGAAACATATTTTCTCATCAACAAAAATTTTACATTTTTATACATTACATTTTATTGTTATTATTTTATTGTCTGAAAAATGGTTCAAATGTTATTTTGTTATTTGAAAATTTTGTAATTTGTTTTGTTGATGAAAAAATATGTCTTTAATATTTAATATTAAATATATTATATTTGTTACCTAACTGTTTCCCAAGTATATTAGTGCGTGTGTGAATGAATAAATGAGACGTAAAACGTACATTTCTTTGTAGAAAGGCGCTTTATGAAGATAAGTCAATTTGCTTGTATTAGTTTACAGCGCAGTCTTGCCACATCCAATATGGTGGCGACATCAGTAGGCGATGCAATGTGCTGATTGGCTCTCCAGAAACGCTTTGAAACCCATGCCAAAGATCGCTGATTGGCTCTTATTATTGGCACGTCAAAAGAGTGCCATAATTCGTAGTTGTAAAAAAAGTTTGTAGCTTTTGTAAAAAAAAGTTTGTAGCTTTGTATATCCAATGTTGCACACAGACGAATTAATTCCACAGCTACAAATATTTTTTGCACATGCACAAAATATTTATAGAAGTACAAATATGTTTTGCACATGTACAAAATATTTCTACAAGTACAGATATGTTTTGCACATGCACAAAATATTTCTACAAGTACCAATTTCTTTTGCACATGCACAAAATATTTCTACAAGTACAAAGTTTATTTACAGATACAAAATATTTCTACAAGTACAAAGTTTATTTACAGATACAAAATATTTATGGTTTTAATTTGAGCCCATACTAATAATCTTCCGTAGAGCAGAGCCAAGTAGGTGCTGGTGTAAAGCCTGAATTATGGTTCTGCGTCAAACCAACGCAGAGCACATGCTGTCACCGTTACGCCGTCGTGAACCCTTCGGACTTCTCCGTCACTCCATTTCTTCGCGGTGCAGTACCCCCCGCGACCGCTAATTTGCGATCTTTTCCTTAATGGTTTATCCGACTTTTTCCGGTCACAGTGAATCAAAGAGATAAGGACAAGTATTGTGCAAAAAAACAAAACAAAACAAATCACACATACAAGAAGAAAAGAGCGCTGAAAGTTTACGACTGCTTCAAACCGGAAACCGGAAATGCATTGCTACCAAGCGAACCAATCACAGCCCTCTCCGTCTGCCTGTGGTCTGCGTCGCCTCGACGCGTAGTTACAATTTTCGGGAGGTGCACGTCAGTGACGGCGTGTGGTCTGCGTCGACGCGTACCACACGCTGTAGGCACGGCGTCGTTTTGACGCAGAACTAGGGCTGAACGATTTTTGAAAATAATCTAATTGCGATTTTTTTCCTCAATATTGCGATTGCGATTTAATATGCGATTATTTTTTCAAGGTCCTGTTCTCATGTATTTTTCAACTACACAAGCAATAAATTGGTCTGTTTTATAATAAACAATGTCAGATTTATTTAAAGCACAGATTACAACAATAAAGAAAACAAATCTGTGGCTTTACCCAGTACTGAAGTTGAGGGGGGATGAGGGGGATGGCATCCCCCCTGAAATAAAAACGGTCCAAATCATCCCCCCTGTAAAACTGCCATCCCCCCTTTCCATCTCTTATGTCATTTCATCAATTAATGTGGTTTTACTGCTATTTCAACATTTAGTAATTACCAGAAAAATAACTTATTTGACAATTTTCACCGGTTTCAAGTAAATTTTCACTTGAAATAAGTAGAAAAATCTTTTTTTTATCTTCTCATTACAAGTAAAAAAATCTTGTTCCACTGGCAGATTTTTCTACTTATTTTAATTGAAAATCTACTGTAAACAGGTGAAAATTGTTGTTTTTTCCAGTGATGAGTCTTGTTTTAAGTGTAATGAGATTTTTTGTACTAAAATTAGACATTTTAACTAGAAATAAGACAAATATTCTTGTTAAGATTGTGAGTTTTTGCAGTGATCCATTTTACGTATCCTGTGAAGGACAGAGTCATATTGATAAGTTCAGAAAAGTGTTTTTATTGTTGTGTTTTGATGTATTTGATGTAAGCCCAGTGGATATTTAAAGCTTACAGAAGGCTGCATTTAACTGCTGCTATGTCATTCCTGCAGTATTTCTGCAGCTGTTTTGGTCACTGCTATTATTTGTAATATATTATATTATTTGTAATCAGCACAAATTATCTGTCCCCATATGATAAAATCCACCATCCCCCCTGATTTTTTTTTTTTTTACAACTCGAGTACTGGCTTTACCTCTAACCCAATCGCACGACACCAAACCGGGTTAAACTTTAGCCAAAACAAGGCGTAGTTTAATAGAAAAACACAGAAAAACTCCCACAGGGAACAAAAAAACTTCCTCACAGGAAACTCAGAACTTCTTCACAAATAACTCAAAAATCACATGGAAAAAAACCCACCAGCAAACTAACAAACAAACCAACAAAGCTCAGAGTTAACAAAACCAACCAGCAATGAACTCGCAGCCCCGCTCTCCTCCGACGGGCTGCAGGTGTGGTTTAAAGCTGATTTATGGTTCCGCGTTACACCAACGCAGGGTACGCAGTACGTACGGCGCGCGACGCCGCGTACCCTACGGCGTAAGCTCTGCGTCGATTTAACGCGGAACCATAATTCAGGCTTCACAGCGCGGCTCCACTGTCCGCCGGCGCCCGGCTCCTCGCCACGCCGACTCCGCGGTCATATATTTAATAAATGTATAAAGCCCATATATCTATAAAGCCCTGCCTGGCCGAGCCCTAACACTGAGGCCATGGTAGAAACAGTAGGTTACAGGCGGACATGCGGCACTGTTGACTTTTTTTCCCTGCCGGCAACGTGACCAGATCACGTGACCAGATCACGTGACTGGTCAAATCGCAGCCTTTGCGGTTTGAAAATCTCGTTTTATCACATCGCGATATTATCGCAAATGCAATTAATCGTTCAGCCCTACGCAGAACCATAACTCAAGCTTGAGACGTCGGTTGTGCAGAACTGCGGCAGTAAGTCCTTACTAAAGAGAAGGGATTTCATATGGATCCAAACCGTTAATAATCATTATTTTCTCCATATACCGGTCCTTGGCTTCCTTGTTTAAAGTATCCCGGTAAATTCCAGTTCCTTTCTGGGATTTTAACATCTTTTTTTTTGCGTTCCGTCTGTTCACTTGGTGCTACTACACTGCTGTTTGTTTACACTCACGAGGCTGCCAACACGGCCGCCGCGTCCCAGAATGCACCTTGGTGACCAAGCCCTATTAAATGTTAAAACGGCTTGCCATACACACTCCTTTTCCACCAAACCAGTTCCAGAGCTGGTTCTGGTTCATAACTCGTTCAACTTCTGAACCAGCTGAGAACCGGTTTGTTTTTCCACAGCTCGGGTACTAAGGGGACCTATGTCAGTTACGCCGCTGTGTTTGCGTGAAAGTTGAAGCAATAACAAGGTATTTGGCTCTAATAGGACTTGATCCACGTAGCTCCTCCGTGGACACATCTCTAATGGTGCTTTTCCACTAGTACCTACTAGGCCCAACTCGGCTCTCCTCCACTCGGTTTGGTTATTTTCCACCAGGGGGTCTAAGTGCCGAGTAGATACTTTTCTGTAACTATTCTACCGAGGTTCTAAGCGGCTGAGTCGGGCTGTGATGTCATCACACTCCAGGCCACCGATTGGTCGGGGGGTTGGAGTCAGACGTCTGAGTCAGGATGTGACATCAAAACTCTGACGGCCGCTTTAAGCTTCTCTCACTATCATTTTTCATTTTTGATATGGAACACAAGCCACAGACCCAGCAGCATCATCTCCTCCGGGTTCTACATCTTTAGTGTTGTTGTTCTCGAGTTGTCGAGTTGAGATGAATAGAGTCGAGTAGGTGCTGGTGGAAAAGCGCCATACCGAGGCGCCTGCGCCTTTAAGAGCGGCTGACTCCTCTCCTCGCTGCGATGACGACATGCTTGTATTTTTACCGGTGACCTCATCTCTCATGGCAGCGGGACCGCGCTGCCTCCTCCGCGGATCCAGCTCCGTCCTGCTCCGTCCTGCCGCCTCCTCCGCCCCGATCCCCGGTCCCCTCGCTCCCTCCGGCCCCCTGCAGCCCCGGTGGGCTCCAGCCTGAACCCCGGCCGGCACGGCGGGAGCCTCTCCGGCCGCACCGGCACCGGCGCGTCTCTCTCTCACGGTGAGTCGGCCCACTGTTCTGGGGGAAAGTGGGACGACGGAGGGGGAAAGTTCCGTTAAACTGGGCCTAAAGTTCGGGTCCGAGCGAGGCGGGAAACCGACGCTGCTCTGCGGGGTTTGGAGGGGGGAAACCTGCCGCCGGTCAAACCGAAACCGTCAAGAAGACAAAATGACGATGGAGAGAGAAGCGAAAATGTCGCGAAAATGTCGCCCAGATTCAGCAGAAGTTCAGAAGTCTTTAAACTGCGGTGACGTCATGACCACAGCTCAAGTTCTGCAGTAAACTGGTGAATTATTACTAACGTCCCAAACTGGTGTTAACAGGTAGTCTCCTTAATATGATCGTAAATAGAGTCCAAATTTAACTTGTTTAAGTAAGTTATTTATTTATTTTTTTCATTTTTTTTATTTGTAATTTTTCCAAATCAGAATCAGTCCAAATTTAACTAATACAAGTTTTTCATTTATTTTTTTTATTTATTATAATTATATTATAATTAAGCAAACTCAAATATCCTATCTCAAAAAATTTGAATATTCTGGGAATCTTAATCTTAAACTGTAAGCCATAATCAGCAATATTAAAATAATAAAAGGCTTGCAATATTTCAGTTGATTTGTAATGAATCCAGAATGTATGACATTTTAGTTTTTTTTTATTGCATTACAGAAAATAAATAACTTTATAAGATAAGATAAGATAAACCTTTTTTTATTTGCAATTTATCACAATATTCAAATTTTCTGAGACAGTCCTGTATATTATATTATAATTAAATATATTTTTTATTATTTTTTCATTTTATTAAATGGAGTCCAAATGTAACTATTACAAGTGTTTTTTCATTTTCATTTTTTATTTTTTCATGATTTTATTTATAATTTTTCCATATAACAGAAATACAAACATCTTTAGTAAACTTGTGAATTATTACTAACTTGTGTTAACGGGTAGTTTCCTTAATATTATCGTAAATGGAGTCCAAATTTAACTAGTTTAAGTTATTTATTTATTTTTTTTCATTTTCTTTATTTGTAATTTTTCCATATCAGAATCAGTCCAAATGTAACTATTACAAGTGTTCTTTAATTTTATTTATTTATTTATTTTTTCATGATTTTATTTGTAATTTTTCCATATAACAGAAATACAAACATCTTCTTTAGTACACTTTTACTTTTATTTTTTTTTATTTTATTACTAATATCCCAAAACTGGTGTGTTAACAGTTAGTTTCCATTAATATTATTGTAAATGGAGTCCAAATTTAACTAGTTGTTTGTTTGTTTTTTCATAATTTTATTTGCAATTTTTCCATATAACAGACAACAGAAATATAAACATCTTCTTTACTAAACTTGTGAATTATTACTAACGTCACAAACTTGTGTTAACGGGTAGTTTCCTTAATATTATCGTAAATGGAGTCAAAATTTAACTATTACAAGTGTTTTTTCATTTTATTTTTTTATTTTTTCATGATTTTATTTATAATTTTTCCTTATAACAGAAACACAAACATCTTTTAGTAAATTTGACTTATTACTAACGTCCCGAAACTTGTGTGTTTAACTATTTTAAGTTATTTATTTATTTTTTTCATGTTCTTGATTTGTAATTTTTCCATATCAGAATCAGTCCAAATGTAACTATTACAAGTGTTCTTTCATTTTATTTTTTCATTATTTTATTTGTAATTTTTCCATATAACAGAAATACAAACATCTTCTTTAGTAAACTTTATTACTAACATCCCAAAATTTGTGTGTTAACAGTTAGTTTCCATTAGTCCAAATTTGACTAGTTGTTTGTTTGTTTTTAAATTATTTTAATTGTAAATTTTCCATATGACAACAGAAGTACAAACGTCTTCTTTAGTAAACTTTATTACTAATATCCCAAAACTTGTGTGTTAATAGTTAGTTTCCATTAATATTATTGTAAATGGAGTCCAGATTTAACTAGTATAGTTATTTTATTTATTTATTTTTTTCATTATTTTATTTGCAATTTTTCCATATAACAGAAATACAAACATCTTCTTTAGTAAACTTGTGAATTATTACTAACGTCCTAAAACGTGTGTGTCAACAGTTAGTTTCCATTAATATCATATATGGAGTCCAAATTGAACTAGTACAAGTTATTATTTTTTTTTTTTTTAAATTTGTAATTTTTCCATACAACAGAAATACAAACATAAGTGCAAAGATACAGAAATAACACTCAGAACACCCACCCAAAAAAAAAGAACCTGCTCTTAGAGTTCAAAATGATGATAATAATAATAATTAATTAATAATAATAATAATAAGATGTTTTCGGTTTTGCAAGAAAAGTTACAATTACAAAGTTAGTAAATGCTGTTGATACTTTTTTTGGTTGTTTATAACACTGTTATTTTTGCTGGAAGGAAAATTAGATCATTTCTTAAGACACAATTAAACATTTTTGAAAAGTTTTGATGAAAATCCCACAAACATAAAATACAAAAGCCTCATTTTCTATCACTTCTTTTCAACTCTGGTCACAGCGGTCATTTAGGGGGAGGAGTCAAGTGTGTTGACTCCACCCCCTTCGGTGGGGGGGACTTTTTATAAAAATATCTTCTAAAAAATGTGTTTTCCCACCTCTTGAGATACAGAAGACTGATCTAAATGATCCCTGGAGATGAATATGGGGATGGTGAGGAACGACACTTCGAGACCTTTGTTGTGTTTTTAATTGGTTTTAATTTCAAAGACTCAAATAAATTCTTTGAATCACAAAAAGTGACGTTTATAATATGAAAGTTTAGTAAAAATGTATTTATATAACTTCAAACAGACCTGATTGGATTCAAGTGGTGCACCGCCGTGTTTTAAAACAGCAAATCTACGCAGCAGCCAAACAAACGTCAGTAAAACTAACCGCTCTGAAACTGTACTTTTAGTTTCTCTTCGCCTTCATGAGAATAAAACCAAACTTTTAACAGACTGAGAAAAGGGAAGGACAAATTGTTTAACTGGAAACAGTCCGATTTATCTTCCTCTTTAATTGGGTTAAAGTCCATCAGATTTATCCCGTTTATCAGCGCTGCTCTAGTCTTTAATGACAACCTGTCAACATTACTTTATAATAAAACCTGGTAAATCATCTGAACACGTCTGGAAGTGAAGCAGGACTCACCTCCGACACAAGTTACCGGATAACTAGAAGCTTTAATGTCTTTGATCGCCTCTCAAATAAATCCTTGTTAAAACGTATTAAAACTTTAATAAAAGCCCTGAAACCAGGTGAGTTCAGCCCTGTTTGCTAAAATATGGCCAAGGTGGAGGTTTGTGCAGTTCCTTTACTGCCCACTCTGGTAGCCCTGGTCGGTCTGGTCACTCTGGTCACTGTGGTAGCTCCGGGCACTCTGGTCACTGTGGTAGCTCTGGGCACTCTGGTCACTGTGGTAGCTCTGGGCACTCTGGTCACTGTGGTAGCTAGTGGCACTCTGGTCACTGTGGTAGCTAGTGGCACTCTGGTCACTGTGGTAGCTCCGGGCACTCTGGTCACTGTGGTAGCTAGTGGCACTCTGGTCACTGTGGTAGCTCCGGGCACTCTGGTCACTGTGGTAGCTAGTGGCACTCTGGTCACTGTGGTAGCTAGTGGCACTCTGGTCACTGTGGTAGCTACGGGCACTCTGGTCACTGTGGTAGCTACGGGCACTCTGGTCACTGTGGTAGCTCCGGGCACTCTGGTCACTGTGGTAGCTCTGGTCACTCTGGTCACTGTGGTAGCTCCGGGCACTCTGGTCACTGTGGTAGCTCTGGTCACTCTGGTCACTGTGGTAGCTCCGGGCACTCTGGTCACTGTGGTAGCTCTGGGCACTCTGGTCACTGTGGTAGCTAGTGGCACTCTGGTCACTGTGGTAGCTCCGGGCACTCTGGTCACTGTGGTAGCTAGTGGCACTCTGGTCACTGTGGTAGCTCCGGGCACTCTGGTCACTGTGGTAGCTAGTGGCACTCTGGTCACTGTGGTAGCTCCGGGCACTCTGGTCACTGTGGTAGCTCTGGGCACTCTGGTCACTGTGGTAGCTCTGGGCACTCTGGTCACTGTGGTAGCTAGTGGCACTCTGGTCACTGTGGTAGCTAGTGGCACTCTGGTCACTGTGGTAGCTCCGGGCACTCTGGTCACTGTGGTAGCTAGTGGCACTCTGGTCACTGTGGTAGCTCCGGGCACTCTGGTCACTGTGGTAGCTAGTGGCACTCTGGTCACTGTGGTAGCTAGTGGCACTCTGGTCACTGTGGTAGCTACGGGCACTCTGGTCACTGTGGTAGCTACGGGCACTCTGGTCACTGTGGTAGCTCCGGGCACTCTGGTCACTGTGGTAGCTAGTGGCACTCTGGTCACTGTGGTAGCTAGTGGCACTCTGGTCACTGTGGTAGCTAGTGGCACTCTGGTCACTGTGGTAGCTAGTGGCACTCTGGTCACTGTGGTAGCTAGTGGCACTCTGGTCACTGTGGTAGCTACGGGCACTCTGGTCACTGTGGTAGCTACGGGCACTCTGGTCACTGTGGTAGCTACGGGCACTCTGGTCACTGTGGTAGCTCCGGGCACTCTGGTCACTGTGGTAGCTCCGGGCACTCTGGTCACTGTGGTAGCTCCGGGCACTCTGGTCACTGTGGTAGCTCCGGGCACTCTGGTCACTGTGGTAGCTCCGGGCACTCTGGTCACTGTGGAAGCTCCGGGCACTCTGGTCACTGTGGTAGCTCCGGGCACTCTGGTCACTCTGGTAGCTCCGGGCACTCTGGTAGCTCAGGCCACTCTGGTAGCTCTGGTCACTCTGGTAGCTCCGGGCACTCTGGTAGCTCAGGCCACTCTGGTAGCTCAGGCCACTCTGGTCACTCTGGTAGCTCCGGTCGCTCTGGTCGCTCTGGTCACTGTGGTCGCTCTTGAAGCTCTGGTCACTCTGGAAACGTTTCCTTGGTAACACCAGAGATGAGGATGTTTGGACAGATTCTGATCAGAATGAAAGTAAAGTCATGTTAATTAGCATCATAGATTAGCATAAGCTAAGTCAGTTGAGCTAAAATACCTAGCTGTGATTGACATGAGGCGGGGGGGGTGTCATGTCGCAGTGACATCATGAACCCGCGCCGCCTCACTTCCAGGAGCCTGAAACGATCCGGCGAGCAGCTCCGACCGCGGCGTTACTGCCACAGCCTCACCTGCCACGCCGTGATACGGGGGCGGGGTCAAAGTCCTCTGATTGACAACTCAGAGCCAACCTGTGCACCTTTGGTCAAAGTCGTCCAACAGCTTGAACCAATAAAAGCCTGCCTGCCGCAGGTTCAGTTAACTGCAGGTTCAGTTAGCCCAGGGGTCGGCAACCCGCGGCTCCAGAGCCGCATGCGGCTCTTAAGCGCCGCCCTAGTGGCTCCTGGAGCTTTTTTTTTTCCTTTATTTTCTTCTTTTTTTCCCTTTTCTCGACATTTCGACTTTTTTCTCGACATTTCGACTTTTTTCTGAGGGGGGGATATATATAGTTTTTCGGCACTACCTTGTTCTCTATAGCTGATATAACAAGAATTACTCCTATGTGGGATCAATAAAGTTCTTATTTTTGCCATTTGAGAAAATTAAATATATTATATTTGGTGCCTAACTGTTTCCCAAGTATATTAGTGCGTGTGTGAATGAATAAATGAGACGTAAAACGTAAATTTCTTTGTAGAAAGGCGCTTTATGAAAATAAGTCAATTTACTTACATTAGTTTACAGCGCAGTCTTGCCACATCCAATATGGCGGCGGCGTTGACGTATCGCAGCAGCTCGATGGGGCGTCTACGTATATATATGTCTATGGGTCACATGACCTCGTCATCAGGTCTTCCTGCTGCAGCAGGTCTCGGCCTCAGATCCGGCGTGATCAGAGGAGTGTTACGCGACGCCGGCTCGGAGGAAGTGCAGCCGGTAATTTGACAGATCAGGGCGAGGAAAGTCCCGGCATGAAGCACGATGTCTGAGACGCGGCCCCGGGCCTCGGAGGGGGCGAGGCCGCTCCAGGACGCTCCGGTTTATCCGTCACGGCCGAGGGGCGACGGGGCGACCATTTCTCCTCACGTCTCGATTTTCTTGAGGTCAGAGTTACTAATGAGTCGTGTCGTGTTGAGTTATTCTGCTGAAAAGTTGTGATGGCGCCATCTGGGTCCCAGCAGCTCTCAGGGTGCATTGTGGGAGATCTGCTGTACTGGGAGTGAAGTTACTTTCGTCTACGAAAATGATGACTAAATATCGTCATCAATGAACCTTTATCACCTGAGGAAAACGAGACGCAACGTAAATGCTGGTCATGTGACGATAACGATAGTTAACTATATAATGCAATATCGTAGAGGAATAAAAAAGAGACTACTATAAAAAGGAGGGGATCTTCTCTGGGGCTGGGAGAAGAAGAGGAGACCATCTTTGGATCCACTTTCCTACATAGACGTGGAAAAGAAAACCCAATGTGTTGTGGAAAAAGAAAAAGATGGGGAGAAATGCGGAAAAATAAATATGTTAAAATGAGTCTTTTGCATCTGGAATTAATGTATTCTTGAGTCTATAAGGTAAAAATAATATAATAATAAGATAACCTTGTTTGAATTGTAAAATGGGTTTGGCTAAATACAATCTTTGACTAAAACTAGAATAAAATGGTCCTGGAGGATTCTGACTAAAATAAGACTAAAATGCTCAGACTTTTAGTCGACTGAAACTCGACACGACTAAAAGGAGAATGAACGTGACTAAAACTAATAAAAACTAAAATGATAGCTGGACCCAAAGACTAGACTGAAACTGAGACAGAAACAAGACTAGTTCCCTGCACAAAAGCTGCGGACGATGAATCTGCAGCTTTTCTACCCAGAATATTAAATTAAAACCTGTATATGCAAGGGATAATGCCTGACGAGGTGTACATTATCATAAATATATGGACAACGCAGGGGCGTGAACTGTCCATATATTTATGTTAATGTCACCTCAAAGGGCATTATCCCGCTTATACCTATTTTCTTTTCTCTCTCTCCTCTTTTCTCTCCTCTTCTGCATCCCAGTCATCAAAATTGTTAAATTCACCAAATAAATTAAAAGAAATGACAAAATCACTCATGTCGCCGTCCTGCGATAGCCGGCTCTTCTTCTCTGAATCTCTGTTGCCGTGGTTACCACCTGGCAGTTGATCCAGCGCAATGATATTAAAGTTATCAAGCAATTTCACCAAACTTGTTTTCTAGGTGTAGGTTATACATTTATAACTACACCTGCCAGCCAATCAGAATCGAGTATTCACACAGACCGTGGTATAATAATTAAAAACATCTGGGAACTGAACTTGCAGGCACGTCAGAGGTTCGTTTCTGGTTCTGATGAGTTACAACAGCAGCAGCTCGTCCGGGACCCAGAGCCACCGCTTCCTCTGGTTCTGGTTTCTGAAGTTCTGTAATTTCTGCAGAACCTGGTCCATCCTCCCCTCAGACTTGAGGACGTTTTTTCACCGGCCGGGTCGTTAAATACCTCAGAACTTTTATTGGTTCCACCTGTGGAACCTGAGACGGGTCAAGAGCGTAACCTCCTGAGCTTTTAGCATGACGGAGAAGAACTGAGGTCGTGATTATAATAAATAAATAAATAAAATAAACTTGTTATAAACAAGTTTGTCATTTTTGAGTCTGGAAACAGAGCTGGAACTGGGCCTCAGGAGCAGGGTTCCTACGGGTGCTTGAAATCCTTGAAAGGGCTTGAAGTTCAATGTTGTGTTTTCAAGGCCTGAAAAGTGCTTGAATTTTAGTTTAAGTGCTTGAAAATAGATAGATAGATAGATAGATAGATAGATAGATGTACTTTATTAATCCCGAAGGAAATTCAAGAGTGGTCAACTGCTCACAAGAATCAGTCACACACACAAACAGTATGATAAAAACAGATTATAAATAAATAAATATCTAAAATAAATAAAAACTAATGACAGGAGGGAGAACCGACTTGGGGACAAAGGCAAGGACAGAAATTATAACTCTGTCTTTCACAAAATTGGGATCAGACTGTATAGTTTAGTTATTACAAGGAGAAATAAAATCAATAAGATGAAACATAACTAGATGTTTACAGCTGATACAATGTACATAATTGTGACTAAAAAGCGGAAAAAATAATTATGAGTATATATATTCCTGTAGATATTTTACCCCAGAGATAAGGTGCTTGGAAGATTTTGAAAATGACCCTTGAAAGTGCTTGAATTTGACCTTGAAAAATGTGTAGGAACCCTGCAGCAGGTTAAATGTCCCGTAGTTCTGCAGGATCAGAGTTCCGGTGGCACTGGGTCGCTGGAAACATGAGAAGATGACGTTTACTGGAGATGCAGAAGTAAAGCTGCCGCAGCCTTCACACACCTGTGGGGGCGGGGCCGGGGGCGTGGTTTTGGGGCACACCTCTGGGGGCGTGGCTCCAGAGCAGGTGTTGCAGAGGAATGAACCCAGCGCGGCGGGGACTTTCTGGCTGTAACCGCTGGTTTTACGACGCGGGAGTTTCCTGTGAGTCACGCCAGAGACGGCGTGGAGATCCGGGAGACGCGTCCAGACGAGTTACGACATGGGGGGGGACTTCCTCCGCTGTAAACCTGAAATCATTAAAATACTTTCCAGAGTAAGATCCCTCTAAACCAGAGGTCCCCAACCCAGTGCATCATTCGCCCGCAGGCCAGTTCTAAAAATAGCACTAATCACGAACTAGCTCTGTCTAAAATTGTATTTAATTGTGTTGCTATTCTTTTTAAATTACATTCACAGTGATGTAAATTCAAAAACGAATACATCAAAACATACTATATATATATATATATATATATATATATATATATATATATATCATGAAAAAAGTTTAATATACGAACGCTGACGTAGTATACTCAGTCTAGTGCGCATGACCAACCTTTGATGCTGAGATGAGCTCGTGAGCGCTGCAAAGATGAGGAGACGGAAGTGGTTTCTACCGACAAAAACATGGCAGAAAAAAGGAAGAAAACTTATCATTTTCACAGTGAATGGGAGGGAGAGTCATTTGCGGTGCGACTGTGGCGACGGCTAAGCGGCACAACGTGGAGAGACACTTCAGTACGTGTCACAAGATTTATTTTAAAAGGAGTCCATTTGTGTTGATCTTACATGATTGATCATTTGTACAAACATGGTTCAGAGTTCATGATTTGATAAAAACTGTTTGTGGCTTGTGAAAATTGAAAAAGATTTCCTGCAAAATGTTGTGGAAGTGATCATTTGAAAATGAAACTCTTGGAAAGGTAAATAAGAAATTAAATATTGCATGTTGAAATGTATCCGTTTCCTACCGTGTTTAATCATTCTGAATAATTATTTTTGATGAATCATTAATGATTAGTGTCTTACTAACTTACTTACTCTTACTAGTGTCGTACTAGTCCTGGTTTCATTTCTACTAGTCCTGGTTCCACCAGAGTTCCTGGTTGATGGTTCTCTCCGTTTCTGTTCCAGGGTGTGAAACCTTCAGCGGGACGATGAGGAGGAACCTTCCTAGTGATGTCATCAAGGGAGAAGTGGCGGTGCAGTGAATGACCGCACACACACACACACACACACACACACACACACACACACACACACACACACACACACACACACACACACACACACTAACACACTCTGAGGGCGAGCGGTGGGCGGCGGCCTTCAGGATGACATCACGCCCCGCAGACGGGATGCAGCTCCTCTGAGGTCCTCGCCGGGTCTCATCGGCGGGGGCGGGGCGAGCAGCCGCCCTCCGACATGACGGAGGTCCCGGCCCCCAGGCCTGGGTCCAGGCCCGGGTCCAGGCCCGGCGTGGCGCGGCCCATCGGGCCAGAGGCGCTGGTGGCGCTGCTGGAGGGGGGGCTGGACCGGGTGGTGCTGATCGACAGCAGGCCCTTCGTGGACTTCAACGCCTCCCACATCCTGGAGGCCGTCAACGTGAACTGCTCCAAGCTGATGAAGAGGAGGCTGCAGCAGGACAAGGTCCAGATCGGGGAGCTGCTGCAGCACTCGGCCAAGAACAAGGTGAGCCCCGCCCTGGTTTAGAGCAGCACCTGTTACTGTAGAAAATATAGATACATGTGTTTCTATAAAAGTGATTAAAATTAAAGCTGCAAGCAGCGATGAACGGGCCCTCGCACTCAAGCCCCAGAAAGTAGGAACTATCAAATATGGACCAATCAGATGAAGGGGGGGTGCGCTTTTTGGCGTCTATCATCGCCACTGTAACGCTTTTGACTGAGAAAGGTAATGCCCATCGTCGCAGGATCGAGACGCAAATTTTGATGTATAACACACCTTGGTGCA